>NC_056728.1:550265487-550543567 GCF_019279795.1 Protopterus annectens
CACACATATATATAAATATTGTTCCTGTGTAGTTATATAAGTCCACATGTAAGTCTTGATCATACAGTTCAGTTTTTTAATATATTTTTTGTATATATAGGCATTTATATATACCTTCATTTATACCCATACATATCTATTTGTTTTTAAGCTATATATTATGTTATATATTTTTATATATATATTTCATACATGTGTTATATATGTATATACTTATATATTTCTGTATATATGTTAGTATATATATATATATATATATATATATATATATATATGGAGTTGTTTTATTGAGTACATCTGTTTTAGTTGTATGGTTTGGTGATATGAGATTTTGTAAGGAATTGCTTAAATTTCTTTTATTTGCACTAGCACTTTAAGAATGAGTAACATTTTCGTGCTTTTTTAGGTTTAAATTGTGTGATGTTTGGAGAGTTTATTAGGTCTGAAGAAAGCGTAAGGTGAAAGTGCTAACCTGTACTGATATTTGCACTCTACTTTTGCTTTTATTAAAGAAAGGTTCGTGAACTGAATGAGTCGTGGTTCTTATCGTTTGTGAAGTTGGGACTCTTGAAGTTCTGGGGACTTGACATATGAACTGGCGTTATGTTATATATTTTTATATATATATTTCATACATGTGTTATATATGTATATACTTATATATTTCTGTATATATGTTAGTATATATATATATATATATATATATATATATATATATATATATATATATATATATATATATATGGAGTTGTTTTATTGAGTACATCTGTTTTAGTTGTATGGTTTGGTGATATGAGATTTTGTAAGGAATTGCTTAAATTTCTTTTATTTGCACTAGCACTTTAAGAATGAGTAACATTTTCGTGCTTTTTTAGGTTTAAATTGTGTGATGTTTGGAGAGTTTATTAGGTCTGAAGAAGCCGTAAGGTGAAAGCGCTAACCTGTACTGATATTTGCACTCTACTTTTGCTTTTATTAAAGAAAGGTTCGTGAACTGAATGAGTCGTGGTTCTTATCGTTTGTGAAGTTGGGACTCTTGAAGTTCTGGGGACTTGACATATGAACTGGCGTTATATCTACTGTGGTTTGCTCCTACTAACTTTTGTTTATTATCGATTATTGTATTTGGCTGTCATAGTTGGAGCATTTATCCCGCTCAGGCAACATTTCTATAAGTTTACTTGTTGCTGCTGTTTTAGCCTGACCGGTGACATGGTAGATACCAACTCAACGCAAATAGAACTTCCGTATGTGATGCATGAGAGGGAAGGTGTAGCTGAGCTCCCGCGCTCGGTATTGGATAGACTTTCAGACTGCCTTAGAGAGCGTGTAAACCCATTGGAGCTTTGTGAAGATGATGAAGAAGTAACAGGAGTACAAGCAAGGGAACAGTTTGATCTCGAAGGGCTGAGGAAAGCATTGGATAAATTAGAGATGGATTTGTGCAAACTTAAGAGATTACAGACACAGAGATTACATTTTGAGGTCTGTATCCAGCGGCGTATTATTCCGAGAGGCTTAAGGGTTCTGAAGATGCCGACAACAGGGACACAATATCCGGAGTTGCTGTACAAGTGGCAGCAATTGAATATTGAGGTAAGCCTCAAATACATGATTTTGTTAAATTAATTTTTTAGTCCGTTGGAAGAAGAACTGAGGCATGACATAAATAAACAGCAAATTGCTATTTATGAGCGCTTTCCGATAACAAATGTTGAACTACACCTCCACGCTACTTTAGATAGCATTTTTCAATATGAGAAGAGACTGTTTGATCAAAAAACGCTTAAATTACAAAGAGACATTAAGGATTTCAAAAACGGACATATATTTATTTGGCCGAGGGGTAATAGAGACAATGAAGGTCAATTTAGACCTAGAAATGTTAATAATGGACAAACTAGTTTGAATTGTGATTCTGTGCATGTTGTTTTACATGCTGATTATGCTGATACTCCCAAGGGAGAGAATGCAAGTATTAGAGCTGATAGTCAATGTAATGATTTGCCTAGTGTTTTTAATAATGATAAGACTAGTAATAATTTACCTGTATCTAATGTACTGAGTGAACATCGTGCTATGTCTGATATGACAGATAATGCTAACACTGTTGATAATGAACAAATTTCAAACCATCAAGAATGTATAGGACCAGTGGTCAGGAAAAAAGTATTTAAAACTGGAAAATTGAATAAGGCTGATGAAATAGGACCAGGAGGTTGTCAAAGGGCAACCACTAGCTCTAATACTACCATTTATGATGTGAATCACCCTTTCCCCCCATCAGGTTCGAACACAGGGAAGGGAGGGGACAGTCTACAAGCAGAGGGAAACAGAAAAGGAAGCTGTCTCTAGACCGGTTACCAAATCACAACATCAAGAGGATGTGGGAAGGGAGGGGGACAACATAGTTTTCAACATTTCATCCCGTATTTTATCTGAAGATGAAGAAATTGTATTATCTCGAGGACTTTCTTTCATCCCCACCATATTCAGTAATTTTGAAGAAACTATACAAGATTTTAAGATGTATGTCCACAACCTATCCCTGAGAATAACCTTTCATAATAACGATAAGCCTGTGAATACCACATGTGTTAGGAAACCGAATACTTTTGTGCCTCCATTGCACCCCTTATTGGCAGCATATAGTAAAATGGTTGAGGACGATTTATATAGGATGAGAGATAGAGGTAAGAAGTGTAAAAATAGGAATAATTTGTCATTTTTACAGAAACAAGCATTGTTCAATCTACGCAATGACCATACTATAGCTATTAGACCGGCTGATAAGGGAGGTGGGATTGTTATTATGGATGCATGTAAGTACCATGATAGCATGATTGAGATGTTAAGTGAGGAAAGGTTTTATGTTCCTATAGACAGAGATTCAGTTTTTGCCATAGCTAATAGGATACAATGTATGTTGGAAGACTTAGTTAAGAGTCATATTATTGACACATTGTTATTTAAAACATTGGAAGTGACATATCCACTTATTTCCTGCATAAATGGACTTCCGAAAATTCACAAGAATAGAGAGGATCCACCCCTTAGACCTATTGTAGCAGGGAGGGGTGGTCTACAGAACCACTGTCTATTTATATTGAGAAGTTTTTTAGACCAATAGTCAATGCAAATGTATTCATTTTAAGGGACACTAGACAGTTTTTACTTGATTTATATGGCTTCACTAATGGGAAATCTGAGGATTTCGATTTTCTTTTTGTCACGATGGACATTCAGTCATTGTTTACTGTTATTCCTAATGTAGAAGGAGTTGAGATGGTTGGGAGTTATCTCAGGATTTTGTCACGATGGATGTCCAGTCATTATTTACTGTTATTCCTAATGTAGAAGGAGTTGAGATGGTTGGGAGTTATCTCAGGATTTTGTCACGATGGATGTCCAGTCATTATTTACTGTTATTCCTAATGTAGAAGGAGTTGAGATGGTTGGGAGTTATCTCAGGATTTTGTCACGATGGATGTCCAGTCATTATTTACTGTTATTCCTAATGTAGAAGGAGTTGAGATGGTTGGGAGTTATCTCAGGATTTTGTCACAATGGATGTCCAGTCATTATTTACTGTTATTCCTAATGTAGAAGGAGTTGAGATGGTTGGGAGTTATCTCAGGATTTTGTCACGATGGACGTTCAGTCATTATTTACTGTTATTCCTAATGTAGAAGGAGTTGAGATGGTTGGGAGTTATCTCAGGATTTTGTCACGATGGATGTCCAGTCATTATTTACTGTTATTCCTAATGTAGAAGGAGTTGAGATGGTTGGGAGTTATCTCAGGATTTTGTCACGATGGATGTCCAGTCATTATTTACTGTTATTCCTAATGTAGAAGGAGTTGAGATGGTTGGGAGTTATCTCAGGATTTTGTCACGATGGACATTCAGTCATTGTTTACTGTTATTCCTAATGTAGAAGGAGTTGAGATGGTTGGGAGTTATCTCAGGATTTTGTAACGATGGATGTCCAGTCATTATTTACTGTTATTCCTAATGTAGAAGGAGTTGAGATGGTTGGGAGTTATCTCAGGATTTTGTCACGATGGATGTCCAGTCATTGTTTACTGTTATTCCTAATGTAGAAGGAGTTGAGATGGTTGGGAGTTATCTCAGGATTTTGTCACGATGGACGTTCAGTCATTGTTTACTGTTATTCCTAATGTAGAAGGAGTTGAGATGGTTGGGAGTTATCTCAGGAGAGAATCAACAATGGATGGAAAACAGATCGATCTGATATTGACTTTTTTAGAGGTGGTTTTGGAGTCGAATGCTTTTTGTTTTGTAGATCAGTGTTACCTCCAGAGGGATGGCGTAACTATGGGCACATCTTGTGCCAATAGCTACGCCAACCTTTTTGTGGCTGAATGGGAACACAGATTCATGTTTCAATTACCTGGTTTTAAGGACTGTGTCCTATTTTATAGGAGGTTTGTTGATGACCTCTTCTTGTTGTGGAGAGGGTCATCTGAAGAATTGATGTTATTTATTAATAAGATTAACTCACTAACAGAATATGTAAGGTTTAGCTTTGAGTATTCAGAAGTGAGAATACCTTTTTTGGATATTTATGTAGAGAAGTTAGACAATGGTTTGATAAACACAGGACTTTATAGGAAGTTGTGACATAGAAATGTATTGCTACATCGCCACAGCATGCATCTAGGCTATATATATGATAATATCATTAAAGGGCAAGCGATGAGGATTTCGAGATATTGTCCTATTGATTCAGGATTTAAAAATGAGTTAAATGATTTAAGTGAGAGACTCTTGGTACGTGGTTATAGTACAGGTGATATAAATAAAGGGACACAAGGGATAGATTTAAAGAGATCAGGGGTGGCAGCACCTTATTTTTCTAACCATAGAGGTGGTGAAAGTAGAACTAGAGATACCCCGGTGTCAAGGGAGCTGAGAGTTGATAATGTGGTGTGCCCTATTTTTTATACCAAGGATGTGGGTCAAATCAAGGATGTCATTAGGACACATTGGGACTTTTTATTAGTTGACCCAGAGGTTAAGGAAGCTTTAGGGGTGGCCCCGAGCTTCATATACAAGAATAAAAAGAATCTGAAGAGGCTTCTTTGTTATCAAAAGGAGACGTTAAGAGGAGGTATAGATATATCTTATGAAACATTACCTTGTGGGCATTGCAATTTTTGTCATCTTATTGACCCGGATCCCCTATTTGTTCACCCCATTGATTCGAGATCTTATACATTTAGGGTGAGAGAGAACTGTATGTCCACAGATATTGTCTATCTGGCACACTGTGAAGCATGTCATGCATTCTATATAGGGAAGACCAATAGGAGTCTTAGAGATAGAATGCGTGAACATATGTATAATATCAGGATAACCTCTAAGGTAAATGCTCTAGTGAAACATGTTAGTGAGTTTGGAGATTCCCATACATTTAGATTTAAGGTTGTAGAGAGGGTTAATAGAGAGATTAGAGGAGGTGATATTAAAACATATACTGAAACTAGAGAAGCCACCTGGATTATGAGATTGAGGTCTGATACATACCCCGGTATTAATGGGAAAGTTTCGATTAAACCCTTCCTTAGAATGAGAGGATTAAGGACATGACACACATACATATAAATATTGTTCCTGTGTAGTTATATAAGTCCACATGTAAGTCTTGATCATACAGTTCAGTTTTTTAATATATTTTTTGTATATATAGGCATTTATATATACCTTCATTTATACCCATACATATCTATTTGTTTTTAAGCTATAGATTATGTTATATATTTTTACATATATATTTCATACATGTGTTATATATGTATATACTTATATATTTCTGTATATATGTTAGTATATATATATATATATATATATATATATATATATATATATATGGAGTTGTTTTATTGAGTACATCTGTTTTAGTTGTATGGTTTGGTGATATTAGATTTTGTAAGGAATTGCTTAAATTTCTTTTATTTGCACTAGCACTTTAAGAATGAGTAACATTTTCGCGCTTTTTTAGGTTTAAATTGTGTGATGTTTGGAGAGTTTATTAGGTCTGAAGAAGCCGTAAGGTGAAAGCGCTAACCTGTATTGATATTTGCACTCTACTTTTGCTTTTATTAAAGAAAGGTTCGTGAACTAAATGAGTCGTGGTTCTTATCATTTGTGAAGTTGGGACTCTTGAAGTTCTGGGGACTTGACATATGAACTGGCATTATATCTACTGTGGTTTGCTCCTACTAACTTTTGTTTATTATCGATTATATATATATTATGTTTTATATCAGAAGACTGAATTATTTTTGGAAAGTCAAACTCCATATGGTCAGGACCGGCTCTATATTATATCCTCGAACGCTTAAAAAAGTGAACGCTGATTGATCAAACTTATTTTTGCGAAACTGCAAAATATCGAAGCAGCAGAAACTCAAATTTTTTCCTAGGGAAAGAATTTGGTTGTCCATTTCTGTTGCTTTGGTATTTTCAGTGTTATGGTGGAAAGTTACCGGTCAGATTCAGGTAAGTGTGCGATTGTGTGGATGTGAGCGTTAGGGTGATTTAGGTGAGTTAGGGTTAGAGCTCGGGTTAGGTGTGTGTGCGATTGAGTGGACATGAGGGTTAGGGCAGATTTAAGTGAGTTAGGGTTAGGGGCGGGTGAGGTGAGTGTGCAATAGTGACGGACCTTAGGGTTAGGGTTTGGGTTAAGGTAAGTGGGTAGTTAGTGGTGTGTGCATAGTTTAGTGTAGGGTTAGGTATCAGATTTTAGGTGTATGTGTGTGGATTTCTGTTTGTTTGGTGTGCTTGTGTTGTGTGTATGTGTTTTGGATCAGCGATTTTTTTCCCTGGGAAAAAAATCGCTGATCTGACAGTTCGAGATTGTAAGCTTTCGCTTAAATTAGGTCTATCAATCAGCATTCGCTTTTATAAGCGTTCGATGATATAATATAGACCCATCAGGACCATATGATTAACTTTCTGAGAAATAGAAAGGTTAAAAAAAATCTTTGTTTTTGCAAGGGGGCAAGCTGTCTGCACCCTACACCCCCTGCAAAGTATATATATATATATATATATATATATATATATATATAATTTTTGATACCAATTCCAAGATCCCAATACAGTGGCATTAAAAAGCAAATGCTTCAAACCCCCACTGTGCAAACACTTCAGCTTTTCGGAAAGTCAGTCATATATGGAGTTCCACTTTCCAAAAATTCGATCTTCTGATATAAACCCTTATGTATACATGTATACTTATATGCATTTGCTATCAAAATGTAGAATGGCACTTACTTGAAACTGGGATGGTCAAATGCCTATTTTTCAGTTTCTGTAATGCTGATCCAGAAATGTTCGATTCCTCATTAGCGTATGGTAGTGTGTATTCGCTAATGTGGGATTGATGTTCTAATAACAGATCGCATTACACTGGCAATCAGGAAATGTACTCTTTTACCCACTGTAGTGCAATCTCAGAGTTGGAATATATAATATGCAGGGGGTGTGGGGGGGGGCACAGCACAAGTTCCTGAGAGTCTGACATCACCTCCTGACATTTCGAATAAGTGTGAATGTGGATGTCGAGGTGCTGATTTCAGACATTCTATAAAAGTGACATTCGTAAATTTGAAATGTCAGTTCAGACAATTAATAGATTTTATTTTGAGATTAAACATTTTGATAGTAAACCTGTAAATAAACCAACAGGTGGGGAAGCAGTAGAACAACAACAAGGAAAATACAACCACTTCCAAAGCCAATAACTAGTCCCCGAAGCTCTTGATAACCACACTGAAGTGTATACTTATAAACTCCACATAGGGCAGTTCTTCAAAAAACACACTTTAATGTAAAAATCCACACAAATCAGTCAAGCGCTTTCGTCAGAGTGAATTCATCAGAACAAATCTAAGTAAATTAACATCCCTTTTATACGTTTAATTAATTAGTTGGTTAACCAATTAAAATCATTTAAAACAACAGTAAAAAAATGTGTGTAGTAAACAGTTGATTGTAAAACCACTAACCACATTATATATATACGTTCAAAAGGAAACCCCTGTAAAATATGTAAATATATAAATATGTAAAAATGTTATAAGTTTAGATTAAATGTTCAAATAAATCGTATTTTATTAGCTCTATACCTGATCTCAGGTTTGATACTAATGGCATCATTTATGCCTGGAAATTCACTAGCATTGACCTTGTTGTTGATAGTAAACCTGAATATACATATACACATATATACACATATGTATAATATATATATATATATATATATATATATATATATATATATGTATATACACACACACACACACACACACACACACACACACACACACACACACACACACACACACACACACACATACACACACATATATGTAAAACATATTAATATATTTTATATATGTTGTTGTTGTTGTGTCTTTCGGCTTTTCCCGGTTAGGGGTCGCCACAGCGGAATTCCGGTCCACTAATGATTGGCAGTAGATTTTTACATGCCGAGTTGCCGGCCTTGATGCACAACCTTCAATGAAGGTACGCCCATTCACGCATGTCTCCACACAGAAGACGCTCTAGCTGAGAATCGAACAGGACAACGCTTTACTGTGAGGTGACAACGCTACCGCAAGGACCACCACCGCATATATATATATATATATATATATGTATATATATATATATATATATATATATGTATATATATATATATATATATATATATATATATTAGCCAAGTAAACACCTATGAACATCTATGTGTGTGTATATTTATACACACGCGCACACACACACACACACACACACACACACACATATATATATATATATATATATATATATATATATATATATGGATCTACTTCAGTAGATCGAGTTATAATAACGCCAAAGACGACATTATTGAGCCCAAAACACTGAAACCGTTAAAAACTGAAAATGGACATAAGCGAACCTAATAATACTGAAACCAAATCACTGAAACATTAGTAAACCGAAGCACAAAACACCGAAAATAACCAGGTGACTTGATGTGACGTACCACTCCCATCCACTACCATAAATCATTGTGAACGCTCTCAAAACACCTATATTTCCATCCAGTGATACAGATTTCCATGCTACACACCAATCGGTTGCAGTATACTATTTTCCCATTCTCCACAGTACATTTCCAACACCAAAGTGCTCAGAAGTGTGACATTAGTTCCCATTAGTGCAATATACTTCTTTTATATTTTCAGCAGTGCAGCTATGGCTTTAAGAAACTCTGACACAGAGGAGGCACCTTTGTTTTCCAACAAACATTCAAACTGTTTTTGTCTCTGCAGTAACCGCCGTTTCTTAGGCGATGGTGGACAGCCTGCAGATATTCATATTCGCAACTCATCCACTCTATTTTGTTCCCTGGCTAAAGTGAACATCATGACAGATAAATCAGTTGCACGATTGCCCAACAAACATCTTATTTGCCTATGCCACACCTCTACAGAATTTTGAGTATGTGGCAAAAATAAAGCATTCAACTCCCACACATTCCAAAATTGTATGGGAAACAATGGTGGAAATCTAGACACAACATTATGTCTAGTAGTAAACTTCCTTTGCTTTCCCAGTAAATACCAGTCTGAAAAATACTTCAACAAATTTGAACCCTCAGGAGGGAAATCAGCACGTAATAGCTGAAAGGCAGGCAAAACCTCATCCTCTGGCAAAAACGCTAATGCTGCCAAGCACTTCACTGACAGTTGAAACTAGAAAGAACTATTTTACAACCCAGCTAATCCAAGAGACTGCAGTTTACGCCAAATATTCTGTCCATAGTGGAAAAAACAGCCCTTGGACACAGCCCCATTAATATTCAATGTCACACTTTTTAAAGCAGCAATTTCGAAATCATATTATAGCTGACATTAATTTCAAACCCTTCTGCTGCCATTAATTCAAACAAGCAGTTCCACATCATGTTGTATGATTGTAAAGACTTTTTTGGACATCGGTGAAACATCAATGGTACTGACTTACTGTAAGCGCCGTACTTAACTAAACCTTGTATACTGTATAGTTGTCTACATACAGTCCCTTTACTAAAGTATGTTCCATCCATAAGCCAAACTGTCGCTCTAGACATATCATACAAATTATTAATTGTGGTAAACACTATCACTACGGTATTACTCGCAACATCAATAGATTTACTTTGCACAAACACTCCATCTTTGAGAGGAAATAGGGTTACATCTAGACTTTCTAATGTTAAACTATCATCTACCAATGCTGTGAAATGTTTCTTTCGCACTCTGGTAATTTGCTGCAATAAACATTTTCTACTAGGCATACTTGCTGCAAAGTCCAAAGACGTTGAAGCCAACACATCATCTACTATTAAGCATGGTGTATCCCTTGTCAGTTACACAAATAGTTATAGCTCTTCCTCTGCATTTATCTCTACATTTGTATTTGCAAGCCCAGTATTTCTTTGACTTACATGACTTTTCCAAATGATATAGATACCCTTCAATAACTAGAATATTCTTTCCTTTCTGCGACCTCACTGTTTCATACACTGTTCCAATACTTCCTGGAACGCTGTACGTCACATCAGCCATCTTTACTGACTTAGCTTTCCAGTACATAGTTGTTGTTGGCAGTAGATTTTTACGTGCCGAGTTGCCAGCTCTGAAGCACAACCTTCAACGAAGGTACGCCCATTCACGCATGTCTCCACACAGAAGACGCTCTAGCTGAGAATCGAACAGGACAACGTCTTACTGTGAGGCGACAATGCTACCGCAGCACCACCACCGCAGTACAAAGTACAACCAGTTAAAGGAATATATCCTTATATAACATGACACAGCTCACAGATAATACACGCTACATAGCAGTATTCGACTTTTCAGTATTCAGGGTTTTACATTTTCAGTCAAGTCAGCTTTCAGTGTTTTGGTCTTGATAATGTTGTCTCCGGAGTTATTAAAACTCGATCTACTGAAGTAGATCCATATATATATACATATATATATATATATATATATATATATATATATATATATATATATGTATAGACAGAGATACATGGACACACACACACACACACACACACACACACACACACACACACACACACACACACACACACACACACACAGTTTTTTCTTCCACTTAATTATAGTGATGCATAAGGAAAAGGTTAAAAATCATTACCTACTGTCACAGAATATATTAATGTTTCCTTTTCCTGTTAAGACTATTCAATATCACAGTCAGAATATAAGATTAAAAAAATTAGAGGACACACCCTTCAGATGGTCCTGCCCCTCTGCATTTGAATTCATTTGCTTGTTCCTATTACATTTTATGTATTTTACATTGACATATACGCAAAGTACTTTCAGTCCAATTTTGGTGTGTAAGAAGAATTCAGTATCCTGGTTCTGTTTGAGGTACTGAGGGTTAGGGATCTAGTGACTGAACTATCCACAAAAATTGTAATGAATACATGTTCTGTACAGTAGAAGGGTGACTGAATTCCACAAGCTCCATATCCTAGTATCAGCTTGGCCTTCAATATTTTTTACTCTGTTCTACATGTTTCACCCTGGTGGTGATTATACCCACCATCGATCATTTTCCTGCTCTGTCCTCTTCAGGGCCGCCTCACATATTTTTTTTGGAGTTTTCTGTGTTCTTTTGACACATTAAACCCCAGCTGTGCAAAGCTGTACTTAGGTCAGTTGACAGCAGTTGTAGTTCTCTACTGGAGCCCCCTAGCTTCTTCCAGAGCTGAGACCCAGAAGTAGCTATTTAGATAATTAGAAATGCTGCTTTGCTGGGACCAAGTGGCACATCTTCTACATGCCCAGTCATGCCCCCTAAGAGCCTGTACCCCTGGCAGCCACCCCCTTCACCTGATCCAAGCTACAGCTTTGTAGCTGCTACATACATGCCCACTTACAGACCTTTGAAAGTATATTGCTATGAGTATGACACTTCATGTTGGTCTCCAGTAACACGGTACACTGCTGACTAGCTACTAACATTATCAGCCTCTCTTCTTCTCAGTTTCCTAGCCTGCAGTGATAACTCTTGCAAATCACTAAGTCAGGGAGTAGTCTCCCTACTAAGACCCTCCCCTCAACTACTCCCCAAGAGAGACAAAATATTCACAAAATAATCCCAGCTGCCAACAACAACCTCATCCTTGAATTCAGAAACATCCAGAAAAAGCTATCCTATATCAGCTTAAGTTCAAAGTGGGAGATTAATAAATGTAAATGTGAAGTAACTCATGACTCAGAATATTTATAAAACAAACTTTTTTAATACATTTCCATCTGAGTGTAGGGACTCCTTAGTTTATAGTATAGCTTTAATGTGCAGCCTTTTTGATCTAATTACACTGCTACATGATGTGCCTTCTACTTCAGACCATCTATTCTAATCAGAATGTGGCAGTGTGCCACATTCTGAACACTGAACAGGTTAGCAAGTCTGCCTGTGTGTACAAACACAAATGGGGTTCAAGGTACATCTCAGAAGTAGCCTGCTGAGAAATGTGGAACCATAGTATGTACACAGAACTAACTGAAAAACATAAATTTAGCTGTTATAATGACAATGGATAGCTCCTCAGTTTTGCCTGCTACCATAGCTTAATTGAAATGTGTTTTACTTGACTGTCATAATGAGATACTTCATGCAATATCAGTTCTGTAAGACTGCTGCAAACAAAGTATAATGTAATCTTATTTATTGCAAAGGTGTTTACAATATTTTTTCCGTACCTTCAAAGTAAATAGTGTTATGCAAATAATTCATTGGAAAGTTTCACTTTAGCTGCACAAAGGTTCAAATGTATACCTGACGATGTGAAGTTCATTGTATTAAACTTTAAGCATATATCAGGTTACACATGCCTCTGACTCAGGCCGTGAGTAAAAAGGGTTCCAATACCAGCTCTCTTTGCTGTTGCCAAGGACTAAATAAATGAATAAGTTAGGTATCCTGAAAGGCTAGCTTTATCTGTAAGTTATGATGCTATATCAATGTGACTAGCAAATAAGCTGATCATACTGTCTAACCCCCAGTATGATACCTTCACAAAGGACTGGTTATAGTGTTTAGCCTTGGGCACCCCATCAGTAATTGTCTTCCCTCAAGACATCTCCCATTCTGGTACCATTTTCTGACTTTACTGAACTAATGATTAACTGCTCCATCTCTGTGCCTTTAAATTCCTTGACATGCATCAGTGTTGCTATGTCTATGGCCTTGATGAAATGCAGATATTCTATATCCACTCAATTCCCTTTGTCTGTACTGACAGAGACATAGGACTAGGGTGGTTGCACTGGCTACATGTCTGTTGCATGAGGCAGTGATATTGCTTATCTGTAAACTATTTAACAATTAGGAACCTGCCAGACACCTCACAAGATTTCTTCTATGACTTTCTCCAGGGTGTTAATATGATTACTAGGCCTATAGTTAGCTGGTTCCTTTTTGAACTTATTTTGTTGTCTTACTCCATCCCTGTGGCACCACTGCAGTTTACTGAGAGCAAGACTAAGTCCATGACGTAGCCAGCTGTTACCAACCCTTTGGTCTCCTCTTAAGTGCTTAGACTGCTGGTACTGTGCATGTAGTTTATCTTCCTAAAGTCTTAACAGTTTCTTCTTTATTACTTCCCTGATCACTTCCTTTTCTGCTCGTCTCTGTTCATGCTCATCACACCACCGAGTTTTATCTACAGTTATATTTCCACATAGTATAGAAACCACAAAACCAGAGGCTGTTTGTGTGCAACAGTACTACAATGTTTTCATCCACAATCAAGCTGTTAGCAGCTGTGCTGATTTTCAATAACTTATATTTGATTGGTGAACATTAATAGGTTAAAGTTGAATGGGAGATTAATAACAGTGAATGTGGAATAACTCTAATGACTCAGGAATGTATGTATGACAAACTCTTTAATACATTTCCATCCGATTGTAGGTACTCATTGGTTTATAGTGCAGCTTTAATGTGCAGCTTTTTCTGATGTAATTACATGGCTAAAGGAATTGCCTGTTACTCTCAAAATGTTTTTTGGTTTTATTTGTGTGTTAATAAAGTTAGAGTTCATGCCTGCTGTGGTTCCAGGTGCTTCTTTTTTTTGTATTGGGGAAGTTATTTGTGAAGCACCTTTTCCTCATGCATTTTTGAGTGTGTTGGCCCAGTTTTTTGAGGAAAGTGTCTATTACTACTACAGAGCATTCAGTCTAATGCAAATGTGGCAGTGTGCCACATTCTGAACACTGAACAGATTATCAAGACTGCCAGTGTATACAAACACAAATGGGTTTCAAGATCCATCCCAGGAGCAGCCTGCTGAGAAATGTAAAACCATAGTCTGTAGAGTGTTTATTATGCAGTGCTGAAATATACTAACTTCTTTGACCCGAGAGGGAGAGAGGACATGCAGGTGGTTGGTGTGACAGAGCAAGATGCAGAGGACAGGAAGAAATGGAAACAGATGATCCGCTGTGACGACCCCTAATAGGAACAGCTGAAAGAAAAAGAAGATACATATGAAGAGTAATCACCCCAGACTAATACTTAGCAAATCCAGAAAGGACAGCTCCCAGAGATATTAAATATGATGAGGTACTGTAGATACTGTATAGCGATGTAAGCGTCCAGCAATGATAATTTTCTCTGAGGTAATATGCAGTTCTACATATTGGTCATCTAACAGGATTTGCTGTGTTGCAGCAAACTATAATCATAACAACTGAGAAGGAAACTGAAAGGAAGCACTTTATGTACAAAAGGCAGTTTGCATGACAGGGCTAGTTCTTAGTCTGTTGACATTTCCTTTGGAAAGTAAGCCTACAGAAATGGTACATCTGAATCTGACTAAACTACTGGTGAAATTTCAGCAGTTATGTGCTATGTAGTTATAATGTACTCAAAGGAAGCAGGGCAAGAACCTACACTAGGACAGGCTAAACCACACAAGGCAGAGGTGGCATTATCATCTTATGAAGTCTTTACTTAAAAACTGAGAAAGGCTTATTGATGATTAGTAAAAGAAACAGAACTTTAAAACAATTAGTTCCTGAAAATGAAAATCCAAGTAAAATGGCAAGGATCTGCTTAGCTATAAACTTGAAATGTACGTTATCTTTGTTATCTTCAAAGTAATGAACAAACAGTATAAAAAATAGTCTGTTTGTAGAGGGCACAGTACTTTAAATGTTTTAAGCATGATTAATACAGAGAGAAGAGCTTATTGGACTCCATGTCAGTGCCTCAGAAGGGAAGACAGCATCATAAAGTAAGTGTGGTACATCTCAGAAGTAGCATGCTGAGAAATGTGGAACCACAGTATGGACACAGAACAAACTGAAAAATGATAGGTACAACAGGTTCACACGATAGGTACAACAGGTAAATGAAACAGACTTTCATTTTTATAACTATATATTAATGCACCAGTAAATGTTTATATACAGTTTTGTGCATTATTACCTTTAGCAATATTCATCACTTTCACTTGAAGTAGAACATCTGGATGTCTGCTGGCACTAACAAAGAAATGTAACGTAATAAATTCTGAATATTATTTAAAACTCAGAAATATAAGTCAAATAAGACATTACTGATGTTGTCTCCACATGCATAATAACACAAACAGCTGCTAAGGATAATCCAGGAAGTTTATGCTGCATGCTTAAATTACCTTTCACAAGTCGTTTTTGCAAATGAGTGACTGTTTCTCATTCAGAATACTTTCAAGCCAAGCATGGTTCTTTTTAAAAGGAGAGCTTGAGCACCTGGATATTTGATTGTCAGAATTATTCATGAGTAACATTTTCAAAAGAGTCACTTGTTGGCAATAAATGAAAGTAATTTGTGAGATCTGAACATCTGGGGCTGTTTTCAAATTAACAGAGACAGTCTGCACTAACGTTAAGAAAAAAAAAGAAACAGGTAGAATTCCATTCTTTTACTGTCTGGGATCTTCACAAAGGACATCTTTACTCAGCTTTTTCTGGCAATCTTTAAATAACTGTCTGCTTCACGTGAGCCAAGAATGCTGCAAATGCTTTCTAGCTCTCAAAGCTGTAGACCAGTGCTCCTCAAATTAGCATTGTTACACCTTTAAATTTCATCCCAACTATTTCTTTTCTAGTGTAACAGTGATGATGGCATCCTGTGACAACTTCTTTATTCCTAATCTCACTGCACAAGTGCCAATGCAACTCAATACCAGGGACCTGTTTGAATTTGAAATCCTGTAAATCCAGCAGTTTCACTCAATGGCATATAAATAACAATAGGATTTTACTGAAAAAATATATTGTAGGGGAAGTGGAAGAGCAACAAAATAACTTTAACAATTAAAACACACTCCTCGAATGTCAAGAAACTCACAGACCACTGTTAAATAATGTTTTGTGCTTTTGTTCTTTTAATTACACTAAGAACCTCATCAGAACAGTTAGAAGCACTTCATCCGGAATGGGAAACATCAACAATTTTGGGTACGATTGCTAGCTCTTGCTATTATTTACACTAAATGTTTTAAATAGTTATACTGGTAGCTGAACTTTAGACAAGCTACAGGCATTCGTGTGTGTTTCTGGCAATTAATTTTGGTTTGAGTTCCTTTTGGACTTTCTTTACATTATGAGAGGATGTCAAACACCATTTAAATGACTGATAACTATTTTCTTTATTTTTTAAGATACCACAGTTCAGAAGCTATTAACTTTCACTGACTACTTAGTGACTAGTGCATTAACCATCATAGGGAGGGAGGGAGGAAACAATTATTGTATCTTACTTGAGGTTTCATTCCAAAGTTATAAAAGACTGTCTGGGTGGAGACAACAGATCTGGAAAGGCACCAGGTTTTACATACATTATGGCCATGTGTGTATAGAGATGCAGGCCTTCTTTCTTTGATGTTACTCCAAGATAACAATGAATAAAAGCTCTGGCATACCAGACAGCTGGTAGATTTTTTTTTCTTTCTATATTATTACAACAGTTACATACCATTGTATGTCAGTGCTGAATGTGTCTATAAGATTTGTGAGACAGCAATTATATCATAAACTTTTTTTGGGAAACAAGGGTTATACACAGAAAAAAATGGTTGCTGCCTCAGAAATATAGTCTCCAGAAGATGCTGAAAAGTAAGACTTTATAAAATTCCATACTGACACAATTATCAACCTGGTCTTGGAAAAGTCCGCTTTGTATGTTTGGAATTCAGTAAGCCCTTTATTTAAAATCATGTAAACAGAATGGAGCACATGACCAAGTTCTCTTACATTAAGAGAAATCATAAAAAAATGTTAAACATGAATCCTCAAATATTCTCTGAAAGTTTATGAAAATTATCAAAACAGCATTAAATACACTTCTGCTCCAGTTTTTAAGTAAAGACTGTCACAAGAAATAAGGAAGAAACATTCAAAAACTTGAAATATCAAATGCCTTCTCTTAAAACGGTTACTATTATAAACTAGCATCACAAAATGTTTTTCAACAAATGAGCAATAGTAATTTCTTAATATTATGTAGAAGCTGAAGTATTGGAATGTGATAACCTTCTTTTTAGTCAGTTATTTTTGAATTCATGTTCGATAATTACCTACACCTTCTGGTATTTATCACTTATCTATCCACTCCCACCTTAGGACACAAAACTAAGCTAATTCTAAACAAAGATAGTAGATTTACTTGTAACTTGCCATAAGTGATTGTGAATGAGTTTATCTTTAATAATAATTCTGAGTTTATCTTTAATCATAATTTTATTTATTTATTTGGTTTCTGTTTCCAGCTCGGGCATGCCAGACAGAAAACAATGTTTCTTCTTCCCAGTCTGTGACATGTGCAGGGTCATGTTATATCAATCACACTTTCATGAAAGTGTATGCCTAGTATTAAATGTGTTTTCCTACAACACTGTTGACCTTTTCCAAACTGGATTACAGTACTGAAACTAGCATCAGCTATCAGATAGTCAGTATGTGTACATTTTGGCATACCTGCTAAGCACTTAGTCACTGAGCAAGCGGAACTACAACCCCATTCTCTGTGGTCAGGTAAATATAGTCATGCAGAACAATACAATTTACGATGATATTATGAAGTACCTCTTGAAGCTTGAGTCTTTCACTAACTGGATATTGAGGGCTACTTCATAAGGTACACATTGATTTTGGTTCCTATAACTTTTAAGGTTGTGTGAGTATATTCACCATAATGACAGCAGATATTTAAAAAACAGGGGCATTGCTGCCTGAATTACAAAAAAAAAAAAAAAAAAACCCCCACAAAAACAGTAGTATGAACAGTTTCAGCAGCCAGACATTTTATGGGTGCTTAAGCAGAAGCCTGAGACTAGCTATATAACAGGGGCATATTACCTCATTTTGGCTTTTTTTACAAGCGTCAAAATCCAGGCAAACAAATCTACATAGTGTCCCACAGGAGTTCTTGGAAGGGCTATAGGAGCCTCAGAATCTAAGGCCAGGTTTATCTAAAAAGAAATATGAAGACCAATAGAACTATGTAACTTTTAAGAATGAATCAAACAGCTTTTATTTATCCCACTCAGAATAACTAAGGTGAGTAATAAAGGAACATTCAGACTTCTCGCTCAGCAGGAAGGCAGATTCTTCTCCACAAACCTCAAATCTGTGAACCTAACAGCTTGGAGGATATTGCACTTGCCCCTAAAGATATTTATTTTCTTCAAATGTGTATTTCTTATAAAAAGGAAAATAAGTCTAAAACTAAAAAATCAAACAGGTAAAAGTGGAACTTTTTTGGTGTCGCAATTAAAAACACACCCATTGCCATGTTCAGTTTCTCAGATATCACTATCTGACTGCTTTGCTCAATGCTAGTTTGGACTTTTCTTCACAGAAGTTCAATTATCTACTGTTTTAGTCACCATACATCTATATTCCTCCCTGGCTTCTAACACTTGCTCAAGGAAGTTCTTTACCTGTGTGCTTTCTCTTCTGCTTTGCATTTCAGTGAATGTGCATAGACCTTTCAAGATCTTATACTGAAATGACTAAACATCTGATTTAGTTACAGAGGAAAACTGAAGAAGCAGATGGTTCAGATAAAAAGAAAACATATTGAATCTTGAATGGCCATACCCCAATGCTCTCATAAGGAAGGTCTGTTGGTTTGCTTTCCATATGTGACACATGGAGATTTTTTTGGCTTACAGCATCTGTCGGAATGTGTTGTTAAAATATAATGTATGTGGCCAGAACAGACAGCTGCATTTGATTTGCATGTACCCAGATCATTATGAGCAGCCTTTAAAGGAGATAGCAATTGTTAGCCTGATTGTTTAAGTAACACTTTACTGCAGTGTTGTCTTTCACTGTTTGTAGGAACCCTGGCCTTAAGGATAACTTGAATTCTATTAAAGTTAGATGGATACCCAACCCTTCATAGTAGTTTAACTGCTCTTCTTTTCGGGATGGTGACCATAGGCCTTGTAGAAATGCTCTCATGCAAATCCAGAAGAGTCAGTAGCCAGTTTCTATTTTGGAATGAGTGAAATAAAGGCAGACGTGTTTAGAGCAATTTGGTTGTGCTAGCAATGGAATGTCTTTGTTAAGGATAGGATTGTTGGAAGGCAATGTTAAAAGGAATAGGAGTGGTGTTTTCATAAGTTTTTGAGAAATTGGTGAACCTTTCTCCTGCATAGTCATAAATGGACATCATTAGACTACAAAAGAAAATACAGCTTAAACCTGTAAGAAATTTCCATGCAGCTAACATTTTCTGGGTTGAAGAGAAAGGTTGAGAAGAGGTTATCATTGATGCTTCTGTAGCCAGAATTTTCCCCAAGATACTGTTTCTGCAAAAGAAGCAGAGACGACTTTTTCTTGTTGGCAGAAATGCTCAGACACTGGACGCACTCAGGAATTTGCTAAACTATGAGTTGCAGTCACTTGAAAATAACTGGCTTGCCTCATGTAGTCGTCCAGATAAGTTTCAGTTTGAAGTAAGCAAACACAGGAGCTAGGTATTTAGTAAACAATACAGTCACAGCTGAAGTGATAAATGGTAAGGGTGTAAAATGGAATTGGAAGCCCCCTACACAAAATCTGACAAACTGTCTGTGAGCTTTGTGAATGGTGAGGTAAGCATTTCACATGGTTATGATAAAGACCTCCTGTATTAACAGAGTAAGTCATGCTTGCAATGTTAGCATCATGAAATCATTTGTTATTATGAAATGGTTTACATTTTTGAGCTCTATAATGGGCCTGCACTTGGTCTTTTTTTCAGAATTAGAAAGATTGTTGAATAAAGTATATTTCCCTTTTCTGCCTTGTTTTCCAGTAGCTGTTTTACTCATGGCAGTGTCAGGTGCATCTTGTCTTTTGGAGTACTAGAAACTGGGGGAATTGTGCCTTTTCAACTCAACTGCTGTAAACCATTCATCAACTGTTATCGGAAACCATTAGGTTATAGAATGAGTACATCTTTCTCTTAGGTAATTGAGGGGACAGGTGAAACAGATAATGGGAGGGAGTGTAACTGAGGTTCACTTAAAGGCCATCTTGGTGAGTAGGTCCTATTGGCTGTTGCTGTTGCTGAGACTCCAATGTCCAAACTTGTTTTATAGGTTCATAGGGTCAAAGGAACATATTAGGCTATTGATCCATGAGGATCTTTAGAAGCCTAGCCATACATTCACATGAAGGATGTAGCTCTTATATTTAATTATAAATAAACCAGACCTGACTAGAACATTTAGTATCTCACATCATTCCTCTCCATAAAGGAGGTAACTCCTACGAATTCTCCAGCTACCGACCTATTGCCATCATCTGCCCCCTATCCAAAATTCTTGAGAAATGCAACCACTTGCAAGTGATGACATTTCTTAACACACACAATCTACTATCTACCACACAACATGGTTTCTGTCCACATCACAGCACTACCACAGCCCTTCTATCCTTCACTAATCATATAAACCTTCACAGGAATGATAACAAATATGTATCAGCCATTTTCCTAGACCTCTCAAAAGCATTTGATATGGTCTCCCACTCTATTCTGTTAGACTCAATAACATTATTATCCTTCACCTCCTCTACTATAGCCTGGTTCAGAAGCTACTTGTCTGACAGGCAACAATCAGTCCAGTGGAAAGGAACTCTGTCTACACAACTTCCAACCACCATAGGAGTCCCACAGGGCTCTATACTGGGCCCACTATTGTTCTCTATTTTTACAAATAACCTCAATAGCTCTACACAACATGTCACACTCACTCACAACACCTTTAACTCAGTAGAAAAATGGATATCAGGTATCCAACTAATTCTAAATCCAAAAAAGACAAAACTGCTACTATTTACCACTAATAGATCAAACTCCCCTCTCCCTTACCATAACATCTAAGGACGGCACCACCATCTCCCCTTCTAACCACACCAAACTTCTGAGCATTGAAATAGACGATAATCTCCACTTTGATGTTCACATCTCACATACCATAAAACTAGTACACAAAAAGCTAGGCTCCCTATACAGGCACAAGTCCTTTCTCTCACAAAAAGCAAGAGTCACTCTTGCACAAAGCCACCTCCTCTCAACTCTATCATATGCAGCACCAGTCTTTACCCAAATCAGACAATGTGACCTAGACAAACTAGAATCATGCTACAATAAAATAGCAAAGTCTGCTACTAACTCAGCCTATAGAACCCATCACTGTACTGCACTAAAAGAACTAAAATGGCTTGAGCTACCACAGCTACTTAGCTATTACCAGCTGGGCACAGCCTACAATATTCTCAAATATCCTGAAAAAAAACTCTCATTATCCAACCTACTTACTATCTATACTGCAAACCGGTACCTAAGATCTAGTGAAAAATCTTTCCTCTCCATCACCAAGGCTAACAATAATGCAGGGAAAGAGCTCTACTCCCACACCGTTGCCAGAAATTGGAACTTTCTTCCCCTATCTGTGTCCACTGCCCCCTCCACATCCATATTCAAAAACTCCCTCAAATTGCATCTTCTTAGTACCTGGTTATGCCCTTCTATCACATAAACCCTACCCACACTGCTATTAACTCCCCAAACTCCTCTCTGATCACATGCTGGATCTTTGATCCCCTGTAGGCTTGGTCATCTGAAAGGATACTTTTAACTGTAGAATCTTACTTGATATATTTTCTTCTCTTACCAATGTATAACTGACATTAGGCCGGATTCATGAAACCTCCGTGTAAGACTTAATATGTCTTACTCAGAGGCTGCAGTTGAACGGTATGACATCAGCGTGCCATGAATATTCATGGGGGCACACTGACTCATCCGTAACTCTTACACGGACTGAGTAGGCAAGCAGGGGGCGTGTCCGACTGCCGAGCAGTCTAAAAGTCCACGCCCCTGCAAGGTTTTAAAAAGCATAATGTCAACAGACAAGAGCGAGTCCACTCAAATGTACTTGCACCCAACACCACACTCCCTGACACTGTAAACCCCCATCAGCGTTATAAAATGGAAAAAAGTATATATTTTTTAAATCCACGATATAGCTGTTCGTATTTGAGCGCGTTTGCGCAGGTGTGCCCATTGCTTAACCACAGTTAGCAATTGTGACATTGAAGAGCATATAAGAACTACTTATGCAAATTAATCCAAATAGCAGTAGCGTAATGGTAGAGTGTATGCACAAAGAGAAGGCATTCACGGTTCAAGTCCCACCACTCCCCTTCTTATTTATGTTTTAAATCAGTATTTGAAATAATACCAGACAAATATGATTAACATTTTATTAAAAGCAGTGACATGGCCAATGTATCAGCGAACAAAATATATATTTTGAAAAGACCCAGATATATAATAGCCTGCCGTTAAGCAACGTTTTACACAGCTAAATACAGGTGCCCATAGTTTAATAGCACTATACCCATCTAAACAGAGGTGCCCATAGTTTAAAAGCGCTTTATCCAGCTAAACAGAGTTGCCCATAGTGTAATAGTGCTTTACCCAGTGCAATAGAGTTTCCCAACGTTTAAAAATGCTTTACCCAGTGCAATGTGTTTGCGCGGACGTGTGCGCCACGCCAACTAGGGCACCGTAGGGCACAGGGGAGCAACGTAGAGCTAAGTTGCTTAAACGCAGCCACACTCCCTAGCCTGTCTAGACAGTATTAAAATAAAAGAATGACAAGGTTTGAACCCAGGACCCTTTGCATCATAATCAAAGTACAAAACCACTAAGCCATGACAACATAGGGAAAACAGCCACTATTTACATACATAAACTTAGGAATGGTAGTTTAACCATTACTAAGCAGGTCTGCAGTCAGCCGAGAATTTTACAAAATGGCCAATCACAAAAAAGTGTGGGAAATGCGGCATATTTAAGCCCCACAGGCGGGAATACACGCCATAACTGACTGTAGCTCACATCTGCGGTCAGAATGTCTGGTGTTGGAGAGGGAGTGCGCTTCCGAGCGCAGAGATGGGGCACCGAGGAGTCCAAATACATGGTTTGGCTCCTAGTCCACCGTCACGAGGCAAGACTCCTGCACGGCCAGTTCCAAGGGATGGAGTACAAGGCAGAGGCTTGGAACCGGTTAGCTCGTGACCTCACCAGTGCCACAGGCATTCCCCGGACTGGTGAGCAGGTCCGTCACCATCATGTGGACCTGAAGAGATGAAAGGAGGACCGCCTGAACCAGTGGATACAGGAGGCCTGTGGGATGTGGGATGCGGGATGCCCCACAACTGAGTATGTAGCCATGGAATGCAGTATGTAAGGATTTAAAATGGAGTATGTATAACGGATAGGAATGTCTCAATATCCCTTCATTTACTTTACAGCTGCAGGTGACCGTGTTATGAATCAGCAAGCCTATGCTGATAGGTTGCTAAGGCTGCGCCGCCAGGCAGGTTAGTGATTATTCTGCATGTATTGTTATATAAAATATGGGAGAGAGCATGAAAGAAAGTGTTGTAGTCCAATAATACAGCCATAAAATGGACTGAATAAGTTCTCTGCATGTACTGTCAGATAAAAATGTTAGAGAGGCAGAAAAAGAGTGTAGTAACGCATTAAGAGAGGTAACAAATGTCTGGAATAATATCTCTGCAGGCACTGTCATATAAAATAATATGTGAGTGAGCCTGAAAAAAGAGTGTGCTAACCTATTAATAAAGGTATAATATGTCGTGAACATGTCTGCCATATATATCATTAAAACAAATAAAGGAGTGAGCCTGTGGAAAAGTGTGTAATGTCATTAATAAAGGTCTAAAACCCAGAGTGTGTCTGTTTCACTTAGTATGAAATGTTGTTGTACCCTTGCATTATATAAATAGTAATGTGTTAGAAAGTGCTGGCAACCCAGAGTTCTGCAGTCCCATCTAAAGTGGGTGATGGAAGTGCTAGTAGCTGTGAAGTAAATATACAGTCCTCAACACTCAGTTACTGGCTGGCATGCATAAGTAAATCTGGCACATGAGTAGCATGCGAATATGTTCCCCAGAAATGTAAGTGTGCTTCAATAAATGCAGGGTTCTGTACAATTAGAAGTGAAAATGTCATGTGAAAACATCCAGATATGTAGATAAAGAAATATAAATGCAACCATGAAATATGTAGCAGTAACATCTGCATCCTGGACAATTAGTATGTGAGATATAGGTCAAGTATAGATTGAACTAGCCAAACCCACTACATAACCTAATGCATGGTGGCATGTTTAATAATACATGTAGGGAATATACACCTGCAGTCACTAGGAATGTAGTGTAGAGTAAAAGTGTTTCAAAGATGTTAATGGAGGTTTTTTTTACACCCTACTGTTTGTGCATAAACCATGCAATTCCGCACCTCAATGGGTATGTGTAATCTTAAATATTTGTTGGGATATATGTCCTATTGTTCCATAAATATTTGCACTCATGTTGATGCATGTGCCCTGTTCAAACACCACGTTCATGGTGGCCTGTTGCTACCAATCATCCCTGCATGTGGTTGGAATAACCACTGTTGTTCAATATATGCATGTGTTATGTTTGCTGTTCAACTGCTGGAACTGTGGTGTGTTGAGTTAATGGGAATATTACTGCATGCTGTTACAACTAATCTGGAATGCTGTTGTTTATGTTGTAATGAAACACACCGAATCACAGAACATATGGGAAGGCCGGTCCCAGCGGACCCAGCTCTCCCTTTTCAGTTGGCGAGTGCACCTGGCACCAGTGGCTCTGGTGCCCAGCCCGGACTCCCCTCCTCCATTGGTCCTGTGCCACCTTTGGGTGGAAGCGCTGCAGGGGATGGGGTTCGTCAGCCCTGTGCAAGCATGGGCGGAGAAGGGCCACCCGTCACCCTTCGAAGGGTCCGGGCTGTGGTGCGGAGGGAGATTCAGCGTTCAGTCGCTGATCCCCTACGCCAGCTTGAGGCGGAAGTGGAGCGTCTCACGGGTGAGCCTGCCCATCCTACTCAGCCCCCAGCACAGCCACCCCCGGGGCTGTGAAGGTGCAGTGGTGACTGCCCATGGGTGGGGATCTCAGTTCCACTGTTACCATCTGTGGGCTCATGGGCTTTCCATTTCCAAACAACCTTCCCTGTCAATTGTGTTCACCCACCCCATGTGTCAAATTCCATCCCTGTATGCGTCTTGTTTGTCTTGTCTGTTTACCTCCTCAACCTACCTCCCCAAATATACCTATTTCCCCTACCTCACTTACCACTCTCACCTGAAAAAAAAAAAAAAAAAGGGCAATCTGTACCCGAAAAAAAATTACGCCCCATACATAGCTTCCCATTTTGCACACATGTCCATAGGACATGTACACCGATAATTCTAATTGGCAGTACAACAAACTATGTTGTCCTCACCCCTCTCTCAGGGGTGGAAGGTCTCAAAACTCACTCCAAATTTTCAACATATGCACAGCTGTTGCTGTTAAAGAAATGGGCAGCTATGGGCCTTCCCTACACCCTTCCTGCACATCCTGAGCTTGTTTTCCTACTGTCTGTCCCTCTCTGTGCCCCCTTTTTTCACCACGTTCCTATCTCCCCATTTTCTTTTCTTTAAAAGAAATTAGCGTGGGGGTTAGCGGGAGTAAGCACTTTTAAGCAGTAGTTAGCGGGGTGCGCGAGTGTGAGTTTGTGTGCGCTTAGCTAAGCATTGCTAAGCGTCATGCAAACCTGCGCCAACCCGCTTACAACTGCTTAAAAGTGCCTTAGTCAATCTGTATGACAAGGCCCTTGTATTGCTCAGCAGCAAAATAAAAATACCCTTGTCAGTCTCGAACCCAGGACCTTGGACTCACCAGTCTGCATGAAGTACCACTAAACCACAGCAGATATACGATAACTTAGTGCTGAAATCAATTTATCATGCATTACCATGAGTGAATGTAAAGGGAAAATAGGAATGGCATAACACAAATCTTGTTCTGTGGGCCTTAACCAGCAGGTGTTGTTGAATTGCATGACATGACTGTGAAAAGAGAATCAGCCATGCTAGTAGGGAATAAGGTTATAGTAGCAGCTTACAAACCCCATACAGTATCAGAGCAGGATACACACTGGCATATTAGCATAGGTCACAGGCCAGACCTCCCAACATTGACTGCTCTACAGTGATGACTCTGATTTGTAAACAAATGTTAGCTGTGCCCCTCTGATTCCCTGTGAAATGTACTAACAGTAGGCAGAAAGGTGTTGAATCTCACTTAATAACAAATGTCAATAAGTGAGAGTAGACACCGCTTGCACGTCAGAAAAGGGGTAGTAATAGAAATGCTCTGAATCACCCAAAGTCTGAACTGCAAAATGTCTGAACTATATCACAGGTGTATCCCAGTTATATGTACCTTTCCCTGAGGCTGTTCAAATATATACGTGACAGTATCTGAGGCCTGGAAGAGTCGGAAACACACAGGCATATCAGCTTGTCTGCTGTTACACACTCTGCAAATAGCTGTAGAATGAATCCCACAAGCATGCCCTTATGTAGAAGTACAACACAGAAATAGCAAAGGATGTAGCCATGTACTGCTAGCAGCCACCTGTGACAATGCCATTGTTCAGGTGCTGAAAAGACTGCTGTGGTGCACAGTCAAAGAATACTAGGCTGACCTCTGTCTACCATCTGGATATGTCCACAGGTGGGAGCTACTCAGACAGACCACAAGCCTTCATAGACTTACATGTGCACAGCAATTCTGCATGTTCAGTAAGATAAACATCACATGATAATAAATAATGCACACTGCAGTTCTGCACCCCTACCCAAAGGTACTATATAACCGTGTAGTCAGGCACAACCAAGGGTGTAGGTAGGCATACACAGTACAGAAATATGTCCAGTCGTCCTGAGCAGACTGTGCTAATGCCAACACAAACCACAAACTGTTCAGATGTGAGTAACGCACTAATGACAGTATAGCAGTTCACAAACAGTGCATGTGCCTGATATTCATAATTGGTAGTACAACATACTTAGATGTCCTCACCACTCTCTCAGGGTGGAAGGTTTCAAATATCCCACCTAATGTATTGCATATGCACAGCTGTTGCTGGTAAAGAAATGGGCAGCTATGGACCTTCTCCACACCCATCGTGTACATCCCAAGCTAGTTTCCCTACTGTCTTCCCCTCTTTGAGCACCCTTTATCACCACATTCCTATCTCCCCATTTATTTTTCTGTCAAAGACATGAGCGTGGGGGTTAGCGGGAGTGAGCACTTGTAAACAGTAGTAAGCGGGTTTGCACCAGTGTGCGCATGTGTGCGCCTAGCTTAGCATTGCTAAGATATGATAAACTACACCAAGCTTAGCTTACTATTGCTAACATAAAATCAGTTAGGCTAAGCTTAGCTTAGTATTGCTAAAATACAATAAGCTAAGCTAAGCGTCGCTTAGCATCATGCAAACCCACGCCAACTCACTTACAACTGCTTAAAAGTGCCTTTGTCACTCTGTATGACAAGGCCCTTGTATTGCTCAGCATCAATATAAAACACCCTTGCCAGTCTCAAACTCCACACCTTGGACTCACCACTCTGCATGATGTACCACTAAGCCACAGCAGACATACAATAGCTTGGTGCTGAAAGAAATATAACATGCATTACAAGGAGTGCATGTAAAGGGAAAATAGGAAAGCCATAGGAATACATTGCAATAAAGAAATATAACATGCATTACAAGGAGTGAATGTAAAGGGAAAATAGGAACGCCATAGGAATACATTACAATAAAGAAATATGACATGCATTACAAGGAGTGAATGTAAAGGGAAAATAGGAAAGCCATAGGAATACATTGCAATAAAGAAATATAACATGCATTACAAGGAGTGAATGTAAAGGGAAAATAGGAAAGCCATAGGAATACATTGCAATAACTACTGTTGTATGCCAGTTAATTCCCTAATTCCAAAAGAAAGTACATACTCCCATGTATCCAGTGTTAGCATTAGGAGGTGTGAGTAAACTTACACACTGAGAAGAGTGTACTGGAAGAAGAAACAGTCAGGTTTCAGTACAACATGCATTTCACTGGCTATAACCCAGCTTCAGATATGAGACATATACCAACCTTCTGACTGACACAACAGTGTCCACAGCAAACAAGCATGGTCCCCGCCTTGCAAAACTGAAAGGCCTACGCCTACCTAACCTATCATTTTATAGCAGTGTCCTGAAATCACAGTGAGAACTGAAATTACCACACAGCAGGCTGCATGCAATCACTAAATGGTGGGCACCAATTGGTGCAGAGGCCATCACAAGCACATGTGCAGATACCTACAAAAGCAGCCTGTACTTGCTGTCCACACATGCAATAATATCATTGCAGCAACTGGAGAGAGAGAGAGAGCGAGTGAGAGAGACAGACAGACAGACAAACAAACAAACAAACACAGGCAGTTGGAGACCAACCCAATAAATAGCAACAAATAGAGGCAGTTGGAGACACCAACCCAAAAAAAAAAAAAACAGAGGCGGTTGGAGACACCAACCAAAACAAAAGAAAAACAACAAACAGAGGCAGTTGGAAACACCAACTGACCAAAACAAACAAAAAAAAAAAAAACAAACACAGGCAGTGGAAGACACCAACCTAAAAAAAAAAAAAAAAAAAAAAACATCAACAGGTACAACAGACTGAGGTGAGAAATACAAAGGTAAGGTATGTAACACAGATGTATTTGCTGGCATCCGAATGATGTGTCTGAAGGGTACTCTACATTCTGTGAACACCTCTTATGTGGTAGCAGTCTGTATCTATATGTATATGCAGATGTGCATAGGGCAAGGGACATCCTGCAACTGTTAGTGAAGGCTGGACATATATATGTATTTGAAGGTTTCTATGTGCACATATCTATGTAGGTTGTAGTGTGTGGCATTGAAAACAGCAAGCAGTGCAGGTATATGTCATGTGGTGGTTAAATGCTGTGGGACTGAGTTACAGCCAGTGAGGTCTGCTACGGCTATATGGCCTGAGGACAGCGAAATGCATTATGCACAACACTGTGCAATATTATTACATAATTGTATGTCTCACAACTGTTCCATAATTGATATTCCCACCATGAAAGGTGGGCAGTATATGTGCATATATGTGCATGTATATGTACAGCAGTGGCTGTTTACAAGTATGTGTGTATATATATATATATATATATATATATATATATATATATATATATATATATATATATATATATATATATGTATGTGTATATACACATATATATATATATATGTATATATATATATATATATATATATATATATATATATATATATATATATATATATATATATATGTGTATATATATATATATATATATATATATATATATATATATATATATATACACATATATAGATATATATAGATATGTAGATATATAGATATATACATATATAGATATATAGATATATATATATATAGAGTGATATATAAATATATATATATATATATATATATATATATATATATATATATATATATAGTGAGAGAGGGAGACACAGGGTCAGACGTATTGCACCAGGTGCCTGGTGACCAAGGCATGGACTGAACACCAGTGTTGATACTGCAGTGCCATACCCCATTCCAAAACACTTTACCCACTAACTACCAGATAGGTGGTTGCCTGACTAACACTGAAGGTGTCAGAAGGGAACATGGGACACAGGTGGACAGTAGCCTCCCCTTTGATATTCACAGTGTCACACTAGTCTTGTAATCTGTCTACGTGGTACGTATCATCACAAACGATGTGTCATGTATGGAAATATAGGTCAGTGTTCCCCTGTACTCATCACAATGCCCCATGTAGTATGTACCTCACATGACAACCACAGCAAGTGGAAAGGCCACAGACATACCTCACAAAGGGTAATACTGCCCTGAAACACATAACCTATGCAGACTGACTCACATAACCACAGCTACAGTGCATTGCATACCGTCCACCCAGAGGTTACCTCTGCCGAACATACAGAGGTATGCCACACCCATAGCAGTCAGACAACCACCATGTCAACACCTCACAATCCCACCGGGCTACACAGCCTATGTACCTAATCCCCGCAACCTCACTAAACAGCACATGCTGGAGAGATAGGCTCCTACTGGAAAATATGCCATACTCTGGTGTAAACCACCCAGCAGGAACAAATAAGGCTCCTCAGTATCAGATGTCAGACATACCCCTGGTGATTGTCTGGGGGATAGGTAACACGCCCTGGGAATGACCTCTGTGTATCCGGTTGACAGGAGGAAGTGAAATCTAATTACATGTGTGTCAAAGGACAGGGTAGCATATGGCTAGGCTGCTGTAAGCCCCAGGGACAATAGCATATTACCTACTTATGACACAATGCACACAGACATGTAAACAGTGCAATACCTGCTATGTGAGGTGGAATGAGTGTGACAGTGAATGTGTGCAAGGTCTGTAATGGTGTGATAGCTAAGTGTGAGGTTGTTTCTGTCATGGTCGTTTGTGTCCTAAGTGTGAGGCCAGAGAAAGATGTGTCAGTTATTGGGATGCAGACATAGTAGGATGGTATATGTTGTGACGTAGTTCCTTGTGTACGACTGTGGTGTCCCATCATAGGCTGAAGCAATACATGTATGCTCAGTAAGTGGTACTGCTGGTGAATCCAGTCGACATTTGAACTGTTGTACCACCTGAAGCTGTAGGCCTAAACAGCACAGTATGGTGTATGTTCACATTCCCTGGTAACACTGTCTTGTGTGTTTCCTGTAGTCTGCACAGATTACATTCCTCAGGCATAGGTATCTGTAAGTAGGGGCACACAGTACTGTAAGGTACACAGGAAATGCTCATCTGTGTCAGCATACATTTGTGTGTTGTATGAATGTCTGATGTGTGTGTAATGATGCCTGTACCATGTCCGCAATCACATGTGTGATGCAGGGTTTGCGTGTGTACCTAGCAACATGTATACTCTGTTACAGCAGTATGCCAGCTATATTAACAACTGTGCACATATGTTAGGTAGGGGTATGGCACCAATGACTAGGGTGGGTTACTGGTTATACTGTAACTGTACTTCACATTCATTGCAATGGATGACATATTTCTGCATGCATTAGCTTGATATGTACCCCCTGGCAAGGCTGTGCATTGGATCCCAAACAGTGAGCTGAGTACTGGTGTATACTGGTGTGTCATATGGAGTGTGGCAGGCACTGTCAGCCAGTTGTGGGCTGAGCACTGATATGTGGTATTGAATGTGTGTATCATCTGACAGATGAACAGATGCTATATATGGCAGTTAACTGATATCTGTACTGTATAATGTTAAGTGTGCCACATGACTTGCTCACACATATCATTTAGTTGTCTTCCAGGCTTATGGCTCATCACAGGAATCCCTGCTACACAGCTGCAGGGAACAGGAAATCCACCACAGCCTGGTTCAGTACTATATCCTGCTGTTTTCCAGGGCCAGCCAGCACCAGCAGGAGCGTACTGCACTGTGGCAAGAACTTGTTCGTCGGATAAATGACATAGGCATGCATAACCAGACATATGAGCAGGTACGCCATCACTGCAGTGATTTAATTAGACATGTCCGCCGGCGTGCGTCTGATATCCACAGACAACAGCTTGCCACAGGTGGTGGGGTGGCCATACATCCCCCCTCACCAGAGTGGAGGAACTGCTGCTAAGTGTGGTGTGCACAGAGCATCAGACACAAATGTGGCAACACTGTACTGCACATTGGATAGGCATAGCTGACACACATATACACAACATAACACGTTTGTCATACGCAATACACCTCAACATGCTACACATAGTGTAACCGGACACCCGCTGCCAGGTCACACTTCAGTATCCCACATGTCATCCACACACCACACATAACATACCTGAGGGGTAGGGGCCTAGCATGGTGCTGTGCAACACTCCTCAACACATAACACAGTCATGTTAGGCAATGCTCCCTATTGGGCACCTCACACACCCTTGTGCAACATGGCTGTGTAATTGTGAACTTAGCCACGGCACTGCGGTTCAGGTACAGCATGCTAGGCAGTTGTCTAGCACACTTTAGTGGCCTTGAGTGACCACATGATGCATGATGATGATGATGGCTAATGGTACTACACCCCATACAGTTACAATGGCCATGTCCAGGATTGGTATCCCATCACGTATACATGCACCACTCATCCCATGTGTGTACATAGCATGCATGTGCTACACCTGTGTCCACAATTACCTGCTACAGACACAGACACTGCAATCAGACATGGAAATCCATTTGACACACAGATAACACATGCAGCCATGGTATGTGCACAGGACATTGCAGAGCTTATAATACTTGCACAGAAATGCCGTGTCCTTGTACACATTGTGTTCCAGGGTGTAGGCAATCACTAAACATGTACACACATGCACCACAGCCATGTACACTGTCATTAACTATGGCTGTCTACACTCACACTGCATGGACTTGATCAACACTTATTCTGCATGCTGACACGTGTGACGTGACTGTTTGCCTTGTGATACTGTCACCCACCTTCAACTAGTATTGAGTATGATTTGGATTTCTGTTGTGTGTGTGTATCTGCTGTAGTGAGGACTGTGCACGTGTTCCTGTGGGCATGTGTTCCTTGTGTGCATGTGTGCATGTGTGCATGTGTTCATGTGTGCATGCAGACCATAACGTGTGTTTCCTGTCTTCCTCTCACAGGTGCTGAGGTAGGGGTTGGTGAAAGCAGCAGGCAGCCTGAAGCCACTGCCATGGATAGCGGTGATGATGACACATGTATTTTGGCACAGGGAGATTTGACAGAGTCTGTTGTTAGTCCGCCAATCGACAGTACACAGCGTTCAACCCCATCTATGCGCACACTCATACTGCCATGCGGGATGGTTGCGACATTGATGCGGACGCATGTCAGCAACAGCAACAGCTGGCAGTGGTCGCAGATGGCCTACAGTTCACAGCTGCTCCCGTAGTGGCAGTACCAGCCCCAGCAATGCTGGGGCTGGCCTGTCCATTGTCTGTCCCAGTAGACCACGTGCACGTGGCTCTGGCCAGTCCCAGCAGGGACATGGGTCCAGTCGTCATACCTCTGCCTCTGATGACAGTACGCAGTCAGGGTTGGTACCCGATACTGTCCGTAGCACCCCTGCCAGGCACAGGTACTGTGTCCGTGGCCAGAGACAGTGATCTGTACAGCCAAGCAGGTACAGTCTGTGGCTGTCCCACAAACCACCGTATATGGCAGCCACATGGTGGAGCTGTGTGCATGCAGACACACACACATTAACCAAACAACTAGGGATCACACATACACACACACACATTACATCAACATTGGCCCATGCTGTACTGTTGTCCCTCACACACACACACACACACACACACACACACACACACACACACACACACACACACACACACACACACACACACACACACAGACATGTCGATTGGATGGGTCAATGTCAGGCTCTGGCAAACAACAAAATGCCCTGTGCATATGATGATACCTGTGCCGCCTCCTGTCATCTGCATTATCGACGGAGGGACAGGCTAACATGGTGCTGATACACAGGCTGACACTATAGCAGTGCAACAATAATAGCAAGTTGTCAACAAGGAAGTGTAACTACGTCTTTGTAGGTATATCTGAGCAGACATTATGCATCAAAGCTCTGTTTGTCAATGTAGCATTGTTTACACCACTGTTAGGTCTGAGTATGTATTATCCACCCATGTGCCACTTGGTTGATGTGTGATGTGTTGCCAGCATGTGTTAGTGAGTGGACATTACGTGTGTGATGTATGCAGTACAGATTAGCAAGTGTACATCTGTGAACATGGTGGGTGCGCACTGTCTGGATGTATGTGCATAGTGGACACATGGGATGTGTGGCATACCCTGTCATACACACTGTTAACATCTCATTGCATCTTTCAATGGCCAGTATGCATTCTACTACAGTTATGTAATAACATGGGTAGACGTGTGTATGACATGGGTTGACACTATGCTGCAGGTGATACCGTTAATATCAGTCAATGATTTGCGGTCTGGTAGTATACACAACCTCAACAGCATGACTATAAGCAATCATTGGATGATGTCCTGACAAATGACACACAGTAGTAGGGAACCCAGTATCAATTGGATCCTGCCAGTGCTACACTATAACACTAACCAGTGGTGATGACCGCCACCCATTACTGTGACCACACCTGTGTGTCATATAGCCCCCTTAGGTACATGCAGACACACTAGGGATGTGTCCATCCAAATCTGAGAATGCATGGATTGGCCTACAATGCATTCCCTGGATAGGACATATATCCTACACAAGGGAATCATACAGACAGATACCTGTTATGTGATACATGCTGTATAGCAGTATGCTGACTATGGCATAGTCATCCTCATGTACTAAACATACTATCTCATCAGTACCACACAGGTGGTAGCCCTCAACATGTATGTCGGGTACCATTGTGAACATACAGACCCATGTTATGTCATGTGTCCCTTGGTATCCACATATCCATAGGTATTGTGGAGTCCCAAGGTGTATCACATAAGACATTAGAGGCCTGAATGCATATCCACAAGGCAGTCATACACCTATATAGACTGTCCATTTCTTAGCAGACTTTTTTGTTTATGACCATGTTTGACATATACCCCAGGCATATACCCTCACTCACACTACTCTTAAGTAACTGTCATGGGTGTATGTGCCACAGATGACCTTGGCCACAGAACACGACAGTGGATGGCTGTGTCACATACATACATATGTGACCTACAATCTGAGAAGCAGCGGCACAAGCTGTCAATGGAAATAAATGCATTCATGTAGTATGCAGGCTTCACACCTATGTACTGATTGAGGGGACATGTACACATATATATTTGCCATGCAAATACCTGATGTCTGCAATGTACTTACTGTTGTCATCATACTATGTCATACCATAGTAAAAGCTAAAGCCACACCACCTTAACCAACAGTGACACACACACAGTCAGCATTTGCAAGATTCAGACCCCTACCTAACTATGTATTGATACTAGAGAGAGACACATTAACATGGCGCGCTATTTGCCTTACTGTCTGGTTTGTCTTCTCCTGCAGTATTTTTAGGATGGTGACATCATCAGACTTTCCAAAGAGGAATGTACCTCTTTCAGTGTGTTTTCACAGTCTCCAAAAAGGGTACACCTTTCAAAGACAATTGCACACATACACTCACAGTTTGCAGGACTCAAACCCCTACCTAACTATGTTTTGATACTAGAGAGAGACGCACTAACACGGTGCGCTATTTACTTTACTGGCTGGTTTCCCTTCTCCTGCAGTATTTGTAGGATGGTGAAATCATCAGACTTTCCAAAGAGTAATGTACCTCTTTTAGTGTGTTTTCACAGTCTCCAAAAAGGACACTCCTTTCAAAGACAATTGCACACGTACACACAACCCCCCCCACACACATACACTCTCTGTTTGCAGGATTCAAACCCCTACCTAACTATTTTATGATACTAAAGAGTGATGCATTAACACAGCGCACTATTTGCTTTACTGACTGGTTTCCCTTCTCCTGCTGTATTTGTAGGATGGTAACATCATCAGACTTTCCAAAGAGGAATGTACCTCTTTCAGTGTGTTTTCACAGTTTCCAAAAAGGGCACTCCTTTCAAATATAATTGCACACATACACATTCTCACTGTTTGCAGGATTCAAACCCCTACCTAACTATGTTATGATAGCTGAGAGAGACACACTAACACAGCGCGCTATTTGTTTTACTGGCTATTCTTCCTTCTCCTGCTGTATTTGTAGGATGGTGACATCATCAGACTTTCCAAAGGGGAATGTACGTCTTTTAGTGTGTTTTCACAGTCTCCAAAAAGGGCACTCCTTTCCAAGACAGTTGCACACATACACACTCATTGTTTGCAGGATTCAAACCCCTACCTACCTATGTCATAATACTAGAGAGAAACGCACTAACACAGCATGCTATTTGCTTTACTGGCTAGTTTCCCTTCTCTTGCAGTATTTGTAGGATGGTGACATCATCAGACTTTCCAAAGAGTAATGTACCTCTTTTAGTGTGTTTTCACAGTCTCCAAAAAGGACACTCCTTTCAAAGACAATTGCACACAACCCCCCACACATATACACACACTTACTGTTTACAGGATTCAAACCCCTATCTAACTATGTTATGATACTAGAGAGTAATACATTAACATGGCGCGCTATTTGCTTTACTGGCTGGCTTTCCTTCTCCTGCTGTATTTGTAGGATGGTGACATCATCAGACTTTCCAAAGAGGAATGTACCTCTTTCAGTGTGTTTTCACAGTCTCCAAAAAGAGCACTCCTTTCAAAGACAATTGCACACATACACACACTCACTGTTTGCAGGATTTAAACTCCTACCTAACTATATTATGATACTAGAGAGAGACACACTAACATGGCGCGCTATTTGCTTTACTGGCTGGTTTTCCTTCTCCTGCTGTATTTATAGGATGGTGACATCATCAGACTGGACATGGTGATGTGTGTACACTTTGTTTTATGCCATTCCAGGAATGGTCCATGTAGGTCAGCAGGTGTCAACAGCTTGAACATGACCTCAGTATCCTTACCTTGTGTGATCTATCTGTGGACACATTGACATTCCGTCATATGTCAACACATATTTATGCACAGCTTCTTGGTTTTGTGGATACTACATGTGTCTGGGATGTTGATAAGGGGCTATTCAAAGTCTATGTGACACGTGTAGATGTGTTCATTGATGTATGTCCTGGGTGGCTGCCTTGCAAACAGTCTAGCATGTTTGGGAACCATGATCCGCACATGAACATACCACAGTTGGTAGGGTTGTGTGTGTGTCAGCTTCCAATAGTTCTGTTTATGACTGCAACCATGATGGACTCCATGACCTTGCAGATCAGACCTCATAGGCGTACTGGACTTGATTTCCCATGGTGTGTTGTGCACCAACACTTGTGGGGAGTGCCATATGTAGTTGTGACACATTCAACGGTTCCACATCCTGTGTAGGTGGTGCGGCTCAGCTCACTGTTCAGGTGCATGATCTGTTTGTTCTGTAGTTTGTGCACGACACATATTGGGAATCAATGTATTCCACCTGCTGCCATGCTTTTGGCAGTGGGGGTAGCTGCTCATCCATTCTACATGTGATAACTCCTGGTATGATGATGTGGACTATTGTCAGTGGGGGATGGGTATGTACATATGGGCCTGTCTGTCATGATGTCGGCATTGACACTCAGGTACAGTTGGCCCTGACTCAGGACATATATGGGTGTACATTGATATTTATGACATAGCTGAAGGAGGTGTCATGATTCAGTCTGGACTCCTTCTCAGCTCCTCTTTACAAAACACTAACGAACATGAGCACTAAATCCTGTTATACTCTTTTACACGCTTAACACCCTACTGATCCTTTGTGATCAGGCTACAGAGTATGTCATGATAATATCCTGGCATGTCCAGGGGTCGGTTTTGTGTGTACTCTTCAGTACAGCTGGTGGATATTGTTGTGATATTGACACAATGTCACATCTGCCTCATGTACACAGACAACCCTCTCCTCCTCCCGACAAACTCAGATATATGTGTGAGATGCACCTATATAGACATACAGGGAGCTGAACTCTCTCAACCCATGACTGGCACAGTCTATCAGGTGGTGAAGGTAACCACACACACCACATGTCAGTCTCACATATCCTCTAGCAATAGCACTCAAACCACATTAGCACACATTGACATACTCGGATGCTGTAAATGTACTCTACCTAAGCAGCAGAGACCTCCAAAGCAGACACACACAGACCTGCTACCCCACTACAATACCCACACATCACAAAGTTCACAATGTCAGTGTGCCACACAGTCACTGCCCTTCGGGCTAAACAACACAACACACCTAATACACTTGTAATAGGCGACACTTATGTCCAGACACACTGACGTACCACTCACCAGCCCTGACAATGGAATAATCACTTTGGGCTGTCTGTTGGGTGCCAGGATCTACCGCATAACACAGGCAGTCAGGTCACTCCAAAGCAAGTACAAGACTGGCACCATCATTGTCCATGCTGGTGTGTGTAACCTCAGACATTACTCCCTGGACCACATGACATGTTACATGGAGGTACACTCTGATCATGTAGCCCAGTCCAGTATGACCCTGACCTTGTCTAGCATCTTACACCCACCAATTATGATGTCACAGTATATGGACACACATATCACATTTAACAGTTGGCTAACAAATTTGTTTCATTCATAGGGGATACAGTGTCTGCCAGCGTATGGTGACATGCTCAACATGCCACATAGCTTCACTATGGACAGCTTGCACCTGTCACCCTTGGACTTTGGTATGCTGGCTAAGGCTCTTGCTACCACCAGAGTGCCTTTTTTAAGCAGGGCTCAGAAGACAAACCCACCTCCATAGACATTACAGGTTAAATGAAACTAAGGTTAATGCTGCTCAACAACAGTTGTGTTAACCTCATATTGTGGCCACTCAGGACTCTCCTCAGTATGGAGGAGAGCAATATTTGTGCACTGACAGACACCTGGTTCAGGCTCGCTTATGCACACCAGCACTACCAGGTTATGTTTCATACCATGCTGTCTGACAACAAGACTTGGAACAGACAAAACAACTAGGGGGAGTATCCATATACATCACAGATACACACACCTCCAGGTTAGTAGCACTGCACAAAGCATCACAGACCATACATATACATCTACCATTGTGCAATATTGCCTTTCAGTTTGTTGCCTGCTACAGAACACACTCCCAAACTCAGGAACCGCACTCTGCTTTTGTGGGAACTATGGAGAATATGAAGGTCTCCACAGACACCATTATATTGTGTGACTTCATATGCACACATATTGACTGGGGATACTACTCAAGCCACGACAACCTCACCCAACAGTCACTACAATTTGTGGACTCATATGCTTTGGCACAACCAGTCAGCACAGCCACAAGGGGGAATACATATTGGACCTGCTCATCACCAACATGGGGACTCTATGTTCCACACCAGCGATATACCCCTCATTGCTAAGGTCAGAACATACATGTATCTCACAGGACATACATATACCCTCCACACACCCATCCTGGGTAATCTTGGTGAACTTCTCATGAGCCAACATCTCACTTCACCAAAGCAAGGTGGTATCCTTCAGAGATCCTGAGACAGTGCCATATACGGCTCACACTGCTGCATCCTTTACATACACATTCTATGGACACCTAGTGGACTGCATGGATTGTGCTATCCCAAATAACAACAAGATCCACTACTACAATGGCAGGGGACCTGTCTGGTAGACCCAAGCCATTAATAAGCTGTACAACGTCAGGAGGACGCTACTACATGATAGAGCACAATCCCAGACTGGGAAGGAATCTGTGATCTGTACTAGCAGACAGCTACAATCACTCATGGACTTTTCTAAGGGCCGCTTCTACCAGACAATTGCACCTGACACGTAGGACTATCACACGGCCTTCTTCACTTATGTCAGGAACCTGGGTGGACACTCACTGATATGCTGTGAGTTACTGCATACTGACTAAACCTACCCTGAACCCACTGGCATTGCCTACATCCTGGCAAACAGGTTCAGTGCAGATGTCTCCCACCCATCCCCACTAAGGAGCAACTATCCATCCCAACAGAGTATAACCTCCCTGACATCACACAGTAACAGGTGAGTGCTGCCCTCCCCACAGCGTACATCACAGTATCAATGTGACCAGATGGTGTCCCAGCCTGCATCATACACGAGCATCATGACAAACGCAACCTCACATTACATCACTGTTCAATATCGGAGTTACCACAGGATATGTACCCAAGGAATGGTGTACTGCGACAGTGGTCCCACTCCACAGAGTTGGTGCCACAATGGACCACAGACAATATTGCCCTATAAGCCTATGTAGCCTGTTCTGCAAAGCTATGGAGCATATTGTCATAGGACTCCTACACAAAGGCACCAGGAACCTACAGACACTGTGTCCAACTCATTTCAGCATTGTTGTGGGCAGATCTTGCATCTTGAATCTGTAGGTATTCTTTAAATGGCTAACAGGTCCATCGACGTAGGTACGGCTGTCCACACAGCCTACCTGAACTTTGCAAAACCATTCAACACAATAACCCACTGGGCCATTATGCATAGGCCCACCAGCATCAATTTGGACACATATCTCACACAATGGATTGATACCTAGATCAGGGATTGCACCCACATGGTCAGAATTGCAGGTGCCATGTCTGACTATACACCAGTTACACATGGCATCCCACACGGCTTGGTCCTGGGATCCCTCTTGTTCAGTATATATTTGTCTTACGTACAGGCTATCACAGGGGGGATATGGCTGAACATGTTTGCACTTCACTGCAAACTGGGTGCCATGGTCAACTCTCCAGCTGCCACATGCATACTCTATCAGGGTCTGACAGAGATGGATGACTGGTGCCTGAGCCATGGCCTACAGCTAAATCCCATTAGTTGCATAGTCATCCCCTTTGGGAGTAACAACATGCCCACACATTACCACATAGGTAGTACTCCATTACATATGGTAGGAGTTGTTAGGGGTTTGGGGACATCACTTGTTCGTACTGTTGCCTTTAACATTCACATTGCCAAAGTGGTTGGACACACCTTCTATGTGTGCCACCTTATCCAATATGGTTTCACATCTAGATCGAGTGAGGTCATTGTGCCCCTATACTCATCACATCCATGCTTGGTTACAATGCCACATTTGGGGTGTACCTTACCTGACACCTGCAGCAACTGTACTGGCCACAGATGGTCCTCACCAAGCAGATCTAGGGACTCACACAGATGCCCTGCATAGTTCAGATGCAGTAACTCCAGCTCTACTCAGTCACTTACCACCTACTCAGATATGATGTGTGCCTGTTGTTTACAGCTATACCCAAACCAGAATTACTGGACATGCTCCACCTCAGGATATCCAACTCCCTTGGAGCTACACACTGCAGGGATGCATACCTCAGCACAGATGTTAATAGGACATTGTGGAGGGACAGATTCTTATCCCAGAGGTTCCACTCACTACAGAATGTAATCCCAGTTTCACATAGGCAGAGCCACCCACTGACCACCTACTGGAGACATCTTGACAACTGTATGGGTGACTGTATATTTACCCCTGGGATATCTTCTGTGTCCCTGCTAGACAGAGACACACTAGCATAAACGTACATGGGCTATCTTGTGTGACCTACTATTCACACACACAGTGTAGTAATCTGACAGGGTTGCAAATGCCAAACACACTCTAGCTAGGCTTGTACATGCCCTAGGGCATATAGCCTAGTCCCGACCTCTGAACCTATGCTAATGTTCAAGATGCACAATGTTTATTGCTGATACTGTTTGCAGGTCTTTATCATCTTTGCTTTACCAGTTTCCATGAAAAACTTCAGTATCTGCAGAACATATTTGATTATGACAGGGTTCCACTATATTATAGATGTGTCTGTTGTCATATAACTGTGTGCACAGGGCGGATTGCTGTATAGTGACAGGTTCCTGGGTTAACACATGCAACTGCCAGATATGCGTGGCCCACTGCTGTACTCAGCCATAGCCTAAGTGTGTGAGCATGCCCAGTTCTGACATTCCATGTTTTGTTGCCTGACATTTGTCTCATTTATTCAAGTGTGTGAGCATGCCCAGTGTGACCCTTCAGTATGTTGCTATCTGAGGTCCACTGCATTTGCTGATGTGTGCGAACATGACCAATATTAACATTTATACTGTGTGTGTTGGAAGTCAGGTTCTGTTCTCACTGGAGGACTCACCTTTGTGTCATAACTCAACAAAGATTATGCTGTGCCTGCAGGGTTTCCATGGAATACTTTGCATAGACTTATCACCATTCCATCATACAGGTGGACCACTGCAATACTGTCATGGTTTAGTGGTCCAGTACTTTGGCTATAGTACACAGTATCCTGGGTTCGATGCCCATCACTGCTTTATATTTAAATACTGAGCAGACCAGACTGCTTAAGGGCCTGTTAAGCAAATATGAGCATGTTGGCTTTTGTTCAGCTATGCCCTACTTAGACCAGGCTTGTCCGACATTGCTCAATATTCACCAACATTGCTGGACGTTGCCCAATATTACTGAACATTGACCACAGTTGTGCTAGTTGGTGTGTGCGATTTTGTTTGCATATACTACATGGTGGTAATTGCTGTTTAGCACTGCTTTATATTGCTTAACACATGGCATTCATGCCTTAGGTGGTGCTCTAGGGCTGCCTGTGTCAGATGCACATACTACACTCCCTGCACATGTTTGGAAGCAGGTAGTGTCAACTTAGGCATCCCTTTTACTTTATGTGCGAGTCGGAGAGGGGTATCATTTCCAGAGTTCCTACTGAGCCAGTGTATGCGCTATGCGTTGCCTCTTTGCCAAGGCCAAAGCATACTGGGCACACCTCCTTCTGCCTACTGGGGCAGGCTCAGGTTGTTCCTCCTCCAAGTCACGCTCTGCCTGTGATGGCCTTGGCAATAGTGGGGGGCTGTTTGGCCCAGGCCTATGCTGGTCCTGCTGCAGCTGTTTTCACAGGATCATATTATGTAGCATAGCACATACCATGACAATTTGGGTACATGTAGTTAGTGAGTACTGCAAGGCTCCACCAGATGTGTCCAGGCACCGGAACCATGACTTGAGCAGCCCAAACACATGCTCTATTACATTACGTGTTTGTGCGTGTGCCTCATTATGGCGTTCCTGTTCAGGTATGTGTGCGTTTCTGATGGGTGTCATCAGCCATGGCTCCAGTGCATAGCCAGCATCCCCCACTAGGTGACCATGTGGGATGTCCCCACTGGCAAATGTCTGGTACAGCTGCATCAGATGCCAGATATGGGAATCATGGTAGCTTCCAGGGCAGCCTGCACACACATTCAGTATTATGCCCTGGGCATCACACACGACCTGGCAGTTGATGGAGAGGAAGCCCTTGTGTTTGAAGTAGACCCTACCCCGCTCACTGGCTGGTGCTTTGATGCGTATGTGCATGCAGTCTATTGCACCCACTACCTCAGGGTATTCCGCTATTTGCTGAAAGAGACGCATATTGCTGGCCAATACCTCACGGGATTTGGGGAAATATACATGATCACCGACATGTGCTGACATGGCATCCAGGAACTGGTGTAGTACCCTGGATGCTGATGCCTGTGATATCCCCATCATATCACCAGTTGGTCTCTGGAGGGTACCTGTTGCTGATATTCTTAGGCCAACACATACCTTGGTTTCCACTGGGATGGGTTGCCCTCTTTTGCTTCTGTGTGTGAGGCGTGGCCTGCACAGCTCAACAATTTGCTGCAGGAGGTCTCTGTCCACTCTATAGTGCTCCACTATCTCCAGCTCATGTAGCCCCTGGTAGGTTAACCTGGGCCTGTACACTCTTCTCTGTCTCCTCACTGTGGGTTGTCCAGCAGCATTTCCATTGTCACCACCCTCAGCATGTTGCATATGTTGCCTTATAACAGCAATGGCAGCCCCTAACATTTCTTTGTCTCAGTAAAGCTTTTTCAGTTTTTACTTCTATTAGCTTACTGCAGTGTTGCAGTGTCTCTGAGAAAAACATAGTGGAAAGTTATTTGCTGAGTTTTAAGTGCTGGGCTGGGCTAGTGTACTGCCTGTGTAATTGCCTGATTCTGATTGTTTTCACCTGCTAGCTCTGCTAGTACTCTCTGGTAGCTTCCTACTATTTGTTGTGCTTCCTTTTTCCTTTCTGTTTCCTCAGGGGGAAGCGCCGCACACACAAGCGCAAACACGCGCACAGCAGCTCACACGCCCGCACACATGCTTACATGGACTAAAACTTGCTTATTCGGGTTAAAACACATGCACACCAGTGCAAACGCACTTACAACTCTTTAAACAGCCTTATACATGCTTACTCCAGCTTAAACGTGCGCACTCACGCTTACACGTGCGCACTCTGTCTTACTCGGGTTTACAGGCGCGCACAGGTGTGCATACCCACTCAGCAAGAAACTTTGGTGTTATCCACGGCATACACCTTCCATTTCTTGGCTTTCCCTAGCCTACCTGTTGACACACCTCTTTCCATGATGTCTAAATGACAGCGGACACATGCCACTCTGCTCCAATGAGCTTCACTTCTTTCATACATACCCCCCCCTCGTGATGTCACCTATCTTCTACTCTGTTACTCCCCATATCCTACTCCTACACTCCACTGACTGTGCTCATTTGCTATGTAAACTTGCGATTCATTATCCTAACACTCATTTACATAGGATTGCCAACTAATGCTTGGTTACATGTCTTAGACTGAGCTTCCCCCCTTAGCAACCTCTACTCGGTGGCCATCTTGTCTTCAGCCTGCCATTCCCTTGCATTGTACATTACCACTTTCAATAAAATCCACATTTGTGGGTTTTAATTTGTAGTGTTCTGTGTTTTAGAGCGCAGCCCATTTGCGCGGCGCTGCACTATGCTTAACCATCGGAAAACGGCGAAAAAAATATATTTTTTTATTTTAATTTTGCTTCAGGAAACATTTCCAATGGCTGTATATTTGGCCATTGGCATGCTTCCTGCACTGGATGCAACCTTTATTTGGAGCTGTCATGGCTCCGTTATGCTATTTGCAGAATGGTACTCAGTTGTCAACTGAGTACATTTCTGCAAATAACACTGCTCTTACTCGGACAGGTTTGGGTTTCCTGAATCACAAATCTACCTCATTTGCATGCCTTTCACCTGCAATTGAGGTGATTTGCATGTCCCAAACCTGTCTGCGTAAGAGTCGTTTTAGGAGCTCTCTTACACGCCCCCATCGGACATGATGGCTGCATGGAGTCTTACTCTACTCTTAGACTCCGTGCAAGCCATCGTGAATCCGGCCCATTGTCTTTTTACCCATGTTCTATATCTTCTTTTACCTGGAGTGTTTAATTTCTTGTTATATTACTATTTTCAGCATACATGATGTAAGCTGTTTTGTGTATTATGCTGGATGTACTGTATTTGTTTAACACAAGGCCGGAGCTTTTCTCCCCGGACCTCCGCTGAAAATGGACCTGGTCCAGTTGGAATTTCCTTGCTAATAAATGTAAAATAAATAAAAATAAATAAATAAATGTTTCCCCTATCTGTGAGGGACAAGGGTGAGAAACGATATGGGTGAATTTATGGTTACCCAGCCATCTGCCAGGCTATGTTTGAATAGTGTAAGATAAGTATTTTGCTTCACATGAAAAGAAAGATGACTGATTCCAAAGAAGTGGTATTTTACATAACACACACCTGTCCCTCCAACTTGTTTTAGTTAAGTTGAAAAAGATATTTAGATCTCCCGTGGATATTTATGCCCCTACAGGACCTGTGAAGTGTAGGTTTAAGAGGTTATGGCCTGTTCAGGCTCTATATGTGAGGCAGAGATCTCCCTCAGTAGCCAGTGTGACAATGAGAGGAGGGACAAGGCTTTGAGACAGTCTGCGTATTTTGTTTTATTATTATTTATGCTATAGATTTTCTTAGTAAGAAGTTCAAGACATGTCAAATATTTGGATGGATACATATCAAAGGGGGCATTAAACTTAATAATCAGCCTGATAGGTATGGAATACAGTGGAATGATCACATCCTTGGACCTGGATACTGTAGACTTAGTAATAAGCTGAATAATAAAAAAGCTCTTTCTTACAATAGTGCATACATGGCGCTCAAACAACAGTTTGTTGCCTTCCCTGGTCCTTAGCGACTGCATCAATTTTCGGGGGTGTGTTGTAAATGTGATAATTGCAAGGAACGTCTTGCTTGCTAAAAAATACTATTATACATTTCTTGGCATTCAGTTTTAGTACATGTTTTTCACACCAGGTATTTGTTTAGGAAAGGCCGTCTTGGAGAATTTTGGTGTCCTCTGGGGCATTTATGATGGCACCAAGTTTACAGTTATCTGTAGACTTGGTCAGCCATAAATCCTTAACAATAACAAACTGTTTTCTTTAGCACTGTCTCTTTTGTCAGTATTTCTGTGTACTCTGATTCTGTAGGGGGGAAAGGAATTGGATGGTATGTTTTTGGAAACCTTACTAAAAAGTACATGAAATATATGACAAATGTTTCTGTGGTACTGCCTTCCTTCGTTTCTTGTAAAACTTTCAGAGAAGGGACGCAAACAGCAAACTTTAGTAAGAGAGACAACCAAAAGCCAGCATTTAACATCATGAGGAAAAAGCTCTGTTTCTCGCAAAGCACACCTTCTCTAGAGTAGCAGTCAAAACAAATGTTGAGCCATAGTTTCATAAAGCATTTTATAATGTGCTTGCCAAGCTTATTAGATGATTATATCAATTTAGAAATTGTTGCATTAACAGAAACATCAGCAATGTCTTAGACTTAGTCTTTGGTTTGTTTTAATGTTTCTCCTCTGGCATCATGTCAAACGGCTATTGCAGTTTACAGCCTTAATATTCAATACATTAGATGTCTACATCCTCATATGAAATCTGTCAAGGATTATACTCTCACTCTGCTACTTACCAGAGAACTAACAGCAACTGTCTTTGCAACAGTGAGTTACACAAAGGGCAATGGTGAGATTTTTGTCTATGTATTTAAATTAGTCCTAGCCGTATAACAAGCTATGTGGTTTCCCTAGAGCAGGTTGCTGAGAACTACACTCTTGAAACAGAAAAAAATGCAAGACCTCAAAACAAGTCTTGTTGAAGAGTTACCAGATATGTAGGAGGTTCAAGCTTCAGTAGATTAACGTATCTATTTTTGAGGAGGAAAAATATCAAGAAATGCAGTTTCAAATTATTTGTTTAATTATTTTATTTATTTTATTTTACATTTGTTGAATGGGAAAGTCCGATTGGGCACAGATCCATTTTCAGCGGAGGCCCGGGGAGAAAAGCCCCAAATAGCATTATATACAAGACATTTCAAAAAAGAATATTACACAGAGATATAGCTTCCCATTAAGTTCTCCGCACCCAAAGTACATTCTCTAGGCTAAGCCAAAACAAATCAACACTTCACCCTAAGTCAGTTTAGAGATCAAGAGGGGATTGAACATGATCAGTAAAAGGCAATAACTCAGAAAAGAGGAAGGCAGAGGAAATGGATTGCTGTTTCCTTTAGGAGTCTCTGAGGTGGGAACCTTTCAATGATTGTTGAAACATTATTCACTTTTTTCAACAAACAAGCCATTCTGAATGAATCTGGGAATAGCACTATAAAATGGGGCAGAAAAAAAAGATGTTGGGGTGGAACAAGTATCTGATCTCTGGACACCAGATTCTTGGATACCTGTCATCTCTGTACATCAGATGCTTGGACCCCTGTTAACGCAGGAATTAACAACTGCCCCACCACCTTCTTGCCCACAGTTGTCCCAATAACTATTTCTAGGGATTCATCCATCTATTAAGTAGTTCAAACTAAGTATACCTCCTGAAAGCAACCTAAACTTCAACAATAACAGGCACACATTGTCTAGATGGAAAACGTTCATCTCTACAAAGTAAGTGTGTGTGTGTGTGTGTGTGTGTGTGTGTGTGTGTGTGTGTGTGTGTGTGTGTGTGTGTGTGTGTGTGTGTGTATGTGCATGTGCGTGTGTGTGTGTGTGTGCACGCGTATGTCTTATTGCATTATGCGTGAGGGTTGCTTGGCTTCCAAAAGGTCATGATTGTCTACATAAGTACAAATGCACTAGCAAGCAGTGCATTACAAAGTTCACTGTAAGTGGTGTTCTTCTCATATACAATATGATAGTGTACCAGTGTCCTGTGATTTAAGCACACCATAGTGTACCAGTGTCTTATGATGTAAGCACACATGCCATATTGTACCAGTGTCCTATGATGTATGCACACCATAGTGTACCAGTGTATTATGATGTAAACACACTAAAGTGTACCAGTGTCCTATGATGTAAGCTCATCATAGTGTACCAGCACCTTATGATGTCAGCACATAATAGTGTACCAGTGTTCTATGATGTAAGCACACTATAGTGTACCAGTATCCCATGATGTAAGCGCACCATAGTGTACCAGTGTCCTATGATGTAAGCACACACACACACCATAGTGTACCAGTGTCCTATGATGTAAGCACACCATAGTGTACCAATGTCCTATGATGTAAGCACATCATAGTGTACTAGTGTCCTATGATGTAAGCACATCATAGTATACCAGTGCTCTATGATGTAACCACACCATATAATACCAGTGTCCTATCATGTAAGCACACCATAGTGTATCAGTGTCCTATGATGTAAGCACATGTAGTCTTTGCATTCTGATGTGTTTGTCTGTTGGACACAGCCAGCACTGTAGCATAGGGAGATAAAGCCCTGATTACAACCTAGGTAACAAGTGTGTGATTAGGGGTTTTAGCAGTCGACAACAGTAGCTGTTGAGGATGGGCATGTCCATCCTGGGGGAGGGAGGATGGGGAAGAGTAGGGCTGCATAGCCATATCTCTCACAGGATGAACAGCATGACAGTGGACATACTGAGTGTAGGTTTATGGCTCACCAAGCCACTGCTTGGCGGTTGTTATCATTAGCCAGTGCAAAGGAATGTGAAGTGTCATGGAGAGGAAAATATGAGTCCCCAGAGCTATGCAGGTAGACTGCCCCCTGCCAAGGGACAGGGTTAAGGACTTATACCAATGCTGTCTTAAATGGAATGCCAATGAGAGAACAAAGTCTCTGATGCTGCCAGAATCCCATCCCCTACAATCAGCTCTCACTCAAGTGGTTCTAGGGACATCCCACCAGTTTTAAACAAATGGGGTAGAGTCTCATGAGGAAGGCTTGATTTCTAGCAGGTGGAGAGGAAAAGCACCTACAAACAAAACATTTATGCTTCTAGAGAAAAGTCAATGCAGAAACATGCAACAGGACATGTAAAGTATGTATCTTTCCACTGTATGCTGCAAAATATGGCTTCAGAACTGCATTAGATTGGTTTGCATAGTATAGCAGCTACCAGTGATGTATAACTGTTGCATGGGATGTGAGTTGCATGTGGATAGTTCTAAGTGAAGAGCCAAAACTGCAGTCTGTCAACTTCTCATGTAAATTTGGGCATGGGCTAAAGATGTTTCCCCCTTAGCAGCACTGTATCCACCTGATTGAGTGTAAGTATTTCCTGAAAGTGTAACTTACTATTGACTAATTTTCAGTTTAACTTTCTAACATATTTAGTAAAAAAGAAGGAGAAGCCCAGTTATGAAGTAAACACACCAAGGCAAATGCCCAGAAAAAAGCCCAGTTATGAAGTAAACACACCAAGGCAAATGCCCAGAAAAAACGTAAACTCCTAATACTGCTAAAAACCACACTGAAGGAACAAAAACCACTGTAAAATCCAGTATAAATCCAATGCTCCTTATTGTAGGTAAGCACTTTCACAACCAGCCCTGGTTGCTTCCTCAGACCAAAGATTACAAAAAAAATCATCTCAAACTTTAAAAGCCTTGAATCCTGTGTCACATGACTATGACCAATTAATTAGTTAAATGAGTTAAAAGAACAAGTACATTCAAAATGCAAATACACTCAAAAAGCACAAATTTTCATTCAAGGCAATATATAAAAAACAGCAAATAAAATTATGTAAAAGAAACATACAAAGAACATACATAAAAATGTTATATATATAAAAATAAAAATAAATAACCTGTTATACTACCTAACATACTAATACTACCCTATCTGTAAATCACTAATAAAACAGCTTTCTTCCTAATATTCATAATACTATATGTATAAATAAAGAAAAAACATCTAACGTACACTATATTATACTATATTATATTATATTATATTATATTATATTTTGTCTAAATATAGTCTAACTAAAAATGCTGGTATAACCCTATCTATAAAATCACAAAATTATGTATGTTCTTTGTATGTTTATTTTACATCATATTATATGATGTGGGATGTGTGGTTTTAGCAGTATTAGGAGTTTACGTTTTTTCTGGACATTTCTAACATATTTGCAGACCTAAGTAATTGTCACAAAAAAATCATGTTAGAACCATTCTGAATCCCCCATACTGCATGTGTACTGTTTTCACAAAAAGCCAGTGCCCACCTTTCAGTGCCTTTGTTGATTTAATAGCGTATGTACATACTGTCATTTCTATGTATTAAACATGGTTTAAAAAAGAATAAAAGTGATCTAATGAAAAGGTTTACTGTGGTACTCCACCATTTTCTACCTTGGCTAACCTAATTCTATACTAACCCACAGTATTAATTAATGTAGTGTTTCTCCCCCATGTTATTCATCGGTTGATGTAATAATACTTTGATTGGCTGGAGTTTCAAAGAATCAAATGTGTGGCAGTACAACGCAAACTTAAATACTGAGCTTCACCCTACCTTGGTTAGCCAAATATTATATTAACCCACTAGATTAATTACTGCAATGTCCCTCCCACTTTGTAACTTAGCTGGCCTAATATTATATTAACTCAAAGGATAAATTAACATAAGTGTGCTCCACTCATTTTCTACCTTAGCTGGTCTAATATTATTTTAACCCATTCTAGTTTAAAACAGTCAAATATGTTATAGTACAAAGCAAACTTAGCTGAACACATTATCATCATAGCAGCAAAACGACAGCAAAAATAAAGACCACTGCTTAACGTTTATAATTTAATAAAAATGAATAGACGCAAAGCTTTCGAGACACAAGCACTTTTTTAATGCATATAATAATAACCATTTACACCATTATTTAAATACCAAGTCAGCCAATAAAGTTAAAAACAAAAATCATGTGACTACAATTAATAATGCTTAACAATTCTTATACATCTACAAGAATTAAAACGTAAACTAAAGACATAATATACATATATTATACTATATAATATCAATGTGTATATAATTAATGTATAGTTAAACATTAGGGACCTTACAAAACATTTTGCTTAGCCTTTAAAATAGGTTTAATACTGTTAGCTAAATTCAAACCTGGAGGTGCAGCTGCCCTGAGGTAACTAATCCACTTATATTCTGCAATTTCCGTAGCATTCAAAATGTACCCCCCCATGCATTAATGGTAATATTTTGCAAAATTCTAAATATAAATTTATGATGTTTGCCTTTGATGGATATATGTTTAAATAGTGCATTGGTCTCTAAACATCTATGAATTTCAGATAAATGAGCTCCAATTCTTTTTTTAGATTTCATTTTCATCTTGCCTATTTAAAAATTATCACATGCTGTCTAGTTAGCCATATAGAGTATATTCCCTGTATAACATGTCCCAGATGCCCTTATTTGAAAATGTTTCTTTGTAATGGGGTGTATAAAGTATGAATCAGTGTTAATGTAACTACAATAAACACAGTTATGACATGGTATTTACCACATTTATGGAATAATTGACTACTGGATGTACTCATATCTTTATTACACAAAATTTGTTTCAAATTCCTTTCTTTTTTATAAATAAACTTAGGTTGTTCACCAACTACATTATCTAATTACATATTAGATCGTAAAATGGTACAGTTCTTCCGAATAATATTCTTCACCATATTAGTATGACTATTATATTTCTTTAGATAACCTATATTATAATTATTCCTATTAATATTGGTATTATGAGTAATAATATCAACATCTTCACTAACAGACATAAAGGGCTTGTATGTAGTAAATCTTACATTAGTGACTTCATGTCTTATGCTATTTACTATATAGCACTGGTATGTCCTCTACTTTGAAAGTCATTGACCATCAAATTTAATTCTTTATTAAAATTCTCATTCTCAGTATTGAGCCGACTAGCCTTTATAAATTAGCTCTTTATTACTCCTTTATATATGTATCTAGGATGCATGCTTTTATAGTGAACATACCTAGTAGCTTGTACATTCTTTCTAAAGATCTTAGTTTCGGATTTCCTATTAGGAGCCTTAATATCCACATCAAGAAAGTTAACATGTTCATAAGAAGATTTAACATCAAACACTAAAAATTCAGTACTTTGTTGAAAAACATTCATGAAAACATTAAAATCATCATTACTATTGTCCCACAACAAAAAAAACCCATCAATAAACCTTTAAACAATAGTACGTTGATGGAAAAATCTATTCTTTTGGCTCTACGTTTTAAAATTTACATCACAAGAGCATGAAGCTCTGTGTAGGCTCACCCTTAATGATAACTCTATCATTAAACAAGTGGACAAGGGTGGCAAAATTGGAATTATAGATGCAAATAAGTATGATGAGTGGATGTTTGATTTATTGTTACAAGCTGATATATTTGCAAGTGTTGACAAAGCTTTTGTTACTAAAACTGGTACTAATGTGAAAACTTTCTTCTATGATCTATTAATGGATGGATCTATAATGCCAGAAGTGTATAATTTTTTGTATATGGCTAATCCAGTGATTCCCGTTATATACGGGTTACCTTGTTGTTGTGTCTTTCGGCTTTTCCCTAAGATCCATAAAAACCTTATGTCACCTCCAATGTGGCCTACTAAGTCAGGCTAAGTATCTGGAAAATCATATGGCAACTATGTTAAAGTTTAGTGGAAGTTACATAAAAGATACGAATGACTTATTGTGAAGTTTAAAAAGGTGGGTTGCTAATAACAATAGCATGAGCAACAGAGTTATGATGGTGATGTTAGATATCAAGTCATTTTTTACAGTGATGCCGAATGATTTTGGTCTAGAAGCACTAAGGGAGTTTTTAACTATACATAGTGGTTATACTAATAGTAAAATTGAATGTTGTGCCTTATGATGGATGTAGTACTTAATAATAATGTGTTTATGTTTAAAAACAGATTTTTCCATCAACGGTTAGGGGTCACTATGGGCACCCCTGTTGCCAATACTTATGCCAACTCGGTATTGGCAAAATGCGAAGAGAATATTATTTATAAAGCTGATGGTACTTATAAGAATTCACACTTACTATTGTTTAAGAGGTTTTTTGATAGATTATTTTTTGTTATGGGACAATAGTAATGATGATTTTAATGTTTTCATGAATGTTTTTCAACAAAGTACTGAATTTTTAGTGTTTGATGTTAAATCTTCTTATGAACATGTTAACTTTCTTGGTGTGGATATTAAGGCTACTAATGGGAAATCTGAAACCAAGATCTTTAGAAAGAATATACAAGCTACTAGGTTTGTTCACTATAAAAGCATGCATCCTAGATACATATATAAAGGAGGAATAAAGAACCAAGTTATAAGGGCTAGTCGGCACAATACTGAAGATGAGAATTTTAATAAAGAAGTAAATTTAATGGTCAATGGCTTTCAAAGTAGAGGACATACCAGTGCTATAGTAAATAGTATAAGACATGAAGTCACTAATGTAAGATTTATTACATACAAGCCCATAATGTCTGTTAGTGAAGATGTTGATATTATTACTAATAATATCAATATTAATAGGAATAATTATAATATAGGTTATCTAATGAAATATAATAGTCATACTAATATGGTGAAGAATATTATTCGGAAGAACTGGACCATTTTACAGTCTAATATAGAAGTAAGTAATGTAGTTGGTGAACAACCTAAATTTATTTATGAAAAAGAAAGGAATTTGAAACAAATTTTGTGTAATGAAGATATGAGGAGTACATCTAGTAGTCGATTATTCCATAAATTTGGTACAATACCACGTCATAACTGTGTTTATTGTAGTTAGAATAACACTGATTCATACTTTATACACCCTATTACAAAGAAACATTTTCAAATAAGGGTGTCTGGGACATGCTATACAGAGAATATAGTCTATATGGCTAACTGTACAGCATGTGATAATTTTTATATAGGTAAGATGAACATGAAATTTATATTTAGAATTTTGCAGAATGTTACCATTAATTGCACAGGGGGGGGGGTGACATTTTGAATGCTACAGAAATTGCAGAATATAAGTGGATTAGTTACTTCAGGGCAGATGCACCTCCAGGTTTGAATTTAGCTAACATTATTAAACCTATTTTAAAGGCTAAGCAAAATGTTTTGTAAGGTCCCTAATGTTTAATTATATATACGTTAATTATATACACATTGATATTATATAGTATAATATATGTATATTATGTCTTTAGTTTAAGTTTTAATTCTTGTTGATGTATAAGAATGTTTAAGCATTATTAATTGCAGTCACATGATTTTTGTTTTTAACTTTATTGGCTGGCTTGGTATTTAAATAATGGTGTAAATTGTTAGTATTATATGCCTTGAAAAAGTGCTTCTGTCTCGAAAGCTTTGCTTCTATTCATTTTTATTAAATTACGAACATTGAGCAGTGGTCTTTATTTTTACTGTCATTTTGCTGCTTTGCTGTTTAACTGCTGTATCTTAAGCTGAGCGATCTTCATTGTGTTTTCTTCACTTTATCATCATCATTGTAATTAATTAACAACAGTTTCACCAGGTGCTGTGTCCCCCTCACTATGCAATTATTTTGAACATGATGGAAGCTGCCAAGGAGACAGAGAAAGATTTAAGAAAATCTACTGCACAGAAAATGCCACTGCTACTGCTGTTATAGAGGTCAGCATCACCTCTTGGACTGCAATGAGTAAGGGGATCCCTATTCCAATTATCAGACTATGCTTTGCCTGTGAGGCCCTCTGGTGTCTGGGCTATTGTAACCTAGTCTACCTTTGATCCTCCAACTTCTTTGTTTATTTATTTATTTTTTTGCATTGTTTTATAGTTACCTTTCCCCATCCACTTTATATTTTTGGGGTCTCTGTGCTGCAGACACAGTTCCAATGACCTAGGATTATGCACTACCCTACCCCTGGATGCCTCTTGACCTGAGATAGCTAGCTATTAAGGTGTATAGCTGCTCTTCACTGGGAACACTTGCCAAGACAGAGTTTCTGAAAGGCTAACTGACTCAAATATAGTTATTTTACAGAATGTTTTCTTAGTTATCCTAGGATCATTTCCTTTAAAATGAATTAACTCTTTCCTCGTCTTCTCTATCAGTTCAATAGTTCCTCCCCTTCAGTTACATCACAGACTTAGTCCCGTCCCATTTTGTAATCAGTCTACAGGTCTAAATACATTACTCTCAGTAATTTGCAATCACCTGCACAACAGCACTGTCATACTCTTGTGTTATAGATATTTGACAGGATATCTCTCAACTGTCCCTGACTTTGACTCAAATTTTAGCTCTGTCCGTCTTAATTCCTCTTAAAATTGGTGAATTTTGGAGAAAATGTGGTGAATTATACTTATATAATGACAATAATTAAAATTATACATTTCTCTTACTTCAGATTATATATCAATTCACATTCTCTTGTTTTGTCAATGTCTCAAGTTAACAGAACGAATACTTTAAAAGTGTCTAGGATTGTCCCTGATTATTTTTGGATTTGTCCCTGATTGTTTTGAGATTTGTCCCTGAATGGTTGAGAGCTAGCAATCAACACTTATAAAATGTGTCCAGTCATTAAATACTTAGCAGCCTATTACCACACAGTCAAGCTACTGACTTACAATGCCCCAATAAAAACCCTGCTTAACAGCCTCAAAAGGTTAAGTGCCTACAACAAGTATTGTTAAACAGTCAGGTGATATGCACTAAACCTTGGGCCACAAATGCAGACTCTCCACAGTAATGCTTCAGTCAGCTACATAAATTCATGCAACCAGGTCATATTATGAACTCTGCTGCCTCCTGCATAAAGCTAAAGTAACTGCAATCACAGAAACTTGGCTAAAGGAAAGAGGCTGGACCTAGACAATGAGGTGGGGTGATGATGCTGGTTAACAATACCAATAATTTAACCTCCAAAATTTATAGAAAAAAAAGTGATGATTCCTCTGACAATATCCCAAACTAATTAATATTTGAAATAAATCTTGGTGGCCACTCAAAAACATGGCTTAATCCTATTATTTATATATCTCCTCTTTCATTGTTATAACACATTCAGGCAATCCGGAATAAAATACTGCCTCACATAAAGCATCACAAACATCTTTTCTTTCGCAACCTCATTATAGACTGGGATTGGGGGTCATTATAAAAACTTCACCAAGCTCATTACATTGTGTGATCTCAAACAGGTTGTCGCTAGTGGTACCAAACCTAGCCCAAACACATACATCTCAACCCCTTTGTGCAAGAAATCTGGACAAAGCCAAAAAATAATGAGGAACACGGCCCCCAGAATAGAGACAGATTCTACATGTTGCTCTTATAAACTTAGAGAGTCACTGGAATAACAGGTTTTACCATTAGCATGCATTTTCTGAAGAATATTTAGTCTGAAACTCAAATATCTGCTATTATTTAGCAACTTCAGTACTCAGTGAGTTGACAGAAAACCACAGATTTTGTGAGGAAAAGGCTAAAAATATGAGGCAAAAATCTGGACAGTTGAGAGGTAACAAACTTTCCATATAAGTTAACTAAGCCTAACTTAATCAGCAGTTATAACACTCTCATTACCCAGTGGTTCCTCAAATATAATAAACTGCTTCCAAGGCTAGTACAAACCAGAACCATACTAGTATATTCAGGAGACAGCCTTCTCTCTGTACTGCTGTAGTGATTCCACACTGTTAAACATCTGAATACTGAGACTTACTAGTGTGAGTCCCAGAATATCAACAGTGAATGACCAAACATGAGGGCTTACATAAACTAAGTCTGAGATTGCTGTTCATCACAATATACTAATTTTCCAAAATTAGAGATTTTATAGTTGGTATACATAAGTTTGCTGGGCTTACCCCCCCCCCCCACACACACAACTTGAAAAAAGTAGTTTAAAGGAGAAACGTAACCATACATACACACAGACACACACACACACACACACACACACACACACACACACACACACACACACACACTCCTAATCCCTCACCACTACCTCTTCTTTAAACTCCCCAATACTTAGCAGTTTCACCTATTGAAAGTAATTGGTAAAACACAGTCTTCCTGCAAAAGCTTCCTTTTTACTGAATACTTTAAATATTGATTTGATTTTTGAGAGATACTGTCCATCATTAAAAAATAAACTTGCATTAAAACAACAAGCACATTCCCTATGAAGCTCTGTGATACTGTAACTAGTATGACCATTTACACCAACTCTACAGTAAGGGCATTTACAAAAGTAGTATCAACGGTACATGTTAGCAAGGAGTAAATAAATGGTCTTGTGATAGTTGCCTTGTACATCCTTTGATCTTTTGAACATATGACCAGTGGTCATTGTGCAAATGTAGGCAGTCTATATATATTGTTTATGGTCACTATATAAATGTAAATGCAAGTAGCCTTGGTGGGCAATAACTTTTGAGAATACAGAACATATACAAGTATGTATTATTTATAATGACTGCAGTAAGTGCTGTTGGAAGAAAGGAAGTCACAACTTGTTACTGTCACTGAAACAACTTACATGTTGTTTTTGTTGGTGACTGTGGTTTACAACTTGGATTTTTCCTCTGCTGAAGTCTCACAGACTATTTGTATTGTTTTATGCATTTTTCTACCCTTATTTCTCAACTAGATGAAAAGCCATCTCCATTTTGAACATTCAAAAGTAATAATTCTGCAGAACATTTTTCTCAGACATTATTGTCATAACCTGCCAGGATTATGTCATACCAGTCATGGGGGCTTCTTTATCTCACGCCATATTTATATACCTACCCAAAGTAGCAAAACTGTATTCACAACCCAAGGGAAATCACTAGTTCTATGTTATAGTTGACTAAATATGTATCACATATAGCACATCTTGACAAACGTGTGATTTTGACAGCTAATAATACCTTAGTTACCTATTGATAGGATGTGCATTTGGCAGAGTGAAGGAGAATTAATATATATTGTAACATTAAGCTTTGTGTTTTTCTCTGTTGTATAAAATTGCTTGTTTTGTAAACAGAGCTTTTCTCCCAAGGTCTCCACTGAAAAGGGGCTACCACAACCCAGTCAGACTACCCCAGTTAACAAAAGCAATATGTGTGTGTGTGTGTGTGTGTGTGTGTGTGTGTGTGTGTGTGTGTGTGTGTGTGTGTGTGTGTAATTTCCACATATTTTTCAAACATACATGGAGACATGAAGCCCCCCCCAAAAAAAATTGTAAGAATGAGAGTTTCAAGTCCCCATGATTTCAAAAGTCAGAATTTTTGATGTGGGATGCTTGCCTTTACCCTGAAGTACAGTTAACTCCAGAGTTAGTATACATAGAGGTAGACCATATTGGATTTAAACCCCAAACAATGGATGCTCATGGGGCTCAACTCCGTACAAAAATTACTTGAACAAACTCCCAACTTTGGAAAGCATGAGGACTCAAAATTCTCATCCTCACAATTTTAATATGACAATTTCAATAAGTTGCCAGAATTCATGGTGCAGCTATATGTGACACGTGTCTATAATATTCTATTATTCTTTATTACTGTGTGTGATTGTCCTTGTATAACTGCAGCATGTGATTGTCTAGTATTAGTCTGTTACGTGTATACTCTGGGCATACTCAATCATGCTCCATCTTGCATGTCAGTAATACATATTGCAGGTGTCTTATACTCACATATCATATATTTTACCATTTTTTGCACAAGCACAGTTATTCCTTTTGGGGTTGTTTTGCTTACTCTTCATGGTATTGTGGTTTTGTTTATATGCATTCTGAACTCATAGTAAACCTGCTTTCTTGATTTCATCTCAAAGTCTGGTTTGTGGCATACAGATCGACTATTATTAAATGCCGTCTGACTGCCTTAAACTACGTTGCTCATTTATCAGTTACTCATGCCTAACTATGCTGGATTTACTTCATTATATCAATGTACCACATTATTGAATCTCATTTTGTCAACACCATAACATCGAAAGCTGACTTACTCGAACTCCTGGAGCAGCAAAAATGGCTTCTGGGAATGTAACCACTTGGCTACCATTGAAAACCAGCAAAATGAACCACACAAAACTCACCAAAGTGGGGGCTTTGCCCCCCACTCCCCCCTAATTAAATATACCAACTCTGAGATCACACTAATGTGGGGAAAAGGGCAAAGTTCTCCAAGGTGGCCAAGAGGTTACATTCCCAGAAACAGTTTTCACTATTCTGGGAGCTCGACTAAGTAAGAGTTCGATGTTATGGTGTCGACAAAATGAGATTCGATATAGTCATACATCGATATAATGAAGTAGATGCATAATGGATTTACTTCATTATACTGATGTACCACATTATCAAATCTCATTTTGTCGGCATCATAGCATCGAAAGCTGACTTACTCAAACTCCCGGAAGAGCAAAAGCGGCTTCTGGGAATGTAACCTCTTGACCACCATTGAAAACCAGCAAAACAAACCACACAAAACCCACCAAAGTGGGGGCCTTGACATAATGAAGTAGACTTGCTATAACACTAAAAACGAAGCACAAAACTCCACTGACTTGCTGATGAATTTGCTGAATCCCACCTATTATCATTACATTGGTTTCATCTAATTGAACTTTTTTATCATAAATCACTGCATAAAGATATTTGTTAAACATATATGTATTTTTCTGAATTTTTAATGTGGATAAATCATTCAGTTTTATGCTTGCAATAAGGTATGAAGAAAGTATTTTGTGGATTTTACTGCACACCTTGTGTAAAAGACACTTGCCAAGTTTGTGCTTGTGCCTGCCAGTTTCCCTGGATTTAACAGTAAAATCTACACAATACAAACTGTTGATCTTACTGCTTACTTAAAAGCTAGTGACAGACAGGATACAAAACGGTATGGAATCACAGCAGGCAAGTCATATGAGACAAATCTAACAGTGTTCATTGTTTGGGTTATCAAAGTAACAGAAAAAGAATGCAATTGTAGATCTGGTTTGTTCTAATTTTTCACAACACTGCTGTAAGTGAAATGCCTTCTAATTGGTAACTTTAGAGTGGGTCACAATGTGATGTGTTAATGGGTAAAAATAGAGCTCTAGAATGACAGAAGAGGTAATGACAACTGGAATGAACAATGAAACAAGAGTGAGATAGGCAGTGCAGTACAGGGTTTGCATCAATCTGCAGTCCTCATCAGTGTTGTATAGATCTGAGAGAACACTGCAGTACATAGATGTGTGAAAGTCCATCTATGTATGGCAGTGTACATAGATGTGTGAAAGTACATCTATGTACGGCAGTGTACATAAATGTGCGAAAGTACATCTATGTACGGCAGTGTACATAAATGTGCGAAAGTACATCTATGTACGGCAGTGTACATAGATGTGCGAAAGTACATCTATGTATGGCAGTGTACATAGATGTGCGAAAGTACATCTATGTACGGCAGTGTACATAAATGTGAGAAAGTACATCTATGTATGGCAGTGTACATAGATGTGCGAAAGTACATCTATGTACGGCAGTGTACATAGATGTGCGAAAGTACATCTATGTACGGCAGTGTACATAAATGTGCGAAAGTACATCTATGTATGGCAGTGTACATAGATGTGCGAAAGTACATCTATGTAAGGCAGTGTACATAGATGTGTGAAAGTACATAATTGAATAATGGGTATAAGAGACTGCAGACGACTGGCACTGAGACATAAACTTGGAATTGAAAAGTATTCATGTGCAATCATCTAGGTGATCAAATGCATACACTTAATTATTCCTGTATTATAAAATCATCAACAAACGGCTTTGTAATGACAGCGAGAGAGACAACAACAAAAGGGAAAGGAATAAATATGTCAGTGTGGTGTTGTTAGCAGCAGAAGAATGTGAGGGTAAATGCTGTTTTTTTATACATCATGCGATACAAAAGTCAAAGTATACATCCATGAATCTGCAGCTGCTGCTTATGCTTCTCTTTGATCTACAGTATATGCTCTGTGTTTAGTTTAAACTCAGACACAAGGTTTTCCACTGCCTAATGGTTCCTGCTGAGGAAGGTACAGAGATTTTCTGACTGCATGTTGATATCTTCACTACTGATTAGGCAATCTAAAGCTATTTGTCCCCCCCATGATGTGGTTCAAATGATAGCGAAGCACCAGTGCTAAAGACATAAGTACCATCCTCTATTCTGACTACTGTCTTGTTTTTTTTTTAACCAGCAATGACTGAGGCCTGTTAAATTAGTGAATGCACATGTAGCTGCATCACAGTCAAAGTTTACATTCATTATGCAATCCAAGTGGCTAACAACCATGGCAAAGAAAAGAGGCTTGTTCCAATCGCCAATTTTACATGTATGAGTGGCAGAGGGTGGGGCACTGGTTGTCCCCCAAGGTACGTTAGAATGAGAGCAGTGCATTTTGGGGAAATATGGCAGTGTATGCTTTTTTTCTGCTGCAGGTCAGCATTGCTCAAGTACAAGACAGTGGAACTATCTTGGTAAAGGCATAGTCACAGAGGAGTTATTTTAGCTGGGATGCATAGAGGCATAACATTCCAACAGTCACTGTGCAGAAGTAAAAATGCATTTCTTCATAGAGATATAGTTGTTTTATATCAGTCTATGTTTGGGATTTGTTTCTTCAAAAGGGTATGCTGTATAAATGTTGCGTACAGGACTTTTTTTTACATTGTAAGGATATTTAGCATTGATTATCACTCATTTTCTACTAGAAGGTCTGAACTGTAACCATAATCAAAGAAGGGGGTATTTTACTTTATCTATATGATCTTAGCTTTTCTAAAACTCACATAATAACAGTCTATGGTGTGACAATAGAAAGCTGTGAAATTAAGTGTTAGTCATAAAAGTGATATAACTGAAGTCCAGAAGCACTTAACTTTTGTCTTGAGAATTTTTATGGCTGGTCTGGCTAAGAATGCAGAGCTATCCAAAAAAAAAAAAAAAACACAGTGACAATCTGATAAAACATCACCTGGGAATATGTTTTATGCAAATGATATCTGAAAAGTATGTACTCAGAGCAAAGCTTTGCCAATTCCTTCTCTTACAAGTTAATGTAATAGCTTTACTTCACATCATCTTTGTTTAAATCTGGCATACTTTTCTGTCTGTCAATGTCTGATTGGATTGTAAACTGTAATACACAGGAAAGTACCAGTATATTCTGCAAGAAACACAAAGAAAGGGTCTAGAGATCTAAAAAGGCACAGAATCCTCAAAGATGGACATTTCATGAGTCTGGTATCACTGAGGAACCTTTTCCCCAAACAGCATGTGGATTTTCCTTATCTCAGGACGTACTTACTAATCTATACACCCACCAGTAAAACAAACAAATGGGTGAAATACACAAATGTACTCAGTAAAAAAATGCATTCTCTGCACAAACAGAACTAATTTTGCATGAATGCACTTGGTGAAGGGCTTGATGGTATCTTGCTGGCTTAGTGGCAGTCATCATTATCAGTATTTGTAGAACAACTGTAACAACAGTGTGAAACTAGTTAGATGAAATGACACAAAATATACATGCTAAAGCTGTGCCCCCATGGCAGCAGAATGCTCAAAAGTAAGGATCCTCAGAAGTGTCTGTACCCAAAAGACACTGTACTGAACGTCACCAATACCATACTAATCATTACAGCAACAAGAACACACACTTAACAACAAAGTCTGTCTTTTCTTCCTGCTGGTGCATATCACAACAAGTTTAGGTGAGGCTGTTATTGTTAGAAATAATGCCATTGTTTCTCTATATAGTATTTACATTACCACACTGTAGCAAATTGGGCTAATTTGAAAATGTGCCATATTAAGGCTGTAACGCATGGACAAAGCTGGAAAAATAAGATCTAAGAGAACAGTTTCACTGCACAACTTAGAATGGATATCAGCAAATACAACTGAAATCAGTTTTGTTGTTGTTGTGTCTTTCGGCTTTTCCTGGTTATGGGTCGCCACAGCGGAACTCCGGTCCGCTAATGATTGGCAGTAGATTTTTACGTGCCGAGTTGCCAGGTCTGACGCACAACCTTCAACAAAGGTATGCCCATTCATGCATGTCTCCACACAGAAGACGCTCTAGCTGAGAATCGAACAGGACAACGTCTTTACTGTGAGGCGACAACGCTACCGCAGCACCACTGGTTTAGAAATGTCAGTTGACTAAGAGGCTCAGATGAGGACATTCTTGTACTCTGATACGAAGACCATTGTTGTTTTGTTTTAGTTATGTGGATATAAGACGTTTTTCACCGGTTTGCTATTATACAGGAATTTAATAAGGAACAGAACACAATGAGCTGCTTTGGTTGGGAATCATGCAGACAATATTCCATAAAACGAGACATCTATGTGAGTGAAGGTCTTGAGTTATAGATCTGGTTTAGAGACAGTGTTATGTAACCCTTCCATGAGTCCTTATTTGACACATACCCCTTCCACGAATTCTTGTCTAACAGGGTGCTTGGGTTCATATTCTCTGAATGAAGAAGGAAAGAGGACTGAAATAAGAAGCTAAAAGGAGAAATTTATGGATGAAAATATGAGAGAAATTCTATATACAAAGGTTTCTTTTTGGAAACAGTTAGAGAAAACCCTAATTTTATGGTCAACAGAAACACTAAAGGGCTGACGTGATGATAATATTATACAAAATGTAATTCATTGTGAAAAGGATGCCAAAATAATTTTGAATAATCCCATTGCTATATTTACAGCATGGTACTACATATCCTTACTGCAAAAACTTGGAATTCCTGCATATTTTGCTTTTGAAATAGAGATGTTACCTTGTTATGCTAGTACTGACCTGTATGAAAACTGGATAATTATACAGGTGTAGAGGAACTATATAGAAAGATAGTTTTCTGAACATCCTCATAGCTTATTGGCTGGCAGCAGTGTCACAAATTGTAAAGCCAGGAACCTGGTAGCATGTTTTGGTGAGGATCATTGATCTTATATTTACAGCTTTAAAAATACCTCACTTTGGGTTAAGTATAATCAGAAAGTAACCAATTATATCCTATTAATATTAGATCAAAGAGTACAAAAGTTTCCTGGGGCAGCCTTGCACTGAACAAAGGGCTGAATTACATGACAAATCCCTTAAAGGCAATATGGATACTCTGTTTCAAGTATAGACCAATCAGTCATTTTGACAGTGCAGCAGCTGGACATAGCAGGGGCTTCGTCCTGCCAGGACAACTGAAACAAATCGATCAGCTGGCAGAAGCACAGGCTCATTTATCAATGCACATTCTGTCCCCAAGTTCAACAGTGTCAGTCACCGTTTCATGGCAGGCAGAAACCTTCTACAAAAAAGGCATGACAGTTTTAGATTCATTCTTACTATAGTGCCAATGGAGTTATTTAAATTCCTGAAATCATAGTGGATTTATTTAGATTCCTGAAAAAACGCAAGGCAAACATTAATTGAATGTGCTCATTGGAAAAGTTACAATAATATGGAGAGATTTATAGTTACTTTACATGTCTGTGCATCCTTGCATGCTAAAATTAAAGACAAGAAAAGATGGGCGAGATAGATTACGCTTGTCTATCTTATTGTGTTACAAGTAAGTCTTTTATTTTCCAATGCAGCCATGCTGGTGGCATAGAGGGGAAACACTGTGACCACAATCCAGGCAACTCAGGTGCAACTAGCAGCTCAGGTACTTGACAGTGCAGTAGGGGAGGATGAGCATGGCTATCCTAGGGAGAAGGATGGAGTCCTGGTTGTCTTATACCACTGATTTCAGAAACAATCTCTGCTACAGGATGGGGGCAGAGTCAACAAGTGGAGGGGGGGGGCTGGTGCAGGGGAGGGCATAATGGCTGTATGTTGGGGAGCATGTTGCGTGTTGTTAGATAGACTTTGGCAGTCCCTAGAGAGATGTAGTCACCTACATCACCACCCAAGGACAGAAGTTAGGGTTATTCATAAAAATGCTCTCATTTCTGGTATCCTGTGGGAGCACAAACTCCCCATTGACTGCTTGGGTGATGACCTCCTCTACAAGACTCCTACCTTAAGGAATCTGAAGGAAGGTTCACCACCCTTGTGGACTGAGTAGTCTCAAGTTCAATACAAGATATGAGTCAGAGAGGGAAATGCACCTAGAAAAAAAAAAAGAAACAAGTTCTAATACGAAACAGTTAGGTTTGTTTTTTGAGTAAAGGGGAAAACTTGTTGGCTGCCATGTTTGTCTTTCCAGTGTGTGGCTATGTTTTCCCTTCAGGTTTTCCCAGTAGTTAAAAAACACTGTGCAGGGCACAGGACTCCAGAGTGTCCTCCAAGACTGCTCATTTATCTTTTACTTGCCAGAGGTGTCCAAAAGTAAAAAAATGGGCAGGTTACACACTTTTGTGTATCTTATACCATGGAATTTTGTTTCCTATCTTATAATTACAAACACTATTTCTGTATTATTATAGATATTTTTTATTATATCTCTGTTTTAACGTGTTTCAGTCTTTCTGTTCTTCTCCATTTGTCTGTTAATATTAATCTGTCTAACTTGATAGCTGGAAGACTTAATGCAAAGATAACATGAGTGACTGCAGTTCTTTGATCAGATCTTTTCTGGTGGCATGGAAGGCTGAGAGAATCGACGTGTTTGAAAGTAGTATAATAAAAGTGAGAACATCAGAGATGCAATAAATAAATCAAATAAATTTCTTCATACATTGTGCACCTTTACAATAACATGAATTTGAACAAAAATAACTTGTTAGTGGCTATGCCCTGCAGAAATATACACTGTCATCCTGGGATATTATAATGGAATGTACAAGTTCCAGGACACCACTAAGTGAAACAAGTGACCTGTCCATTTGACCTCAGTGGTAAAGAAAACCATGGAATCACTTCTAAAGGAGAAAAGAGGTCAGCAGCACACAGGATGCAAGGCAGCGTGGTTTTGTGGTTAGAAGGTCATGTTAGACAAATCAAACTACATTTTTTAACCAAGTGATGAAAGCAGCAAAAGAAGAGGAAGCTTTGAACGTGGCTTACATATGTTTTAGCAAGGACAGGACACTACCACAAAATTGTGAACTGACTTGTGACACCAGTTTGGTGCAGCTCTCAAGTTAGTAGCACTGATTACAGTTTTTTCTGAACAGAAAGGCACTGAAAAATATTGAAAAAGCTAAATATGAGAAGGGAACAGCTATCTTTTGAGTAACTATGGGATTGATACTAGACTAGGCTTTTTATAAAGCATAAGTGATAGTAAAGGAAGCATGAAAGAGAAAAAGAAACGATACAAGAGCCTGTGCCTCTGGCCAAGAAAAAGTGACAAACATTATGTTTTTCTTTTATTACACAAATGAAATTAGTAAGTACTGATTTCTACTCCGCTCTCTGTTGTTATTGTTATTCTTTCTGTTACAAAGGGTAAGTTACTGACTGCCTTTGTTCCTGGGCAACGGAGAAAAAAGGTTTTACTAGAGTAGTCCACATAAACTGTTTACAAATGTATAGATAAATAAATTATGTGCACTGGAGAGCAGGGTAAGGTATTCAGAGAATTCTAAGGAATTAGAGCAATGTGGTGGAAAATAGTAGCAACAATGAAAGTGGAAAATGGCCTGGATGTGTCACATTATGCAACCTAACATGTGATGGCTATAAGAAAAGAGTAAGGCAGACTGAAGGGTACTTACTATAGTGCAGACACAGTGCCAAATCATGTGACTGATTCATACCTAATGGGTGGATGGCTTGAGGCCACATGCAAAAGAAGGGTAACCTACCGGTGGATGAAGAACAAATTCTCAAGCTTCATTTACCAGCGGTTCAACCCACTGATGATAGGAACTCCTCCACAGGAAATCACTGTCAGTGAGGTCTGTCAGCAGTGATGCCCTTTTTGGGGGGAATTTTTCCCTCCTTTGAGTTGGTGAAACTGTGGATTTGGTATATACAAGTTTGGGGGGTGTTGGGGAAACATCGGGAGCCCTCTGCATAAAAACACAGTGTTTTTTGTGCCTTTTTTCTGAGAACACAGTTTAGGGATTCCAGGCCTTGTTGCATTCAGTTTCATCTGCTCATAGTGAAAGAGTAAAATAATTTTTGTTATTATTTAGACAAAGAGGTGCATGAAACAATTCTTGGTGGATGTAAAAATGATGCAAAGATGCAACAAATTACTCTACTGACATAAAGCAATAGTTCTGAGGTCAAGAAGAATTTGGCTGTGCAATAACTTGAGATCTGCAGTTCTAAGAAGTGGAGAATTGAGAAAAAAAGTGGCTGAAACATTCTTCCCCTGTCACCTTGTTTCTGTAGCTAAGTAAGGTTCAGACAGTGAGGTAATATTCAGCCACCTAAAATGTGATCCACAGTGACAATGGCAACAGTTGTGTTGAGTGTCAGAAATTTGATTGATAAATGTGCATTTTCTTTATGTAGAACAGTTAGTTCATTTAGCAAAGCAATTGCATAGCTTATTTCTGAAAATATATCAGAAGAACTGAATAAAGTAATCACTCTCTTGTTACACACACACACACACACACACACACACACACACACACACACACACACACACACACACACATAACAAACAGTAATGAGAGTGAAGGGCAACTATCAACATAGAAAAAAACATTTAGGTGTGTCACTGTGGCACAGCAGGTAGTGCTGTTACCTAACAGCCAGCAGTTCCCGTTTCATTCTTCACTGGGAAGTCTGCATAGGCTCGCTCTAACTTTTGAGTTTCCTCCCACATTCTAAAAACTTGCAGTAGGTGGACAGAACACTCTGAATTGGCCATAGGTTTGAGTGTGTGTATGATTGTGTGGTGTGGAAGAACAATCATGTCAGGACTAGCCATCTGGCAATGTGAACCTTGGCTCTAGATGACTGTCACAGCTGAAAGGACAACCTGATCCCTTTTACAAAAAAATGGAAAAAAGCGGTTGTGGATGGATATAACCAGCATATCTAAAAAAGAATCATTCTATATGATTTCCTACTTAAATTGTTTATTTCCATGAAGAATCAAACTGTAGTTAAGTAGAAATAGTTTCTACTGTGCCAAAGTCACTTGGAGTAAATGAGGCAATAGCTTTTTGAATTCATATAAAAATGTTTTTTACCTCCCACTGTACAGGCCGAGATAGATTGTCAGCCATTTCTAGCACTGTATTTATTCACTTATATCGCTTTCACTTGCTGTTGTATTACTGCAGCACATTATGTTTTAAAAATGTTTTATGCGGCCTATCCCACATCCCAAAGAGTGGATTGGACACTCTAAATTGGCTCTAGGTGCGAGTGTGTGTGTGTGTGTGTGTGTGTGTGTGTGTGTGTGTGTGTGTGTGTGTGTGTGTGTGTGTGTGTGTGTGTGTGTGCCTTCTGTGGAAGGTTGGGTGCCGGGCTGGCAACTCAACACTGTAAAACTCCACTGCCAATCATGAGCAGACAGGTGATCCGCTGTGGCGACCCCTAACCGGGAAAAAGCCAAAAGAAGAAGAAGAAGAAGAAGATAGCAATTACTTCATTGAGCCATTTCCGTACTTCAGACTTTCTCATAGCCTGTTGGCTGACTTTCACCTGCAACAGCTGTCTATCTTTCAGCACAGGATGCTGAATTAACAAATACTTATTTATCTGTGCTGCCCTCTGCTGGATGAGATTGTCTTTTTTTCCCTTTGACTCCTTGTTTTAATTCCAGCCACGGTGGTGCAGCGGTAGCGTTGTCGCCTCACAACAAGAGGTTCTCCCATTCGATTCTTGGCTAGAGTGCCTTCTGTGTGGAGTATGCATGTCCTCCCTGCGGTTGAGTGGCATTCGAAAGACATGTGATAATGGGCATGCCTTCGTTGAAGGTTGGGTGTCGAGCTGGCACCTCGGCACCGTGAAAATCTACTGCTAATCATCAGCGGACCGGAGTTCCACTGTGGTGACCCCTAACTGGGAAAAGCTGAAGGAACAACAACAGCTCCTTGTTTTAATTCCATGGAGTCACATGCATTTGCTCATGGCATTAATGTATATCATCTAAATAACTGGTCTTGTCTTGTCCCGGTCATCTTTCTACTATGAAAACCATATTGAGCTGATCAGTGATCTAACAGCATATGCTGCTACCTTGATACAGCCATAACAAAATGAACACTGCATTTTCAATGTGCATGCTGAGCAGAACAGTATGCAATATTCAGCTAGAATGAATGCTAGCTCCATTTCACCCCCCTCCCCCCGCAGTTTATTAGTGAAGATGCATTTGTGCTGCTCTTTGTTTGAGATTATCATTCGACTGAACAGCTTAGACAGTATCACCACCCCCAGTTATGGCCTGCTTTTTCAAGCTATTTGGCCTTCACAGTAATACTTTTCTACCTTAGGTACAGTTACCAATGGTGTTAACGTGAGGCATAAACACTTTTATGTATTACCTTCACCTAGTAAGACCACTAAAATCTTATGTCTGCCACCACCCAGGGGGAAGATTCATCCCCCGCACACACTATGAAAGAGAAGATAGTATTTGTAGAAACTCAGTCCTACACAAGCAGTCAGTCTTAAATGCAGCCCTCCAATGAGCTGTACCAAAGTCCGTACTGTCAGTGAATAAGCAAACACTGCCTTTAACACTGATGAAACCAGAGAGATTAAACAGCAAAAATGACATTAGTTGAGGAAAGTAGCTGCAGCAAGTTTTATGAGCTTTTCCTCTTTTGTATATCCCCAAAAATGTCACCCATTAATCAGTGCATGGAAACTGGAACACTTGACAGTTTACTACACTGTTTTTTTTTCAGCCATGATGAATAACTGTCTTCCAAGTGCTGAATGCCCACAGCTAGCAGTGCTGCTGTGGGTGTTACTTGGGTTTACTTTTTCTTACATTTAGCTGAAAAGAAAAAAAATGCAATTTCACATTCTTGGTGGAGTCCTGCAATTACACATTATTAGATAAACATTACTGAGATGAAGCCAGGTACCAAAAATAAATGCATCTAAAGAGAGTGTGCAACATATCACATCATGTAACCACCCTGGAGATGTACAGTTCTGTACTAAGCAATACACCATATTCCCACAGATGTTCTGCTAAAAGCTCCTTGCGTGTTCTGCAACTACGACAGTGTTTCCTTCTATCCTCTCTTTAAAAATGTAAGGACTTCTCTAGGGAAATCAGAAGAGACATGTTTCACTGAACTAAATGGTTCTTGATGTTTACCCCGTGTTTGCCCTTAATAATGGTCATGTAGTTAAGCTCTGACAGTAATTGCACTGTAAACTGTCAGAAGTAAGCACAGATTTAATAATGACTTCAAGACCCATTAATCTCAATAAGTACACCTCTGGGGTCCCAGGGAAGTGTCACTACAGTCATAAATGCTATATTGTGTTTATATGGTAAAAGAAACAGTAGAGCTTGGGTTAAAATTCAGGAGCAGAGTTACAGAGCTATTTGCACATAATGGCATGCACACAAAATGTAGCTGTCATGCTGGAAGCAAAAGACACCTTCTATTCAACCAATTCATGTCTAAGTACCCAACAATCCTTTTTATGACTGAGTGTTATAGACAAGAGAAGTAACAAGCTTAAAAGCATTTAAAAGGTGATAAATGCTATTTGTATGACCCCAGCAGAATGATCCAGAAGCATTTATCCACATTACACCTGACATGCTTAGAAGGAAGATAACAGTTGCAAGCAAAAGCGAGAACAAACTGTTTCTTTCTCTCTGTTCTATTTTTTTGAAAAAACAATTAAACTCCAGATTATTAACAAAATATTATTCACATAGCTGAGTGCCTACTGATTTTGTGAAAAGGAATATATGGGATGTATAGACCAACAGTGCTCATTTCCAGTGGAGATCCAGGTACCGAAGCTCCACAAGCTCCTTAAAGAGACAAAAGGAGAACAATAGGGCTCAGCACAGTGTAACAGGAAATGTAATCATTTAAAGTTACTATATAATACTTCAGCTATGTGTGCCGAGCTATATAAATATTAGAGGGAGGGTCACGCATAATTTATTCATATTACGGACTATGTGGGAAAGCTATCGTTTCATAAATTGAAAGATAGCTAATTACTATAAAAGTTACTTATAAGTTATCATAAGTAAGGAAGCAGTTGATAAGAAATAATCTGTTATTGATTACTAATAGCATCCTGATAGTGCAGCAGACATCCCGTGTTCCATTAGCAACTCGACTGCTGGAGGAGGCAGCTAGGGCAGGATGGGAGTAAACAGCCAAAGTTGGCTCACCTACCTGTGGGGAGGGGGACTGTTTTAAGAACATTTTGTCTGCAAGTTTACAATGCTTACTTTGTGATGTGCTAGAGAAATGACAGTGATTGCACGTATGACTTGATGAGAAAACTGGCAATGTCAAGCAGAGCTTCAAGGTACTCTGGTATAGTACCAAGGGTCTATGTCATATGATTTAAAGACCACATGATTGAATCATAAAATATTGATTCTTACAACACTGAAACAGTTTTGTCTCCGAAAGCTTGCATTTTTTGGGGCTAGGAGTGCTTTCAAAGTTGGTGTATGGCTCTACATGATTGTCATTGTTGAAATAACATCCCTGACCCCATTTGCAAAAATGGGAAAAGGTGTAGTGAAGCCATGGTTCTCAATGCCAGGCAGCTAGCCATGTTACGGTTCTTCTTCCATACCACTCACACTTACAGCTAATTTAGAGTATCCGATCCATCTACTGCATGTCTTTTGGAAAGTGGTAAGAAGCCAAAGTATCCAAAGAAAGCCCACACAAACACAGGGACCCCAGCAGAGAATCAAACCGGATAACATCTTGCTGTGAGGCAACAACACTATTCATTGTGCCACTGAGCTGCACCATATAGAATATGCAGGAGGTATGTGGGATGCAAGGGAGGCCCTGTAAAAACATTAGGTCATTTCGATGTTGTGAAAAATGTTCCTTTGCAATTTCGTCATGTGGTCTTGCGATCATATGACATAGATCTAGTAGCAATGGCTTAGGTTCAAGAACATGCTAGAATGTAAGAAGAGATGGCTCTAGAAAACTTATGTAGAATACTGGCTGACCATCTTTTCTACTCAGGCAACAGGAACTAGAATGGGTAGGGCACTCTTCAGCTTATTATATAGTACTGTCTCAAACTTGCTGAGTGGTGCACCACCCCCTACACACACATGTATACACACGCTCACATGTGCACAGACACACACACACACACACACACACACACACACACACACACACACACACACACACACACTCACCTTCATAGACATCCGCACAGGCATACATATGTACACACATGTATACACAGACATACACACACACACACACACACACACACACACACACACACACACACACACACACGCACACACACACACACACACACACACACACACACACATACACGCACACACGCACACACACTCACCTTCATAGACATCCGCACAGGCATACATATGTACACACATATATACACAGACATACACACACACACACACACACACACACACACACACACACACACGCACACACGCACACACACACACACATACACATTCGCACACAGACACACACAAACACACACATATACACAGAGGTGCAAACACACATGCATGCACATACTAACACACAGTCTGTCTGTAAGCTTAGGAAACATATGGAACAGCATGCACAGGACACAAGGGAGCACTACCTGCATATAACACTGCAGTGAAGACCTGTTTCTTTTTCTGTTGTACGCAGAAACACACACACACACACACACACACACACACACACACACACACACGCACACACACGCACACACGCACACACACACACACACACACACACACACACACACACACACACACACACACACACACACTCACCTTCATAGACATCCGCACAGGCATACATATGTACACACATATATACACACACACACACACACACACACACACACACACACACACACACACACACACGCACACACACACACATTCACACACAGACACACACAAACACACACATATACACAGAGGTGCAAACACACATGCATGCACATACTAACACACAGTCTGTCTGTAAGCTTAGGAAACATATGGAACAGCATGCACAGGACACAAGGGAGCACTACCTGCATATCAACGTGAGATAAAATAGATGTGGTCTAGCTTGTTTTCTGAATTCATTCATGCATTAGGGGTGTTAATCCTATACCCTACACATAGACAAGGTCAGACAGTCCACAAAAAGACTATTATGATAAGCAGGCAGGCCTCTTTTCCTAGGAAAGGAAGACCTAAACCCAGGAGTGAAATGAAAGATATTTTTAAAACTAAAAGATCCAGCAGCAGGGACTTCACACAGAAAATATCATACTTGAAAACAAGCAAGTGGAATACAAGTTGGTAGTTGTCTAAAACAAATATATTAGAAAAGACAGATTGATGTTTCACATCACTTTCATGAATAGCTGTATTATCAAACACTGCAGTGAAGACCTGTTTCTTTTTCTGTTGTACGCAGAAACAAAGTCTGGGAACTCTACCAGAAAAATAAGTCTCCCCTCATTCATAATGAATATAAAACACTTAGAAATAAAGTCAAACAGCTTATTATCACTGACTGACAAAATTACTTCTCCATACTCCAAAACAGCAATAAAACAAACCCTCAGAAATTCTGGAAAGGAGTCGCCACCCTTATCAATCCTGGCAAAATTGACAACCCCAGCCCAGACCCCAGTGCTCCCGACATAGATTTGGCCATGCAATTTAACTTTTTCTTCATAAATTCTATTTCTAAATTAACCTCAACATTCTCTGACAACACCACTCCTTCCATTTCACCCTCACCTTCCTCTACTAACACTTCTATCTGCACTCCTACTACCACACTCCCTTCTTCTCCACTATCCCCATTCTCTAATACCCTCTCTACCCCTTCCTCTCTAATACCCTCTCTACCCCTTCCTCTCTAATACCCTCTCTACCCCTTCCTCTCCTTTTTCATTCAAACCTATACCCATATCCACCATAAAAAACTCCTTCAAAAACTTAAGCCATGCTCTAATGCCCCTGACAACATCCCATCATACTTTCTTGGCATAGCTGCAGAAGCCATTGCCTACCCCATTAGTATCCTAATAAACCGCTCTATCCAAGAAGGCATAGTACCCCAAATCTGGAAAAAAGCTTTCATCATACCCTTACATAAAGGTGGTAATAATAACAATACAACTAATTTCCAACCCATCGCTATCCTATCTCCCATTTCTAAACTCCTAGAAAAATGTATCCAACTACAACTCCTACCATATCTCGTAGACAATCACCTACTAACTCCAACACAGCATGGTTTTAGACCTGGTCATAGCACTATGACAGCCCTCCTCTCCTTCCTGGAAACTGTAAACAAAGCCCGAGACTCTGGTCATATTGTCTATACCCTCCTACTTGACCTCTCTAAGGCCTTTGACACTATCTCCCACAAACTTCTTCTAACTAAACTCTATCAGCTTAACCTATCTTCTTCTTCTCTGAACTGGTTCTTCAGTTACTTATCTAATAGATATCAATCAGTAAAATGGAAAAAAAGCCACCTCTTCTTTCCTTGCTACCCCAACTGGAGTTCCTCAAGGTTCCATACTAGGTCCTCTCCTCTTTAATATATTCATAAATGACTTCCGCAATTCTATTCATTTCTCAAATATCATCCAATATGCAGATGATTCATCTGTTCTGCCACATCCCTCCCCACGCTGCAAAAACTTACACAAGATGCATTCTCAATCACAGAACAATGGATGAAAAGAAATCACCTAGCACTAAATGCCTCTAAAACCAAATTAATGGTATTCACTCCCTCTAAAGTCACCTCTATCAATACAAACACTTTTTATATCACTAGTAATAACAACACATCTCTAGAACTGGTGTCTGAGACTAAATTACTTGGGGTCCAAACTGATAGCAAGCTTAAATTCAACTCCCACCTACAACTAAATATCAAAAAACCCCCATCAAAAATTAGGCATGCTCTATCGACAAAATCGTTACCTCACACCCTCCACCAAAATCACTCTCTCTACCTCATTTCTTATCCCCTCCCTTCTCTACAGAGCCCCACTCTTAACTAACCTACAATCTTCCCTTAAAACACAACTTTCCTCATGTTACAACAAAATCGCCAAATTCGCTACTAGCCACACATCATCTAGCCACCACTGTTCTTCTCTCCACAAACTAAAATGGCTAGAACTTTCCAATCATCTCACCTACACTCAACTGACTCTAGCACATAAACTCATTTTCAACCCCCTAGTATGTCCATCCCTTTCCTCTGCCTTTAAAATGCACCTACCCAACCGAGTACTAAGATCTAACAACCAAAATCTAATAGAATTGCATAAACCAACTCGTCCCCCAGATAAAAATCTCCTATCCTATGGCCTATTACATCTCTGGAACTCCCTACCCCCATCCATTCGTATCATCTCTAACCATTTCACTTTCAAAAAATCTCCTCACTCTCACCTAATATCCCAGTGGGAATGCCCTGTTCTCATCCATCATAATAATATAAACTGGCAAACTCTTTTTTCCCTCCCTTCTGCTAACTTCCTCTACTGCCTCTCCTAACTCATACTGTCTCTACTTGTTCTAACCAAACTTTTTATAAACTGTATTATGTGTCATACTTTCAAGCTTTGTCAAGATTTAGGACCTCTCAGTACTTATATAGAAATGTTTTCGTTACCAGTATTATATCTTCTGAAACTTTCATCACCTGTCTGTACTACTTGAAACATTATGCTTTAAGCTGTATCACTTGAAAATATTGTAATATAACCTAAAACCTACTTGTAACCTTATTTCTCAAGCCATACTACTTGAAATGTCCTGCTCTAATTTGTTCACTTGTAAACATTGTAATCTAATGTAAAACCTATTGTAACCTTCTTACTGGAGCTTTTCTCCCCAGGACTCCATTGAAAACGGGTTCATCTTGACCCAATGGACTATCCTGGTTAAACCAATAATATAAAAATCTGTTGAGGCATTATTACTGCTAGTGACTCCTACCTCAAAACCAAGGTGCTGTACAAGTGTTTGTCATCATTGTACTGTACTGTGTCCCTTGGAATGTCACTTGGGGAATATCTCCTATCACTTTAAAAGGATATTTATTGTTTTTTTCAAAGTCTGTAACTATAAGGCATGTAATACAGCTAATGAATGCATGTATATAAACTTTGCATTATATGTATTAATATGCAAATTGCATGAAGCTTAAATAACTTGCTTGCACTCAGTACACTTTATCTCAAATTAAGTGTCATTACTTCTTAACTACACCACTTAATCTCTCCATAGTGCATTTGTCCTTGGCATATACCACACCTGCAAGCAGGCAAATGAGGACTATTTTTTGTTTTTTCCTATAGCACAAGTTAACATAATGAAGACAATGGTCTAGTGATTTGTCTCTGTGGGAGCTACATGCAACTTCTAATGTCCATGAGCATCATTAACCTGATGTCTGCATACACCACTCTTGTGACAACCCCGTAAAGGCCAGACAAGGGCTTTAATTTATTTAGTTGATAAAACCAGATTATCTAGGTTTATATTATAATTGCCCACAAATGTAAATAAAAGCACACACTGCTTGATGGATGGATGTTGGGTTTTTTTTTTTTTTGCATTTTTTCTGTGTCTTCCCAGTTAGAAGATAATGTTAAAGAAGTAACATGAAAACATTACATGGGATAAGGAATTCAGCATAAAAAAAAAAAAAAAAACAATGCATGCAAGCAAGTCTGGAGGATATAACTCCATTTGTGCCAAACGTACCATTATCAGTCATAGCTTATTATGCTAACCTTCGTACATCCTAGATTATTGTTTAGCAAAATAAATTTTGAACATTAGACTTTATACATATAAACTCTCAGATGTTATCTATTTTATCCTAATAACTTGTACAAAAATGTTCTTTGCCAGTAGTTTCCAGTGACGGTAGACAGAGCAACCACGGATCCAAGTGGTGCAATGATAAAAAGACCTTGCTAAGCTTTCTGCACAGTTTTCCTGTCATCCTTCATAAGGATTACCTGTTATTTGTGAGTTTGTGCCTTCTTTTGTCTTTCAGGACTACACTAGTTACCCCTAAACTAAAGTTCAGGCAAGAGGTATAGTACAAGTGTATGCCAAATCTCAGGCTTGTTGTATAAACAGTGGTACATTTAACTGAGACATTTAATAGTCCTAATTAGTGTCCAACGTATTAAGCATTTAATGTTATAGTTACAGCAAGGTAATATATTATCAGATAACCACTGCTGCTGTTTATGTATCTATCATTACAACTAAGGCAACACTAAGCCTAGATCAAATGAACTGCCTTTTTTCTATGTCGTAAAGCCTCTTATTCAGTTGAAAGAGTCACATGCAGGGCTACCCTGGAAACAGCACCATCAAAGGAAAGTTTTAAATGCAGGTTTATTATTACTAAAACTACTAATGCATTTCAACTGATGATACATTAACAGCACCTAGAAAATACATCTTAAATTGCCATAAACTTGCTTCATATGGATTATTTTTGAAGTTCTCACAAATGACATTTTTTTTTAAAACGGTATAATTTGATAACATCGTCTTATTCTATTGCCATGATTAGAAAAATAAAATCGGAAAGCAAACATGGTGTTGGATGTTGAGCTTAGGATGTCTGGATGTGTAAATTATATGCATTTTAGTCCTAATGGTGTTACTTTTTAATGGCAGTGCAGTGCAGTAGCTAGAGATAGGATCACAGCATCCCCAGACTATAAATCTGTCACTAACACATTACAGCTAATTGCATTCGGGAGGGGCTCCCTGAGTAAATCAGTCATAACAAACTCCAAGAGCTACGGGCGATAGACTCCGGGAAAAGAACAAGGCTCAAAATCTGAAGTGGTTGCTGCAACACAAAAATTATTAACAATCCAGAGTTCTCTTTGTTGGGTAATCATAATCTCCGCTAACTGGAGCAGGAGGGCGCAGACAAAGGAAGATAAAGGGCGCTCTGTTAGAGAAGGAGTTAGCAGTGTGCAAAGTAAGCCCTTGAGTTAATAAGGAAGCTGGATAAAAAATCGCCAAAGTAAATGAAGCATTAGGTGGTGTTTGCAGAGAGCAGGGGCTGCTGCTGCCTGTGATCGCTGGCCGAAGAAGACAGGGGGAGTGAGAGACACTGTCAAATGGAATGGAGTGATCACAAAAGTAAACAAAGACAAGAGATGCAAAACAAACAACCGGGCTAACACTCTTCACAAAACTCTTTTATCGTGCTCATCCCATCAACTGTCTATAAAGTCTCATCAGCTGCAATCTGAAAGTCAACATTTAACAAGTGTGCCCCCAGAAAGCCCAGAGTACTGCAGACACATAAAAGAAGCAGCAACCAGCTTGAACCAAGGCTAACGTGACAACTGCCATTCATAAAACAGTCAAAAAAATCAACCATCGGCTGACATAAAATGTTTGCACTCAATAATCTTAAACGTATTGCTCACATTCGTGAGACAAGACTGAGTTCGGATAAGCATAATGACTAGATGGGGTAATTAATACTGAATAAATAAATAAAATGATCGATGGGAGATGGGGACAGCGAAACTCAATTAATGCAAATGACAACAATTGCCGATGTGTTATGGAATGGGGAATGTGTTGAGCTGAAAAGAACGCTGAAGACCCCAAGTCCATAGTGCAGGGGCTCAGTGAAGATACTCTGCATAGGGTTTAGATTAGAAAGATCACAGCTCAGGGGGTACAGGCAGCACTTGCAGAGTCCCTACACAAGTTCATGCAGTCTATTACATGTTTAGGGACCGTTTCCTGCACTTCAAATGCTGCACAAGATTTGATCTCTTAAATGTTGTTTAGACACTGCCATCAGAACGTGAGACTGGAAAACGAATGTGCAGTTGAATCAGACAACAGGATGTATGGAAAACGGGAGAATAAATGCTTGAGCAGACTTCAAAAGTTAAGAAGAGTGAAAGTTGAGCATGCCACTTACTTTCTTGTTGAGTTCGCAGTTGACCGAGTCTCTTGAGCGGCTCTTCGGGGCTGCTCGAACCAGGGTTAGGAGAAATGTCTGCAGAAATAGATTCCAAATAATCACCATCATAGTTAGCAAGTGGTGCCAGGCTCGCTGGTGGGTGTGGGGTGGGTAAGGGAGGATGGTGTTGGGGTCTACAGGTGAAGGGAGGTGGGTGGAGTACAGGACTTGCACTTCTCGGTCTCTGTCAGTTTGAAACCTGATAGGGACCCTTAGCTGCCCCAGTTTGTGACAGAAGATCGTAGCGCCGTCAAAGGGCTCTTAGGAGTGTGGTTCCTCTCCGCCATGCTGTGTTTTAAAGTTCCGTTAATAGAGAAAAAGGGTAAGTTCAACAAGTGATGATGATGATGAAGCACAGACGCACACAATAATCCGTTGGTAGACTGTTCCCAAGTTGCCCTTTTTACCCTCACTATACACACTGAGTGGCTCTGAGCTACAAGTGTATCCTGGTGTTTGCTCATCCCCTGGACACCTCCTCTTACAGCTTACTCGACTGTTGTGGGTCTGAGAAGGGAAAACTATTTGTAGAGGTTTGTAGTTCCTGCCGCTGCCCCTGGATGGAGGCAGCAAATCCGCTGAGACTTATGATTGGCCACTGACTTACAGACGTACCTAACCCTAAACTTTTTAGCTACTTAGCACCCCCAGCACTTACACACACACACACACGCACTAAGAACGGGAGAGACAGTTTTAAGCAAACAGCCTTCTCGAAATGAAATGTATGATAAGTAGATTTTTTGAACTGGAAGAAAAGTATACCACAGTAAGAATGCATCGGGGAGATCAAAGCAGATACAAGCTTTTTTATGTTGCGACTGGGAGGGGGAAAGAACAGCTAGTTCTTCTATATAAACAAGTTGCTACAAATTGAATTAAATATTCTGTTCCTCTGTTAGACGTTCACTGAGGTTGTAGACATTAAACCCCCTTCCAGTAAGAAACACACCAACTTTCTGCCCTCTTAGGCTCTTTGTTCGTTTTGCTGCTCCCAAGTTTTCCGGGAACCGTCTCATCCAAGCCAGAAGTGAGGAGATGGAAGTTGTTTTATTATTGCACAGTTACAACAAGTTCAGCTAATCACACAGGATGTTTCACAGCGGACTACGGTGACATATCACGGCTCACGCCGGCACAGAAACAACCAGATAAAGTTTCAGGCCAGCGTGCATTTTCTAAACTTGCACGATTGCATCCTGTCTGTAGCATCAGGTGTCAAGAAACATAGCTCTCAGCTTTCCACCTCCAAAATGTGGAACAATACTTGTCATAATGTGGAACAATCGGGCAAAATGTGGAGAATTACTAAAATACCCATCTGGGAAGCTCATAGGATAGTTAAAATGTGCTCTTTTTACTTATTAATAAAAGTTCTTTGAATGAATCTATGTGCTTCAGCTCTATTCATCATGGATATCAGTTAAACAAATCACCCTGGATATGTGACAGACCCTTTCGATGTGGAACTTCGAGGTACATACATGACTTTTTTATGTTCCCAAATGAGGAACGGTTCTCGCAATGAGGTATACTTGAGAGGTATGCAGCGAGGCTATCTCCTTGTGAAGTCCAACATTTCAAAAAGTTAAACTAAAAAACATGCTGTGTTCCATGTCATAAATAAGATGCAACCTCACCTGATTCACACTTGTTCTATGCCCCCACTCAATTTTTTATAGGTAACTGCTAGGAATATTAGTCTGTAGACTATAACATGCCTACTTTTAGCCGATAACCAGAAAGTAACCAATGGTGAGAATCAAACCTGTACGTTATGTCTAGACAGTAAACACCTTAACCATTAAGCTAGTCTCCTTGGTGTCTGAAGATAAGCTATACATTAATCTATATACACTTACCATGCATCATCCTTCCTTTGGAAGTTTTACTGTTTTTATGTACATTTGCAATCGCTGCACATTTGCACATTTCAGTGACTTATAGACGCTTTTCTAATGTGAGAGAGCTGTAGTTAATGCAGTCAAGTTAACGTCAGTGAGCTGCATGTGAAGGGACTAAATGTGGTGTATTCAATGGACTGTGTTGTCTTGCCTTAGCTAGTGCTCTTTGGGGGCGGGGGAAAGTGCATGACGCAAGGGCGTGAGACAGGAAGTTGATGTGTACTGTATGTATGTTGGCCGGTCAATAAAGTTTGGAGTTGGTACCAACTGCACGCAGTTGTCCCGCGTCTTCTTTCTTTGGTAAAAGAATACGACATGGTGTCAGAAGTGCTGTGTGGCAGTGCCTGGGCGTGCTGACCTTTTGCTGAAGACCATACGAGTGGCCAAGGGACGTGGAGAGCGGACATGTCGGACGACGAGAATGGTCGGCAGCCACGTGCTAGAATCAACATGGCAGCAAGTGCTCCCAATGCTACATTCAGTATTCAGCCGCCAGAGCCCTTTGACTTCTCCAAACCCCACGAATGGACACGATGGATTCGCCGGTTTGAACGGTTCCGGCAGGCCAGTAATCTATCTTCCAACCCAGAGGGGAACCAGGTGAACACCCTGATATACTGTATGGGTGACGAGGCCGACGATGTCTTGAGAGGCCTTAAGCTAACCGAGGCAGAGCATCAGGAGTATGCCAAAGTGAAGGAGGGTTTTGAAAGATTTTTTATTGTCAAAAAGAACATTGTTTATGAACGTGCACGATTTAACATGCGAAAACAAGAACTGAACGAGACTGTTGATGGTTTTGTTACTGCCCTGCATGCTTTAGCGAACATTGCAGTTATGGGACGCTGCACGAGCTTATAAGGGATAGAATTGTTGTGGGCTTAGCGGACACCAGATTGTCGGCGGATGCAGATGGAGAAAGAGTTGGACTTAGAGAGAGCTGTAAATATGGCCAGACAGTCGGAGGAGGTCAAGAAGCAGCAAACGGCCTTGCGGTGTGACAGTACCGCCCTGCAGTATAACGTGAATGCTGTGCAGACACCACTGGACACCAGGCGCAGGCCAGAGGCCTCGAAAAGTTGGGGTAAGCCTTTGGCACCGATTTTTCAGCGCCAGATGCAAAAGGGTAAAGACGCCCCGAACTCGCAGTGTTACAGGTGTGGGGGGCCATTTCACCATAGACTCCTATGCCCGGCGATTGCTGCAAGATGTCGCTCGTGTGGGAAGAAGGGCCACTACCAGCGGGTCTGCCGACAGTTCAAGGCGGTGCAGAGTATTGAGGAAGACGAGGAGCGGGTGGCGTGAAGAACAGGGTTCTTCCTTGGTTCTGTCTCCTCCGGGAACCATTCCTGGATTGTGGAGGTGAAAATACAGGGCACACCTATGACTTTCAAGCTTGACACGGGGCGGATGTTACTGTTATCTCCAAGTCAGACCTGCACAACGTGTTCAGTGGAAAGAATGCTCCTGTACTCCAGCAGCCGGAGAAACCCTTGTTGGGTCCGGGAGGGATGCCACTGGAGGTTACAGGATCCTTGGAGCTTCAGCTTGGCTATGGACAAAGACAGACCTGTGAGAAAGTGTACGTTGTAAAAGGACTACGCATGCCGCTTTTAGGCCTTCCTGCTATTTTGGGGCTGGGCCTCCTGAAACGTGTTGATGCTATCACCATGGAGTCTTTGAAGACCTCATACCCGGACTTATGCTCTGGGTTGGGGGTAGTGCAGCGAAAGTACCACATAAAGCTTCAGCCAAAGGCGGTGCCATACTCTCTGAAGACTCCCAGGCGGATACCACTGCCATTGATGGGGAAAGTGAAAGAGGAGTTAATGAGGATGGAGGCGCTGGGTGTCGTTACCAGAATGGAAGAACCTACTGATTGGTGTGCAGGCATGGTGGTAGTCCCAAAGAAAGACAGTAACAGACTGAGACTATGTGTAGACTACACTAAGCTAAATGAATACGTATGCAGGGAAAGGTTCGTGCTGCCCTCGGTTGAGCAGAGTCTTGGGATGCTCGCTGGGGCGAAGGTGTTTAGCAAACTGGATGCAAATATGGGGTTTTGGCAAATTCCTTTGTCAGAGGAGTCGGCCGCGCTTACCACATTTATAACCCCTTTTGGGCGTTTCCGTTTCAATCGCCTTCCTTTTGGCATTAATTCTGCACCCGAACACTTTCAACGCATGATGGCAGAGGTCATCGAAGGCTTAGAGGGTGTGATTTGTCACATGGACGATGTGTTGGTCTGGGGGCGTTGCCAGGAGGAGCACGATGCCCGGCTTCACGCAGTATTAAAGAGACTGGAAGAAGCAGGTATTACGTTGAATGTAGGGAAATGTGACCTGTCGAGGGGCACAGTGACTTTCTTGGGCCATGTTATTACGAATGCTGGTATAAGCCCGGACCCAAGGAGGACCGCGTCCATCACGGAGATGGTGGCACCTGCTACAGTAGGAGAACTTAGGAGTTTCCTGGGCATGGTGAATCAGGTGGGGAAGTTCATCCCTCATTTGGCTGAGAGGGACAGAGCTTTGAGAGACTTATTATCAAAACGGAACAGCTGGTACTGGGGTGGGGACCAGGAAAAGGCATTCAAGGACTTAAAAGAGGCAATCACCTCACCTCCAGTTTTGGCTGTGTATGACCCGGAGAGGGATACGAAGGTTTCCGCGGATGCTTCTTCCTTTGGGTTAGGGAGTGTGTTGCAGCAACAATGGGAGGACGGCTGGAGACCCGTAGCATATGCATCAAGGTCACTCTCACCCACAGAGCAACGATACGCACAGGTTGAGAAAGAGGCCCTAGCGTCTACCTGGGCATGTGAACGCTTTCGAGATTACCTATTAGGCAAATCGTTCTGTCTAGAGACTGATCATAAACCCCTGGTTTCATTGCTGGGAGGTCAAGCGCTGGATCTTCTACCGCCCAGAATCCAACGCTTTAGGATGAGGTTGATGCAGTTCTCATACACGGTGCAGTACGCTCCAGGGAAATCACTGTGGGTGGCAGATGCCCTGTCACGTTCTCCACTTAAAACCAAGCTAACCCCGGAGGAAACGGAATTAATGGAGGACACGGATATTTACGTGAACAGTATTGTGGAAAACATGCAGGTGAAGCCATCTTTCCTCCAAACACTACGGGAGCAGTTGAAAGCGGACAGTGTGTGTGCGCGGGTCATGGACTTGTGCAGCCAGGGGTGGCCGCTGTATGCGAACCAGGAACCCTTACTGAAGAGCTACTGGCCAGATCGGTCCACACTAACAGTGAAAGATGGGTTGCTTTTAAAAGATTCGCGCCTTGTTATCCCCTCTGCCATGCGTAATGAGGTGTTGTTGAAATTACATGAGGGACATCAAGGCATCGTGAAGTGCAAAGCTAGAGCCTGTCAGACCGTCTGGTGGCCGGGACTTAGCCAGCAGATAAATGAGATGGTTTTAAGATGCAGGACGTGCATCTCAGAGAGAAGGAATCCTCCTGAGCCCCTCATCCCAACAGAATGTCCGGACCGACCATGGCAAAGAGTGGGCGCGGATTTATTCGAATTAAAAGGTCACACTTACCTCCTTGCTGTGGACTACTTATCCAGGTTTCTGGAGATCGCATTGTTGAAACATAGCACATCCAACGAAGTCATCACCCACCTAAAATCTTTCTTCGCTCGCCATGGTATCCCAGAGGTACTGGTGTCTGATAATGGACCTCAGTTTTCAGGGCAGTCTTTTGCGGCCTTTGCAATCGCTTATGGCTTCGAGCATGTCACTAGCAGCCCCAGGTTCCCGCAGAGTAATGGGGAGGCAGAACGTGCGGTGCAGACGGTGAAGAACCTGTTAAAAAAAAGTGCTGACCCGTACATGGCTCTTTTGGCGTACAGGACAACGCCACTGCAGAATGGTTATAGCCCCGCGGAACTTCTTATGGGACGACGGTTGCGGACCTCTCTTCCGATTCATCCTTCGCAGTTGGACCCTGTGCAGCCGGACTGGAGAAGGCTCATGGGGAAAGAAGGGGAGAAGAGGGTGTATAATGGCCAAAACTACAATAAACGCCATCGGGCGAGGCCGCTGGGGGATGTGTTGCCCGGTGACCAGGTGTGGGTGACAGATATGAAGACCCCAGGTACTGTAGAGCAAAAACATCACTCGCCGAGGTCCTTCAAGGTGGATGTGCCCCAAGGGACTGTGCGGCGAAACCGTGTGCATCTGATCCCCCTATCTGAGCCTGACTGTGAATCAAACCCTGAGTGTCCAGAAAGTGTGCTAAGTCAGACCAATGAGGCCTTGCCATTTTGCAATGGTCCTCCCCCGGAAGCCCGGACACACAGTGATGTTGTGAGGACCAGATCAGGAAGAGTTATTAACAAGCCGGACCGTTTGGATCTGTGAAGATCAGTGTATAAATAACAATGTCATTTGGGGTTTATAGTAATCTGAATGTGGCTAAGTGAGCATTTGGTGTCAATGTACCAAGTTCGTAGTGAAGTGGAAGAAATTGGAGAGACCTGGGTTTGTGTTAAGTGAAAGGGGGCTTTTTTGGAAAGGGAGATGTGGTGTATTCAATGGACTGTGTTGTCTTGCCTTAGCTAGTGCTCTTTGGGGGCGGGGGAAAGTGCATGACGCAAGGGCGTGAGACAGGAAGTTGATGTGTACTGTATGTATGTTGGCCGGTCAATAAAGTTTGGAGTTGGTACCAACTGCACGCAGTTGTCCCGCGTCTTCTTTCTTTGGTAAAAGAATACGACACTAAACAGCGAGGAAAGAGATATTCTTCTTATTGCATCAGGTATGAATGAAATCATAGCTGGAATTGTTTGTGCAGATCAGGAGGCCATTACGTGCAAATGTTAGCAGGCCGAAGTGCAATCTAGGTGGTGATGGGATGAAATTTAAAGAATTTAAGAAGTAGTTAAAGAAGCAATGATAACGAGGAGGTATGCTAATGGTACTAGTTTGTCAGACTTTCTTAAAGCATATTTATATGGCAAGATTACTTCTTGTCCTTGTAACAAAAATGAAAGAATATAAGGGTTTAATTAAAATATAAGAGCACATCCTATAGCAGGTGCCCATGGGATATATGCAAATGACCACTTAAGGACATCACATGTTTCAGCTACATGACTTCTAAATGCCCATGATTTTTTTATGTTTTAAGCCTTTATGGTTACATTCAGGCCAATGATGTCAAACCCCACTTGCTGTGGACATGCATGTTTCAGCCTTTTTATTGACCTCATTAGCACAACATAACAGAATAGTTTAACTATACTTCAGAATACACAGGGTATTTAAACCCAGCTGACGCCCATAAAAATGAAGGTGCCTGCAAAATATTCAAACTAACATCCAAACCAAAGGGTAAATGGGACACACAGAGAAATCATTAAACAGGAGGTGTAAAGTATCACACAGTGAAAACTCAAGCTTGGCTGGGTTTTTCTTACTGTTTTTACTGAATGAGTTACTATTTGGTTTAGATGTTAGTTGGGATATTTTACAGGCACCTTAATTATTATGGGCATCAACTGGGTTTAAAGACCCTGTGTTTCTGAAGTATAGCCAAACTATCCACTTACGTTGTGCTGATGAGGTCAATAAAAAGAAACATGCATGTCCACAGCTGAGCTCGGGAGGTTTGGCTTTATTGGCCTGAATGTAACCATAAAAACTTAAAAAGTTAAAAAAAAAGTCATGCACATTCAGAAGCTGTATAGCAGAAACACTTGCTGTCCTTAAGGGGTCATTTGGATATATCCCATGGACTTTCATTACAGGAGGTTTAAGGTATCACACAGTGAAAACTCTAGTTTGTGGGTTTTTCTTGCAGCTTTTACTGAATAGTTTGTCTGTATGTCCATTTTACACCTTGGTTTGGATGGATTTATCTATCTATCTATGTGTGTGTGTGTGTGTGTGTGTGTGTGTGTGTGTGTGTGTGTGTGTAAAACATATGCTGAATGTACTATTGTACTATATGCAACTTACCTCCCATAACATATAAAGTTGTCTTTTGCATTGCCAGCACACATTTTCTCATTAGATAATATATTGTTGTAACAGTTTATGAATTTAAGACCCTAGTATAGGGGAAACATTTCAAGATGAAGAACTTAGGCAGGGTTGCTTAATATATTTATTGGCTTTGCATATTGCTATACAATATGTTGCGTGTTTCTCCAAAGTGATATTAGATTTAGTTTTACCATAACTCAGTGTGCCAGACTTTTGAGAATAGTAAGCTTATTTCTTTGCTTTGGATTACATCATAAGTTTTTAACTGATTACTTTCTTAATTCAGTGTAGTTTTCATTATTAACACAAGAACACTGTTTCTTCATACTAATATCTGACTTGCCTCCTCTCCTTTCATAGTATACAGTTTTCATGATCTTTTCCAGCTGTACTCCCTATAATCTTTACCTTCTTACTGCTAGCCATTGGAGTCACCCAATCCTAATATTCTAGAAAGGTACATAAAGAATAAACTTACCCTGATATGAATGAGGCCTATTAGCCATCAGGCAGAAGGTACCATGCAAAACATGACAGTGAAGTACTAGGAAGACATTTCTTGAGACAAGCCTAAGATTTCTATTGGTGGAAACAAAAACAAAGTTGAGGCTTCTGTCTCACGAGGAAACACCCCAACAAGTTTTATTGTTCAGGGATAGGGGCATGTACAGTGATAGCTGTATTTGCTAGTCCATGAAAAAAAAAATAGAAACATCTTGATCCATCTTGGCAGATATATGAGAGAGATTGAGTAAAGAGCACAGCGTCTATAGAGTGTGTAGTGTTTTAGGGAATAAGTAGTCCTTTAGGCATTTTTCTACTCTAGTTCTAAAGTAAGTTTTAGTTGATTTTTAAGTGTCAGTAAATTTTTGGTTGTATTTTAATAGTCTACTGAGGGATACATAAGGATCTGTTACAATCAGAGTTTCATTATATTTCCTATTAACATCATCTTAGTGTATATATATATATATATATATTTAAAATTAGTACTGTTTTGAAAATAACACAATTCTTTGGCTAACTTGAGACCTTGTTTGCTTTTAGCTTTATTTTTTAATTTAGTAAATTTTATTTTTATGAAGTTGATTGTTGTTTTGGAGTGTGTGTGTGTGTGTGTGTGTGTGTGTGTGTGTGTGTGTGTGTGTGTGTGTGTGTGTGTGTGTGTGTGTGTGTGTGTGTCTTTATTTTGAGTGTGCAGTGAATAGAGTTTATTGTATAATATGACTGTGTTGGAGTATTCATGCTGGCACTGGTAGAATGGTGATAAATGCTTGATGGCACTGCAGGGATAGTGATAATATTTACAGTTTAATTCAGCTAAATATTTTATCACACCCTTTATGAGTGTCCATTAACATAGCTTTCAACCAGTCATGGACAAGTCTCAAAAGAATCAGGGTCAAATCCAGAAATAATCTAGGACAACCAGAGACACTTTTAAAATATTAGTACTATTACCTTGAGACATTGACATAATAAGAGAATGTGAATTAATATACATTTTCTTAAATAAAATAAGTATGTAGCTCTAATTATTGACATTATTTATTAAGTATAATCCACTACCTTTTCTCAAAAACCTCCAGAGTTAGGAAGGACTAAGAAGGATAGAGCTAAAATTTGAGTCAACATCAAGGACATCCCTGAAAATCATGGACTGTTGAAAAATATTGTTAGGCTGTCTGAATGGTCTAAAAGTTTCTAGTTCAATCAGGCCTTGCTAATCACTGTAAAAAACAAAAAGAAGTCCCCCCCGCTACTTAAATATACCAACTCCGAGATCGCACTACATTGAAGTAAATGGAAATCTCCACCTACGGAGATTTCCGTTTACATTTTCAATGTTTTGTGCTTTCGGTGTACTCGTGTTGAGAATATCATATTTGATATTCTCGGACTTCGAGCACATAAAGTAAACCCATTTGTTTTAGTATATAATACATTATATTACTGTTCATATTTTTTTGTTTTTGCATATTCGTTTTTTAATTTCAGCATTTTCCTTGCATTTTAAGGCAACATTTTTAAAAATAGTATATGGCATTAAAAATAGTACATGCCTTTTAAAAAGTACATGCTTTTTAATGATAACATGCTTTTTAATGATAACTTGTTTTTTAACCTTTTTTAGATATATGTATTTAGAATAAGTTATAATCATTTTTGATTCAGCTTGTTATGTATTGTTTTCTAGAGTAATATCCGTTAGGTGGACGGACATTTAGTGGGTTATTCACTTCTTTATAGACTAGGTTTTTTATTTATTTAAGTATGTTTTTTTATTTAAGTATGGCATTTTAAGTATTTCTGAAACAGTAAGAAAGTACCATAGTGACTGAATTTTTTTAGTCTTTAACTAGTCAATTAATTGTTGTCATGTGATATTGTTCCTTTATTTAAACATGGTTTAATGTATTTGGTGTAACTGTCTGACGAAATCTTGCTCAACAGAGTGAGACGAAAGCGCTAACTCATATTGTGTTTTGGTTTTGAATAGATCTTTTTCGTACTCATCCTTCAATTTATGGTCAGTATACACATGAGAGCAGGTGCGCATGTGCACACACACACACACACACACACACACACACACACACACACACACACACACACACAGACACACACACACACACACACAGAGCTGCATGCTCATGGATGCACACAACACATACCCACCCACACTCACTCACTCCCCCCACACACTGCCATTCTCAGTCACTGACCCCCCCAAAAAAAAAATGCCAATCGAGGAGGAACTATACACTCCCAAGGATAACCAGGAAGATATCATGACCTTAGTGAGACCCAGCTGTCTTGAATCATCTTCCAATTGAAGTTAAGAAACAACAAACACTGAATGGCTTTATGGCTAAATTAAAAGAACATCTACATAAGGAATCAAAATGTGTTTGCTTTCATGATGATTAACACTTTCTTTTAAGTTCCTATGTCAGTTTAAATATACGTATATGTGCTGTGCTTTAAAGTAACCAAGCTTGTTACTTTGTAAGAGTCAGTTTTCCTTTTTCTTTGGAATCTGGGTCATGGCTAAAAACAGTAACTAGACCAGTCCATCCATCTGGCTATCAGATAGAAGTAAGTATGTACCGGGGAGAGCACATGAAGTAGGTAAAGTTAACACTGAAAAGGTAAAGGGTAGCAGAGGCTGGAGACCCAGATGATTTGCTTGCTTTTCTTCACATGCTTCACTGTATCTTTGTATACCCTATTCCTTGCATGCAGAGTTGTGTTTGTTGGCTTCACTATAGTAAAGACATAACTAGTCATTCAGCTTACCCCCTATAACACGGTCAGCATAATTTTCAGGCACAGGGAAATGTCACTAATTTTCAGTAGGAAAGTGACGCTCAGTCACTTCCTTCACCCTGCATTCAAAGGTTTTCTTGTGCACTTTTCAGAATCCTGTGAGAAGAAGCAGAGGGACACATGGTACATAAGGCATGTGCAGCACTATTAGTGATCATACGTTTGCACAAAACAAAAGTGTCATAGGATAACTATGCACACCCCATCCATAAAAAAGGATCAAAACTGAGAAGAGAAGCAGAGCATAGGATGTCAGCATGCTTTAGAGTAGGCATCAGTGCAGAAGAAGTTGTAGAGTACAGCTGTATAAAGCTTCCCACACCAATGCAGATGGCGGTATGATAACTATGCACATACATACATACATACATATATCCATCCATACATACATATCTATATATGTAGCACAATTCTGCTGCAGAGATAAGCAAACATGACAGTGATCATTACAGTAGCTTTTCTTACCTGACAACTTTCACAGATTACTATAATGTTAACATTCTAACATATGTGGATGGAACAACAGTTATCCATTAAGTATACTAGTCAGTAAGTCGATTTTACTGCTATTGGAAGTAGATAGATGCTATTGCATAACATGCATTCTGTCTTTGGAATGAGACATTCATTTAGAGCATATACTTATTACTAATATAATGTGCTGTGTGCACCTGCAAGAAAAAACAGAAGCAGCTGAAAACCTTTTGCGATTTAAAAAAAAAAAAATCTGCTGCCACCAAAAACTTGACCCTGACTTGCACGAATTCCCTTTCAACACAGTTGGAATGTGATATGTTCCTCTTTCCTTTTCTCCATTTGTCAGTGCTAGTGAGGTAATAATGCATCAAAGGCCAAACGTTAGGACTAGCACCCTTTCTTCTCTGTCTGGGTATCAGTGCAGTGCCCATAATGGGGCAAAATTCTCAACAATGCCACTAAAAGTCCAGTTCTGATGCATGTCCCTCCCATTCCAACTCCTAGTAGGCTAACCCTTGCTGCCTAGAGATACACTCTTTGCTTGCCCCAGAGTCCACAAAACTTATTTGCTATACCCTCTCATGCATTATTCTCTGGAGAAAATCTTTCATTGTTTGGAGTCCAAAACTCTAGAAGCAACTTCACTTTGCACCTAAAAAAGTCTTCTTAACTTGCGTATTTCCTTCCCAAGCCGATAGTCATTGTCCCCTTTGCACCTGCTACTGCTCATAATTCAACTCACACTTAAACTTTACCTTTGCTGTTTTTGCTCTTTAACAAGATCTTTGCATATAATGATTTGGATTATAAATATGACTGTTCTTATGTTTTAAATGCTCTAAATGTTGTGATATCAGTGTGTATAAATATTGTTTGACTTACTGTTATTTTGCACTAAGCGACTGTTTGAAATAAATCCAGTTTGGATTAGTACACTATATTGGTTGGACCTCTTAACAAAAACTATTTTGGGGGAATGCTCCTATTTTCAGGCATGATTTTCCCTATCATGATACACCTGTTTGTGAAGGTATGTACCTATTTTCAAGCTTGGTGTAGCCCTTCACAACCCCATCACACAACATTCACACTTTTTGAATCTGTTTAGTAGATAGAAAACCAGACTACATGCCCACCTTACTAGTAGCATCAATAATTTGAAGAAAGAAGACCCACATCTTACACCTCCTGTTTTACAAAGAAAATAAATGACTTTGTAAGATTTTTGCAATGTCATTCAAGTATAAAGATCTTACTATGTGACTTTGATAGTGTGCTTATATTTCCGTGTCATTTTTGTGACTCATTTTTTTTTATTTTTAATAAAGTCGGGAGGTTATGTACTATTTGGGTTTGGAGGTTATGTACTATTTGGGTGGGGAGGTTATGTACTATTTGGGTGTGGAGGTTATGTACTATTTGGGTGGGGAGGTTATGTTCTATTTGGTATTCAGATTTTATACTGATTAGATGGAATAAATTTTGGCTGGCTAATGAGTCTTTGTACCTATTTTCAACATCTGCATGTTGACAGGTATGGTCCTGATCAGTGAGCTACAAGTAGATACTTACAAACATGCATGTAAGAATAAATAAATTCTTCAAAGGATGTTCTCTGTATTTTGAGTCTTTGTATTTAATGGAAATGCAGCCGTGTTCTGTCAAATATCCTTTAATGTACTACTATAAAAGTTACTGTGGTCAATACAGACTCTTATTAAGCTTGTTACTATACAGATGTACTCACCTCATCCGACTTTTATTTATGGTTTGCATCATGTAGTGTTCCTCATGTCTTATGGCTTGGGTTACAGCTTAAAAACATCTACAAAAATCAAGCCAGCTACCCAAGTAACAAAGAATGAATGAATAAATAAAATGCACATGTTGAGGGACATTTTATTTATATATATGTGTGTGTGTGTGTGTGTGTGTGTGTGTGTGTGTGTGTGTGTGTATGTGTGTGTGTGTGTATGTAATAATCTAAAACTAGCTTTCATTCATATGAATCTACAGTTTCACCTAAAGACTGTGGTGGATTGATAAATAATATCTCACCTGCTCACAGCTATTTATTGCCCATAACTTAATATATTAATCAGAAACATGTACATCACTACAAAACATCATAAAATATTATTCCACAGCTAGGGATCTACACTCTCAAAATAAATCACTTTTCCTCGCCACCAAATCCAATCCATTTTGTAGGTAGAAAACAACTGCTGGTGACTCAGTTTACTCTTGCTATGTCTCCAAACTGTGGCACTCCCTACTACTACACCTAAACCAAACTGAGAAAACTAAATATTTAAAAAAAAAAAAACAACCTAAACAATACCTAAATAACTCCTGTCTACATTTTTGCTGAACCCCCCCCCCCCAGGCTAATAGCTTACCTGTAAGTACTGTTTAATTGAATACTCATTGCACTGTATCCTATTGCTAATAGATGCAAACTTCAGCCTCCTAACCTTCATGCTGCTTCAAAACACAAGTCCCTGTTAGATCATTTCTCACTCTTGAAAGTTTATCTGTCAGCTGCTATACTGCTCTCTCATTTAATCTTATCTATTTGCAGTATTTTCTTTCTATCTCAGCTTAACCTTTGGCATAAAATCAAAGTACCCTGTCTTATTACTCACAAGTATTTATTACTGCATTGTAATATAACTTATAGGCTCATAGATGTATACTAGGCTAACAACCACTAAGACCCTTATAAGGCTAGTTGTGCAACCCCGATGTGATTTATATAGGGGGTGGTTTACTAACTGCCTCTGCCCACTAGACACATGGGCACCAGACCAGAGATAAATCTCCCGTTACTAGTCCATTGGTCCAAGCTGCACTTAAAAAGGGTTAGCCAGGAACTCTGCTTCACATAGATGGGGAGCCTGTTCCAGAGAATAGGAATTGCCTGAAAAACATAGCTGTCTCTCCGATATGTCTTATTTATGTTGCAAGCAAAATTGAGTGTTTTTGATCTAGCATTTCTGATGCTGCTTGTTTTGTTGCTATGCAAAAGGTTCATCAAAAGAGGGTCCAGGGATGCCTTGCATGTCAGGCAAAGATCACCTCTCAGTAGTCTGTATGATACAGAGTAAAGAGACAGCTTTTTGAGGTGATCAGCACAGGACATGTTGTTTGCTTCCTGTATTTTTTTTTGTAAAGAACCTTTGTAGATGTTTCAGTTGCTGCTTGTGTCTGGTCAGGTACATACCAAAGGAGGCATTCTACTCTATGATGGGTCTGATGAGGGCTGACTACAGTGGTTTGATAACCTCTCTGGACCTAGATGCCATGCCCTTACTTATAAGTTGAGTAACATAGAAAGATTTTCTTACTACCTTGGACACATATTGGTCGAAGGCTATGTTACTATCAAACTTAGTTCATAAATCCCTGACTATTGAATCAACTTCTAGGGGTGTTTTATTGATAACATAGTTACCTGGAGTAGCTGACTTCCCAAAAGGTAATTTAATGCATTTCTTGGCATTGAGTTTTAAGCTATGGTTTTCACACCAAGCATTTGTTTGTGTTATACCTTCCTGAGGGGTGTTCTCATCTTGGGGGGATTTAATGACTGCTCCCAATTTGCAATCTTCTGCAAACTTGATCAGCCAAAGGCCTTTGACATTGGCTTTAACCTTTGTGAAGTAGATGCCAAAGAGTGTCCTTCTTGTCATTACTGGCTGCAGACATTCTGCTCTCTGTTTTCGGTCAAGGAAGCATCCCCTCTGTTTCAGTAAAAGGTAGGCAAATCAAGATATTTCTAGATCGTCCCATATTGGAGTTCTGGTTCTCCATCCATCCATATTGTGAGAAATATGGTAGCACAATTAAGTATATAAAATATGGTACATCACTTTGTAGGTATTCACTGTTCTGCTAAACTTGGTTGAGATGGTAAAATAAAGTTTTTGCACGTGAAGTCATTTAGGTCCTTGTTGTGAACACATGATGCAGCGTACAAAAAAGTGCATGCGATTCCACTTATGTATGCAGTGTAAATAGTGCATGTGATTTCACTTACACATGATGCAGTGCACAAAGTGCATGTGATTTAATTTACACATGATGCAGTTTAAGTAAAAGTGCACATGGTTTCACTTCCACATGCAATGTACATAAACGTGCATGTGATTTCACTTATACATGATGCAATGTACATAAGAGTGATTGTGGTTATATTTTACTCAGTATCACACATTCCACATACTCATATTGCCCACTGTAAAACACACACAGCTATCACTGAGCACTTGATACTTCAACACTGAAACACTATGCCAACCCTGATATTAGAATTGCAACTCTTAGACTTGGGATAGTAATGAGGCGTGATGTAGGTGGTCCACATAGTGCAAGAGTGGTGCATATAGTATACTACAGCATTACTCAAAATGTCTGGATTTGAAAAGAACTGGAGCTATACACACACATCTTGTAGGCAGTACTGTTCAGGACAGAAATATAGGTGTTATACTGGTACTCTACCTATATGCTGCTGTCTGCCAGGATTGTCATTATGTATGCAAATGTGTTTCATCTACTGTCAGTTATGAATGTGCCTTTTCATAACATAGTCATGAGACAATATATCTTACCATCATATGCAAAGGAAATCAGAGGCAATTGTAGGTGCCTAAACTAATAATGGTTACAGCTGGAAATGTACTTTACTCTTTTATGGGAGCCAGGTCAGACACTCACATCACTCAGCACCCCATACTGATGTGTCTGGCACTCACATCACACAGCACCCCATACTGATGTGTCTGGCACTCACGTCACACAGCATACCATACTGATGTGTCTGGTACTCGCATCACACGGCATACCATATTGATGTGTCTAGCACTCACATCACACAGCACCCCACACTGATGTGTCTGGCACTCACGTCACACAGCATACCATACTGATGTGTCTGTTACTCACATCACACAGCATACTATATTGATGTGTCTGTTACTCACATCACACAGCATACCATAATGATGTGTCTGGTGCACTAAGAAGATACAATGTCCAAAGATAATGGGTGGCACATGCTTCTATTTTCTACAGCAGTATTTGCCAACATCTTAAGTAATTACAGATGTGCCACACCATACTCATTTCAGAACCATATAGTGCACTAGTAATGGACATATTTCATGACAACACATACATGTGATATGCATAGCACTGCATTTGGGTCATCATGGCATTTTACACTGACAGTCTTACTTAACTCTTCCGACTGCAAGGACCACATTTTTCAAAGCTTGTAATTAAAGCACACACTTGTGGCCCTTCCATTGCTTAAAACATAACTTTTATTAAAACATTAAAACATGCAAACTAACTCCTTGGCTATATGCCATCTAGTGGCTCATCCAGACATAAAACTGAATAATTGTTAAATACTTTCTCAATTAAGAAGGAACCAATCAAATGAAACATTCATGAATTAATCATCTAGTTCATAATTAATTCGCTATTAAGTCCCCTATAATAGATGTGTGTTTCTTTCGGCTTTTCCCAGTTAGGGGTCGCCACAGTGGAACTCCGGTCCTCTAATGATTGGTAGTTGATTTTTACGTGCCGAGTTACCAGCCTTGACGCACAACCTTCAACAAAGGTATGCCCATTCACGCATGTCTCCACGCAGAAGACACTCTAGCTGAGAATCGAACTGGACAGCATCTTACTGTGAGGCGACAAAGCTACCGCAGCACCACCGCGGTATCATACTTAAATAGATACCAAGCCTCTTTCTGTAATAATAATCCAGAAATATTAACATTCATATAATAATTTTTTACATTTATTCAGCATAAAACATATTAAATTGTTATAACTGAAGCACGTTCTTTTTCAGAGTGAGTGACAAAAGGGCTTTTTTGTGATTTATTAATTATATATATTGTCTTTTGGCTTTTTATCCTGGTTAGGGGTCGCCACAGCGGAACTCCGGTCCACTAATGATTGGTAGTGGATTTTTACATACTGGGTTACCAGCCCTGATGCACAACCTTCAACGAAGGCATGCCCCATTCACGTATGCCTCCACACAGAAGATGCTCTAGCTGAGAATCGAACGGGACAACGTCTTGCTATGAGGCGACAACACTACTGCAGTACCACCACCACAGTACTTTGTGATTTATTAAATATGTCCCTAAAATACCTAAAATGCATTCCCTGACTGGAAGTATTATTTGCCCCAGGGTCATTACACTATTTTGCCACCCAGTGGCTTGCCCAGGAAAGGATCATGAAATGGATAGTCATTTTTAGAAGTCGTGAGAAGCAATACCACAAGTGAATTACTTTTTACTTTATATTATTTATTTATTTATTTAAGCCACGGTGGTGCAGCGGTAGTGTTGTCGCCTCTCAGCAAGAGGTTCTCCCATTCGATTCTCGGCTGGAGCACCTTCTGTGTGGAGTCTACATGTTCTCCCCATGGTCGAGTGGCATTCGAAAGACATGCGTAAATGGGCATGCCTTTGTTGAAGGTTGGGCATTGGGCTGGCACCTCAGCACCGTAAAAGTCTACTGCCAATCATTAACAGACCGGAGTTCTACTGTGGCGATCCCTAACCTGGAAAAGCCAAAAGAAGAACAACAACATTATTTATTTATTTACATTTGTTAACCGGGTAGTGTCCAACTGTGCCAAGTACCCCATTTTCAGTGGAGACCCGGGGAGAAAATCTCAGAACAAAAAGTACATATTAAAATCATTAGTTACAAGTTACAACAAAGTAAATACAATAATTACTGGAAAAGATAAACAGTGTAGTGGGATTCAAAATTGTATAATTGAACATAATGGGTCGGATTCACGAAGGCTTGCACAGAGTCTAAGAGTAGTGTAAGACTCCATGCAGCCTTCGCGATCCAGGAACAGCCCAAAGTCCGTGTAAGAGACAAGCTAAAACGGCTCTTACACGAGGTGGTGGATAGCTAATCACCTCACTTGCAGCCAAATAGCATGCAAATGAGGATGATTAGCAATCCAGGAAGCCCAGAACAGCCCGTGTAAGAGCCGTTTTAGCTGCAGAAATGTACTCAGTTGACAACTGAGTACGTTTCTGCAAAAACTGCAATGGAGCCATGTCAGCTCCAAATAAAGGGTGCATATGTGTCAGGCAGCATGCCAATGGCCAAATATGTGGCCATTGGCAAAGTAACCTGATGCAAATATATTAAAAATATAATTTTTTTTTTGGCGATTGCCGATGTTTAAACCCAGCGCAGCCCCGCACAAACGGGCTGCGCTGTATAAAACATAAAAACGAAGGTTTTAAACCCACAAATGTGGGTTTTATGCAATACATGGAATGTCAATGCAGGGACCAGCAGACCAAAACCAACATGGCCACCGTGTAGTGGTTGCTAAGGGGGGAAGCTGAGCCTAAGAGATGTAACTAAGCATTAGTAGGCAATCTGATGCAAATGAGTGTTAGGATACTGAATTCCACTGTCACATAGCAAATGAGCACAGTCTGAGTAGTGTAAGAGTTACAGAAGGGGGAGGAACAGACTAGGAGATAGGTGACATCACAGGGGGGAATGGTAGAAAGAAATGCATTTCATTGGAGGTCAGAGTTGCATGACAGATGTCAGACAGATATCATGGAAAGAGGTGTGCCACTAACTAAGCATGAGAAGGTCAAGAAATGGAAGGTGTACACTGTTGCCTACACCAAAGTTTCTTGCTGGATGTGTATGCGCGCAGGCGCCATGAAGCGCAGTAAGGCAGTGTGCGCATGTAAGGCAGACTGAGCATGTGGGAGCGTGTTGGGAGATGTTTAACACTGTTTGCGGGCGTGCACGCGTTTTAATCTGAATAAGCAGATTCTGAACTGTGTAAGCATGTGTGCGCGCGTGTAAGCCACTGTGAGTGTGTTTCTGCTGGTTTACACACGGCTCCACCCTGAGGAAACAGAAAGGAAAAAGGAAGCAACAGATTTAGTAGGAAGTTAGCAGGGAATACTGCTGGAGCTAGCAGGTGAAAACAATCAGATGCAGGCAATTACATAGGCAGAATAGTAGCCCAGCCCAGCACTTAAAACTCTGCAAACAGCAGTGCAGGATGTTTCTCTCAAGAGACACTGCAAGACAGGAGTTAAGTTATCAGAAGTGAAAACTGAAAAAGCTGAACTCAGATCAGAAATGTTAGGGGCTGCCATAGCTGTCATAATGAGACATAGGCGACTTGCTGAGGGTGGTGACAATGCAGATGGTGCCAGACAACCCACAGTGAGGAGACGGAGAAGAGTGTACAGGCCCAGGGTCACCTACCACGGGTTACATGAGCTGGAGATAGTAGAGTGCTATAGAGTGGACAGAGACCTCCTGCAGCAAATAGTGGAGCTGTGCAGGCCACGCCTCACACACAGAACCAACAGAGGGGAACCCATCCCAGTGGAAACCAAGGTATGTGTTGGCCTAAGAATACTAGCAACAGGTACCTTCCAGAGACCAACTGGTGATATGATGGGGATATCACAGGCATCAGCCTCCAGGGTACTGCACCAGTTCCTGGATGCCATGTCAGCACATGTTGGTGATCATGTATATTTCCCCAATGCCCGTGAGGTATTGGCCAGCAATATGCGTCTCTTCCAGCAAATAGCGGAATACCCTGAGGTAGTGGGTGCAATAGACTGCACGCACATAAGCATCAAAGCACCAGCCGGTGAGCGGGGTAGGGCATACATCAACCTCAAGGGCTTCCCTTCCATCAACTGCCAGGTCATGTGTGATGCCCAGGGCATAATAATGAATGTGTGTGCTGGCTGTCCTGGGAGCTACCATGATTCCCACATCTGGCATTTGACGCAGCTGTACCAGACATTTGCCAATGGGGACATCCCGCATGGACACCTAGTGGGGGATGCAGGTTATGCACTGGAGCCGTGGCTGATGACACCCATCAGAAACGCACACACACCTGAACAGGAACGCCATAATGAGGCACACGCACAAACACGTAATGTAATAGCGCATGTGTTTGGGCTGCTCAAGTCACGGTTCCGGTGTCTGGACACATCTGGTGGAGCCTTGCAGTACACACCAACTACATGTACCCAAATTGTCATGGTATGTGCTATGCTACATAATATGATCTTGCGAAAACAGCTGCAGCAGGACCAGCATAGGGTCGGGCCAAACAGCCCCCCACCATTGCCAAGGCCATCACAGGCAGAGCGTGACTCGGAGGAGGAACAACCTGAGCCTGCCCCAGTAGGCAGAAGGAGGCGTGCCCAGTATGCCCTGGCCTTGGCAAAGAGGCAACGCATAGCACATACACTGGCTCAGTAGGAACCCTGGGAATGATACCTCTCTCTGACTCACTCATATAGTAACAGGGATGCCTAACATGACACAACATGCTCTCAAACATGTACAGGGAAGTGTAATATGTGCATCCGACAGAGGCAGCCCTGCAGCACCACCTGAGGCATGAATGCTATGTGTTAAGTAATGTAACACCATGTACTATATGCACGCCTGAGGACCATGACTAACATCCTACCCTCACCAAGCATCATGCCACAACATGACAATGAGATGATCAAGTGCAATAATTGACTGAAGTATCGCAGTTAGTCAAAGGGGATCCAATGTGTGCCAGTCTGGGATGACATGCTGAGCATGACATGATGCACCACCTGCTAGGACTGGCATGCACCTATCAGTGCAGGCCGTATGGATACTGGCAAAGGCTGTTGTTACCCACAGTGTGCCCTGAATAGGTAAGGCTCAAAACACAAACCTATCTCCATAGGTATCAGAAGGGATAAGAATAAGATAAGGGATAAGTCGAAACAGCAAGATGCATGCAGTCTAAACTCACCCAGTATGGAGAATATTGATATCTGCGCTGTAACAGAAAACTGAGCCAAGGCTCACAACAGCACCCTAACACTACCAGGTTACACCTCATACTGTGCTGTACAGCCTCAAAACATGGAACAAGCTACAAAAGGAGGGTGACTAGCAAGAATTGTCAAGGATAACCACACCCCCATGTTGGTACCACAACAAAAAGCAGCATGGACTAGCCATGGTCAAGTAACAGTGGCTAAAACTGCCCCCCCAGTTTATAGCCTGCTACAGATTACTGTCCCAACACCAGGAACTGCACCTGGCCTACGCTGGAATACATGAATATATCAAGTCCTCCAAACCACATTATATTGGGTGACTGAAAATACCCAGACATAGACTGGGAGCATTATACTAGCTCCAACAGTGTAGGACAAAAGTTCATAGAATCCATAAACCAAAAGGCCCAGGAACAACGTACCACTCCCACAAGAGGGGTAAGCATACTGGATGTGATAATCAGCAACATGGGTACTGGATGGCAAGATGAGAAGTGTATTGCTCACTGGTAAAACCAGACCATAGAGTAATCACACTGGATATACAAATCCTGACCACAGTCCCTGGCCAGAAAACCACAGTGGAAAACATGTGTTAAGCAATATTTGCACTCCTCCAAACTGATGTGGAATCCATTAAAGGTCCTGTGCAGGTGCAAAATATGGGCCACACCTCAGAACCTGTAATACAGCCATTCCATGAACACTGCCAGGAATGCTTGGATTATGCAATCCTAAATTAAAACAAGACACAATGCCATACACGAGGAATCTGGCATGGTGGACACCAGCCATAACCAAACCATGCAAGAGAATGAGGAAGCTACTACATGATAGAGCAAACATAAACAATGAAGTAATCACTGATCAGTAGTATGGCAATAAAATCTGCCCACACATACAATCCACTAAGGCCAGCCACAACAAGTTGAATCTGTGAATCCTGAGGCAATGTTACACCTGCCCCAAGTACACAGACAACCCCCAACTCCACCCAAGAAATACAAATATATGTGAGAGATGCAACCATCTATCCAAACTGGAGGCTGAGCTCCCTCAACTCAGTACTCCCAAAACTAGTCAGGAGGAGAAGGTAACCACACACCACAAACACAGTCCCACATAGACCTATCACAACTGCAAACCAAACACATAAACACAGAAAAACATTCCCGGAGGCACAAATTACAAACACAGCACACCAACAGAGGCCTCTAAAGCAGACACCCAATCAAACAACCTCCAAACATAGCACATGCAACACATAGTACACAAAGCTGGTGTGCCAAACAGTCACAGGCCAGAAGGAGAAACAACATGCCTGATCTAGTTGTAATAGGTGACTCCATAGTCAGACATACTGCTGTCCCGCACACCAGACTGAACAAGGGAAAGGGTACAGTAAGCTGCCTGTAGGCTGCCACAATACGCCACATAACAGAAGTATGCAGGTCACTCCAAAGCAAGTAGAAATATGATGCAGTCATAATCCATGCTGGTGTGAATGACCTGAGATGTACCTCCCTAGACTACATGAAAAGAGACATAGATGAACTCTCTGATTATGTAGTCCAGGCCGGTATGACACTCACCGTTTGCAGCATCCTACCCTTACCAAGAATAATGCCACAGTACAAACATGGAATGATCAGTCATAGCAAGTGGCACACTTACTGGTGTCATTCCAAGGGGATCCAATGTCTGTCTGCTTGGGATGTCCTGCTTGACAAGCCACACAGCTGTTCTTGGGGTGGCTTGCACCTGTTACCCCTGGGCGTCTGAATATTGGATAAGGCCTTTGCCACCTCCATAGAGCCTTTTGTAGGCAAGGCTGAAAAGACTGACCCACCACCCTAGAAAACATAAGTGGAAAGAAACATAAGGGAAATGCTGACCAATGCCAGATGTGTAAACCCCAATATGCATGCTCCCAAGGCCATCCCCAGTATGGAGAACATCAATGTCTGTGCAGTGACAGAAACCTGCTGCAAGCCTCCTGACAGCACACCAGCACTACCAGGTTATACCACGTATCATGTGTCATGGCCCCAAAACCTGGAACAAAACATAAAAGGAGGGTGAGTATCCATAGTCAGCACAGACACCCATACGTCCAGGTAACTGACAATGCACAAGGCATTGGAGTCCACCCTTGTGCAACTAACTGTAGGCAAGACTGCTGTACAGTCTGTAGCATGCTACAGACCACACTCTCACACACAGGAACCCCACCCAGCCATCCTGAAGACACTGGACAGTATGAATGTCCCACCAAATACCAAACAAGGTACCACAAATTACCACATAGGTGGTAAACCATTATGTATGGAAGGAGTAACCAGGGACCTAGGGACACAAGTGGACAGTAACCTGTTATGTGACACCCACATTGCCAATGTGGCTAGGAAGACTGTCTACATTTGACACCGCATCAGGAAAGGATTCACATCTACGTCAACAGAGGTCATTGTGCCCCTATACTGTTCTCTAATTACACCCATAATCTAGTACAATGCCTCATATGGGATGTACCTTCCCTGACACCTGCAGCAGTTAGTCTCAAATATATGTCATATGCTGCCTGGCTGTAGACACCCCAGCTGAATGCAGTCACATACTGCCTACACAGAGGCATTGCATGCCTGTTGTAGAAGGCCATGTCCAACACAGGAGTAATGGACATGCTCCACCCCAGAAAACTCAAATCCATCGGAGCTGTGAGAGTGAGAGATGTCAACCTCAACAAATAATGAAATAGGATGTGCTGGTGGGACAGATACATAATCCAGAGGCTCCCCACACCCCGGACCAGAATCCCACACCATGTTAGGCAGAGCCCCTCACTGACACTCTTCAACAGGAATCTTGCCAAGTGGATGGATGATTGTAGAGTTACACTGGGGGTCTTCACTGTGTCATGTCCAGACAGAGGCACAGCAAAGCAAATCATAAATGGCCATAATATTCACATAGCAAGGGGTGGCAAAAGCCACACACACTCTGGCTAGGCTAACAAATGCCCTAAGGTGGATAGCCTAGTATGAACCTATGAACCTATGAAGATACAAATTGTACAGGACACTAAGGATAATCCCAAGGCTTTCACAACTGATGGTAGGAACCATGTTGGGAATTCACAGATATACCCTGAATCACACAAATATCACAAACACACACACATATTGCCAACATACATCCTGACAGGTGCAGTGCAACCCCGAATGCAGAATATCTATCCCAGCAGACTGCTGGCTCCCTGACATTGCAGATGCTGAGGTAACAGCCAACATCTACAAAGCAAAACACACAGCAGCAATGGTATGAGATGGTGTCCTGGGCTTAGTGCAACATGGACTCCAAGATGAATGGAATGCCAAACCACACTACTGCTCAATGTCAGCCTTACCACAGAATATGTACCCAAAGAGCAGTGTACAACAACAGTGGTCCTTCTCAACAAAGGTGTTGCCTGAATGGATACTGAAAACTACTACCCCAGAATCCTGAGGAGCTCGGTCTGCACAGCTATGGAAAGGATCAGCATGTACCACAGACATAAAGATATTGGGGTCCTACTGACACCGGACCCTACCCAGTGTGGCTTTCTGAAGTGCAGATCCTGCCCCTAAACATGTTTGACTCAATTGAAACAGTCATTAAGGTCATTGATGAGGGCAATGTGGTCCACACAGCGTAGCTGGACCTTGCAAAGGCTTCTATACAATACCCTACGTGTTCATTATAGATAAGCTCACCAGCTTAAATATAAACCCCCATGTCAGTAGAGGGGTTGCAAACCAGACCAAGGACAGAACAGACATGGTCAGACATGCTGCAGCCATGTCAGACTACAAACCAGATATAACTGGCATCCCACAAGGCTTGGTCCTGGGATCTCCCTCACCTGGTATATATGTCCCATAGGTACAGGCAAACATGGAAGGACTGTGTCCGAACATGTTTGCAGAGGACTACAAACTGCTCACCACATATGATCCACCAGCTGACACAAGCATTCCACAAAAGGGCCACATAGAAACAGACAACTGGCGCCATAGCCATGTCAGCAAGCTAATTGCAGAAACGTGTATAGTCAACCCCTGTGGATATACAGTAAGTGCCCACCAATTACCACATAGGTGTTAGCCCATTATGTAGTTAACATGTAATGAGAGACCTGGGGACACAAGGTGATAGATATCCTGCAGTGGACAAACATGTGCTGTAGCGTTTACAGAAACATACCATATACCCACCTAATCATGAAGGTTGTCAGATCTAGATAAGGGGCGGTCATTGTGGCTCTGCAGTCATCCTTCATCAGCGGTACAATTGACTACAATAGCCCCTGTGGGATGTACCTCAGCAGACACCTCCATCAACCGTAAAGTCCCCAACAGTACCTCACCAGGAGTATCAAAGAGCTTGCACAGATGCTATGTGTTGCCTGTGTTGCTGGTATCAATAAACATGCTGCACCTTGTACAATCTGAATGGCAGTGAGCTATGCACATGAGATACCTGAACCCCAGCACTGACTTACATAGGACAAGCTGTACTGCATGATCCATAACACAGAAGCCACCCCCAACCATGAGTGAACCCCCAGTACAGGCTACCCATAGAGTCACTTATCAATCTTCCTCAATAGGAATCTTGATGAGTGGATGGGAGATGGTAGCTTTATCCTGGGTATCACTGTCATGTCACAGGTAGACAGAGGCACAGTATACTAACCATGACATATGTCATGGCAAACTCCACTTACAATGTGTGTTGAAGGACAAACACACTCTCCAACTAGCATTAGACATGGACTAGGGCACATCGCTAGTATTTGCAAATGTACATCTATGTTGTGGAATACACTACCAATGTTGGACAAGCCTGGTTTAAGTAGTTCATATCTGAACAGAATGCAACATGGTCAGATGTACACAACTGGCCCCTAACCAGGCTGTTGTGCCCACTATTAAAATGTAAAGCAGTGATAGCACTAAAGCCCAGGATACTGTCCACCACAGTCAAAGTACTACCAGTACGCTATACAGTACTACAGTGTTAGGTCAGTGTGAAAGGATGTTGACAACTGTATGCAAAGTATCCCATGCAAACACTGCAGGCACAGTATAATCCTGTTGTGTTCACACACAAAGCAGTTGTACAGTAACTACACAACATGACACACAACACACAACCATAAACGGGTGATATTTGTTGAAGTTCACACTCATCCACAAATGTGGTGGGCTGCAGAGTCCAACATATGGAATGCTCACACTGGGCATGCTCACACACTTTGATAAATGAGACATATGTCAGACAACATGCCATGAGAAGGCTGAACTGGGCATGCTCACACACTTAGGCCAAATCTCAGTTTAGCAGTTGGACACACATATCTTGTATTTTTATGTGTTATTCCAGGAACCAACCACATTACAGCAGTCTGCCCAGTGCACACAGTTAAATGACTACAGAGACATACGTGATATAGTGGATCCCTCCCATATGCAAACATCTTCCACAGATGCACAAGTTGTTCATACAAACAGGGAATGCTATGGCAATAAAGATGTGCAAACAGTCTATCAGCAACAAATAATGTGCATTTGACAATTAAACATATGGGTGTAGAGGTCAACACTAGGCTGTTTGCCCCAGGGAATGACAGCTTAGCCAGAGTGTGCTTGGTGTCTGCCTCCCCACAGGATGCACATTCCCCTTTCTAAACACCGATGATGTCAGCACCCTATAAGTACAGCAGGAGAAAAGAAACTTCCCAGTAATGCGAATAGCGCGCTCCGCTAATGCGTCCGTCACAAGTGTCATAACATAGTTAGGTAGGGGTTTGAATCCTGCAAATGTTCCGTGTGTGAGTGGGGTTGGTGTGTGGGTAAGTCTGTGGGAGAGACATGTCCCCATTTGGCAACTAGGAAAACACACTACAGGATGCACATTCCCCTTTCTAAACACCGATGATGTCAGCACTCTATAAGTATAGCAGGAGAAGGGAAACCTCCCAGTAATGCGAATAGCGTGCTCTGTTAATGCGTCCGTCACAAGTGTCATAACATAGTTAGGTAGGGGTTTGAATCCTGCAAGTGTGTGTGTTTGTTTGAGGGGGGTTAGTGTGTGTGAGGGAAATGTCCCTTTTGGCAACTAGGAGAACAGACTACAGGATGCACATTTCCCTTTCTAAACACTGATGATGTCAGCACCCTATAAGTAAAGCAAGAGAAAAGAAAACTCCCAGTACTACGAATAGCACACTCTGCTAATGTGTCCGTCTTAAGTGTCATAACATAGTCAGATAGGGGTTTGAATCCTGTGAATGGCAAGTGTGTGTTTTTGGCTGAAGGGGGTTAGTCTGTGTGAGGACAATGTCCCTTTTGGCAACTAGGTGAACAGACTACAGGATGCACATTCCCCTTTCTAAACACTGATGATGTCAGCACCCTATAAGTACAGCAAGAGAAAGAAAACCTCCCAGTAATGCGAATAGCATGCTCTGCTAATGCATCCATCTCAAGTGTCATAATATAGTTAGGTAGGGGTTTAAATCCTGCAAATGGCAAGTTTGTGTGTTTGTCTGAGGGGGATCACTGTGTGTGAGGGAAATGTCACTTTTGGCAACTAGGAGAACAGACTACAGGATGCACATTTCCCTTTCTAAACACTGATGATGTCAGCACCCTATAAGTACAGCAAGAGAATGGAAACCTCCCAGTAATGTGAATAGCACACTCTGCTAATGTGTCCGTGTGTCTGTCTCGAGTGTCATAACATAGTCATTAGGGGTTTGAATCCTGCAATTGGCAAGTGTGTGTTTTTGGCTGAGGGGGGTTAGTGTGTGTGAGGACAATGTCCCTTTTGGCAACTAGGTGAACAGAGTACAGGATGCACATTCCCCTTTCTAAACACTGATCAGCTGAAGGCCATGGCTCTGGCACAAGTTGTCTGTTTCTATGATGCCCCTTTGGAAGATGCTTGTGTCGGCTGGAGAGTCGATTATGGTGGTCAGTTCGCAGTCATCTGCATATTTGGCCAGCCACAGTCTGTCCGTGTTGGCCTGCACCTCCAATAAATATAGACCAAACAAGAGAGGTCCCAGGACTGAGCCTTGTGGGACACAACTCGTAACTGGTTTGGAGTCTGGCATGGCTCCAGCAATGCTAACCATGTGGGTTCTGTCCTTGAGCCATTGTGCAATCCATCTAGTGACATAGGGGCTTATATTTAAGCTGGTGAGCTTCTCTAGAATGCCCAAGTGGGGTATTGTTGTGAAGGCTTTTGCAAGGTCCAGGTAGGCTGTGTGAACCACCTTCCCCTCGTCAATGGCCTTGGTGACTGTTTCAAAGAAATCAACCAGGTTAAACCTGGTAGTGCTGGTGTGCTCTCAGTAGCCCTGAACCAGGCATCTGTTACTGCACAGATATCGATGTTCTCCATGCCAAGGAGTGTTTTGGGTGCATGCATCTGGAAGTCTAGACTTCTGGCATTGGGTAGCATTACTCTTAGTTTCTTATCCCTTGTGATACCTATGAAGGTGGGTTTGTCATTTGAGCCTTGCCTAACATAGGCACTATGGGGGTAGCAAGAGCCTTTGCCAATATCTGAAAGCCCAGGGGTGACAGGTGCAGGCCGTCCCTAGCGAAGCAGGTAGTTCAACAGAAGATGAATATGTGAAGGTGTAGTGCCTGTGATTAGTTAGCAGTAGCATATATGACTGCACACGTGGACACATGCCAGGTAAGTCATATGCACTGTGTCACAGGCAATGTACATGTGAACAGGACAAACAGTGACATCCTGTCAAGTGGGACATGGACATACATATAGTAAGCTATGCAGATGGCACTAGGAGTCCACAGAAGCTCTATAACTATGCATTGCAGGTGTGATCAGTATTCCAGGGTAATTGCAAGCAAACATGCATGCAAACAAAGCTACAGTAAACAGGGCTGCATGTAGTCCATTGTACAACAAACAAGCTGTACCAGTTCCAGTAGGTAACACTGCAAATATGCAGGCACTATGCACATGTACATGGAAATACACGGGTCAGATGGCTAGGGTCCAGTCTCAGTGCACACAAGTGTACAGACCATGTACTGTCAGGATGTACAATAACTGGATGGAAACCCATGTGCTCATACCTGCAGTAATACACATGTCAAATAACAGACACTGAGCCTTCACTCAGTGGTTCCATACTTAGTAGGATGTATGCTACCTGGCCTGCCACCACAGTATTCCTGACATATATGGGGACTCTCCCTCCTGTGACAGTTAGTTATGTGTGTTGGGGCTGTCTAGCATGGTATGAGATGTGAGCATGCAGTGCTAGGGTGCTCCTGTGTGTCCTGTACCAGTCGTGTAGTACTGCACACATATCAACATCCTCAAACATCTGCATTGCAGAGTCCAGTGTGGGCAACATGCCACTTGCAATTTACATGTCCATCATTGTGTATTACTACATTCATTACCTTATCCCCTGTGCTACCTATGTATGTAGCCTTCTGTTGACATCATTAACACCAGTATGCCAACATGTGCAGATGATACACTATGGTACTTACCATGGGTGTAGACAACAGGACATGACAATCACACACTTACTGCATCAGGCATGCTGTGATATACCCACAATTAATTCAGCACACAGTACTGTTAACAACATGATACTGTTACTACACATCTATGTGGTCACCCTGTGCATCAGCAACATGTTAACCTGTACCTGCACAGTTGTTACAGATTGCAGGAGGTGGCACAGTTTCATCATATGCACAGGGTGTGAACTTGGTATGCCTGAGTCAGCCACCGATACCACCAATTGACATGTATGTGTATGTGTGTTGGTGAGGGAAAGCAGTAGAAGGTGGGGCAATGTTGATGCAGTGTGTGCGTGTATGCGGTAGCCCTAGGTGTTGTCAATTTGCATGTGTGTATGGATGCACACAGTTCCACCTCATGGCTGCCATATACTGGTGTTTGTGGACAGCCACAGACTGTACCTGCCAGGTCATACAGATCAGTGTCTCTGGCCACGGACACGGTACCTGTGCCTTGCAGGGGTGCTACGGACCGTATCCAGTACCAACCCAGACTGGGTACTGTCATCAAAAGCAGGTGTTCGTTGACTGGACACAGATCCCTGTCGGGCCTGGCCAGAGCCACGTGCACGTGGTCTCCTGGGGCGGTCTGATGACAGCACAGACCCAGCATTGCTGGGGCTGCTGCTGGCACTATGGGGCGGCGGCCCTGTTGTCGTCATAGCGACTGCCAGCTGCTGCTGTTGCTGGCATACGGCCACGTCAACGCCTCAACCGCCCACCATCGCCCTGGCCCATGGACATGTAGTTGTGGAACCGGTCTAATATGTCCCCACAACGTCTGTCTATGACATCGGTGAAATCACGGATGGCAGCCGCAATATCACGCATACTGTCAGTCATGGCTGTGCGACATGCTGTCAGCTCCCTCAGACCCTGTCTGGTGTACCGTTCCATACGTGACTGTGCCTGCATGACAGCCCGAAACATAGCTGAGGTTGTAAGACCTCTGTGGGCACGTCTGACAGGGGCAGTACGCCCACGGATGCTCCCGAGAACCCTGGACATCTGTCTGTGTGGTACCATCTCTGGGCCATGCCCATGGCTGCTGTGTGGGGAGGCATGTGCCACAGATACCACATTACCCTGGTCAATGCCCACTGTATGCTGTCCATCACCTAGGGACATTGGTGACAAAGGGTGTATTGGCAGGACAACTGTGCGCATTGATGGGGTCCACAGCTGTGTACTGTCAATCAGCTGACCAATGGCGGACCCTGGCATACTTTCCTGTGCCATTACACAGATGTCATCATTATCAGTACCCACGGCACCTGATTCAGGTTCCCTGCTACATGACACCAGAGCAGCAACAGAACCTGTGGGAAGGAAACAGGAAACACAGTTTACAATGTCTACACATTACCAGTGATGCACACATGCACACATGCACACGTGCACACATGCACAGGTGCACACATGCACACGTGCACACATGCACAGGTGCACACATGCACACATGCACAGGTGCACACATGCACACATGCACACATGCACAGGTGCACACATGCACACATGCACACGTGCACACGTGCACACATGCACAGGTGCACACATGCACACATGCACAGGTGCACACATGCACACATGCACACATGCACACGTGCACAGGTGCACACATGCACACATGCACACAGTTTCACACAATTGTACAGTACTCAGTATGCGTGATATCAACACACAGACACAGACACACCTACATGCATACAAAGAGCACTACTAAGTGAGCCAAATAGTACTATTACTATCAACACTATTACAGGAATTGTTAATACACACTCACCAGCATGGATAGGCTGCATTGCTGTTATACCAGAGGGTCCTGCAGACGTGAAGAAACTAATGTCAGTGAGCACAACTGTGCCATTGTTACTGAGTATGATACAGGTCAGTAGTACAACAGTCGCCTTTCACAGGTCAGCTGCTAATATTGAGGATATCACACTTGCACATTAAATACTATGGTGACAGCTACAAACCAAGGACACACCTCACACATGCATTAACTACCAGTGTACACAACAGTCAACTATACATATGGCATATTACCTGCACGTTCACTGTCTTGCTGCTGCATGGCTCCAGCCTCCATCAGAATGCATGTCTGCTGCTGTTGTTGTTGCTGGCGGACTGGAGCCACTACACTCATGAGTAGTCCCTCCAGTCTGGTGAGTGGGGGATGTGTAGCCACCCCACCACCTGTGGCGACCTGTTGCCTGTGGATATCCGACGCATGCTGACGGACATGTCTGATTAAATCACTGCAGTGGTGTCGTACCTGCTCATATGTCCTATTATGCGTGCCTATGTCATTTACCCAACGGACAAGGTCTTGCCACAGTGCAGCCCTCTCCTGCTGATTCTGGCTGGTGCGGGAAAAGAGTATTGCATAATCCGCACCAGGCTCTGGTGTATCTCCTCATCCTCAGCTGTGGAGTAGGTGGGATTCATGTGGGCCATGTACCTGAGAAAGAAAATAACCTGGTATCAGCAATATATGTCAGCAGAATTTGGCACACATACTACACATGCTACTCGACTGTTATGATACAACATATCTCACATATGTAGCATCTGTCTGTCTATTGGTGGATACACATGTAGATGGCCAGGTATCAGTGCTCAGCCAGCAACTGTGCAACAGTACCTGGCACACTCCATACGACATACTACCAAACCCCAGCAGTCAGAACACTGATTCAGGTCAAGAGCACCTCCTCATTCTGGGGGTTTGTATCTAGGTACTGTATGGCCTACATCATCAACTACTGTGAGCTGACCACACACTGATTGCCCTGGATATGCATATCCCACCTCCACCACCAGCACAAACGACTATAGTGCATAACATTACAGATACAAACTTTACACTTTGTAACAGTGACATGGTATCCTTTCAGCCCACTGGGCCAGTGGCAGATACAACCCACAATGCTGACCCCTACACAATTGCTTTCTACAGACATCTCCAAGAATGCATAGATCATGCAATCCCATATATGACCAAGACACTCTCCACAAAGGGACAGCATCCTGTCTGGTGGACCCCAGCCATAGACAGATTGTATTACAGAAGATGGAAGCTACTGCAAGACAGAGCATAATTCCATAAAGGGAGGGCATGTCTGAGCAGCACTAGTAAGGATCTATTTTCCATCATACAAAATCCATGGGCAACTTTGAGAGGGAAATCAAGAGGGACACTACAGATAACCAGAAGGCCTTCTTCAGTTATGTTAGCAACCTGGTCAGGATCCATCCTCTATGCCCATAGTTAGTACACAACAACAAATATTTCACTGACACCACAGATATCGACAACATTGTGGCAGACAGGTTCAGTGCAGGTGTCACCCGCCCTCTCCCCAAAATAAGACATAGTTATCCCAGCTGACTGTAACCTCCCTGTCATCACAGATGTCCAGGTGAGAGCCACCCTCAGGACAGCAGAATACACAACATGAATGGGACCTGATGGTAGCCCCAGTTGCATGCTACATAAACTCTGACAGGAGCTAAACACACATATAGAAGTGCTATGTAACACTAGCCTGACTACAGGATATGTACCTGTACACTGGCGCACAGCAGCAGTGGTTCCACTCCACGAAGGAGGCACCTCAACATACCAATACAATACAACACAATACATTACATTACATTACAATACTATACAATATGCTATTGCCCCTGAGACTACATCAGCGTACTGTTCTGCTACCCTGACCATTGTGACACATGTGGTGTGATGGTATCTGCTGCTGTCACACAGTTACACAGGGTGACTCATATGGAATATTACCTATCTGACTAACATTCAGCAGGGGTATGTGTGACATATACTCATGGGGAGTCTTGCTTCTTAACACTGTGTGGTTTATTGCAGGGTATGTCTTATCTGTGGGTAGGAACTCTTACCTCCACATGTGCACTCTATTGCAGTGGCACGGACAACACACAGCAGACATTTAGGTTGTGGATGGTGTGAGGTGTTACTATGGTTGTTGGACATCTGTCATGGGTGTGACTTACATATGTAAATCCGGGAGTGGTAACCTCTATGTGGGTAGCATATGTGTACTCTGTGGTGTTGTCAGTCACTGTGCATTGGTAATGTGTTTGAGTGCATTGTCACAGTGTTGTACATGTCACTGTGTCCTTCTCCATATCTGTAGCTGTCATGTGAGGTCCATACCATGGCATCCATTATGTGGTGTGGAGGGGTACACCGACCTACATGTCCATAGCTGACACACCATGTCCGCTGACACATACCATGTGCAGGTATTCCAGGGGTAGTGTGCAACTGTGAATATCATTGGGGCCACTATTGTACACATTTATGACCCTGTTGACCCCTGGCACATGCAGTGGTGGGCAGCCAATCACATATCTGGTGGTTACTGGTATAGGTGATCTGGAATGTGGTATGGTACTCCGGTTTTGACACTGGTGTTCACTCCATGCCTTTGTCACCAGGCACCTGTTGCAATACATCTGTACACATGTGCCTCACTCAGAATTTATATACATCTCTCTCTCTCTATATATATATATATATATATGTATATAGATATATCTATATGTATATATATACATATATATATGTCCGTATACATATACACATATATATATATTGCTGTACATATATTGCTATAGATGTGGAGTGGGGGGGAACAGAGGGGGTGTGAGTGACAGAGGGGGTGGGACAGGCTGTGTTCCAGGTCGTCATATACAGTCATACCTGTAGGTAGTCAGATCAGTCTGTCTATGTATATGTATCTACATATATCTATATCTGTATGTGTGCATTACATAGATATGTTTGTACAATATTCTATCTACATCTGTCTATGTATTCCTACATCTCTCTCTCTATGTATGTATACATATATGCATATCATATATATATATATATATATATATATATATATATATATATATATATATATATACACACATACATATGTTGACATACATACGTATCCATATGTTAGACAGGCATATCAACATATTTGTCTACCATACTGTATACACACACTAACATACTGCTAAACATACATAACTGTGAAGCCTACTTTGTACATGGCACTACAACCTACAATCAACCAACATTGATATGTGCACATAGATGCTCTCACATACAAATGTATGTACAGCCTTCACTGATAGTTGCTGTATGTCCCCTGCCCTTTACACATCTTCATATACATATGGATACAGACCAATGACACATATGGAGGGTTCACAGTATGTAAACCTTTATAGTATTACTTTACATTACCTGTGTTTGTCACAGCTGCTTGTGTTGCCATCTGGTTCTCTGTCCTGCTGCTCTACTTCCTAGTTGTCAGCTTTCAGGTAGCTGTTGCTGAACAATTTGTTTGTCTGCTTAATTGCAGTTTTCTCTGTCTCTGTCTCTGTCTCTGTCTCTCTCTCTCTCTCTCTGTCTGTCTCTCACGTCCTTCTCAGGGTGCAATGAAAGTATTGCATGTGTGGACTGGGAGTACAGCATACTTTTGTAGGTATCTGCATATGCCCATGTGATGGCCTCTGCACCAATTGTTAGCCAGCATTTGCTAACTGCATGCAGCCAGTTGTGTACTGATTGCAGTTCTCACTGTGATTTCAGAACAGTGCTATAAAAGGTATGTGAGATAGGCGTAGCCCTTTCAGATTTTAAGGGCAGGGACCATGCTGTTATGCTGTGGACAATGTTCTGTGAGTGTAAAGGTTGGTATCTCTCTCATATTTCCAGGTGTGTTGTAGATTAACATTCCTCCATTCATTTCTCCAGTTTCCTGTACTAACTGTGTATGTACACTGACACCTACAACTACTACTACTGTTAATGTGTGTGTGTGTGCTTTCCTTTCACTTTTGCTTGCACTTTGTTGCTAAGGCTTCAATAGTTACCCTTTACAGTCACTACTTGTATGCCTGCTAGGTGTCTTGACTGTAGTGTGCTGCTGTAGCTTTCCTATTTTCCATGTACATTCACACCTTGGAATGCTTGCTATATCTGCTAGGGTGTTACAGCATGCAGTGTGGTCTGGCCATGGTGTGGGCCTTGACATCTATTAGGGTATTTGAGTATGCTGCTGAGCAGGCCCCAGAGACTTTCAGGTTCATCTGTTATGTGCCTCATGGAATGGTACATATCAGTGGGGTACACCCATTAAAATGTCTGGTATGCTGCAGTTGTGACTGTGGGTTAGCATGAGCATATGTATTACTACACTTTTTCTGCCATGCAAGTGATGAATACTTTCAGGACTCCATAGTTACCATTGCATGTGTTACACCTTTCTGCCTACTGTTTGTACATTTCACATGGGGTCTGTGGGGCATCCCTGTAAGTCATTCACTGTTGCTATGTCTAGGCTCTTAACTATTCAAATATGGTGGTGTCAGACCCGTCATGTGTACAGATATTTGCAGGTTGTCCACATTTCTGCCTCATATTTTGGTCAATATCTCATGCACACCTTTTTCTGGCAAGTCACTCTGGGCTCAAGTCAGAATATGGTGACAAACATTTAAGTTTCAGACTGCATACCCTTCCAAACATCCCACAAAGTGCAGACCCTGTTACTCTCTGAACTGTCTGCGTTTGTTGTAACATTATTTGTAATGTGTCCCTGGTTTGGGGCCTTTGCTCCACATATTTTATTACTTGGTCCAGATGTGTTCCTGTAAGAAGTTGTGGGGTATGGGCAGTGCTTATCCTGCTGTGAGTATGTGTGTGGCTTGCAGGGTGCTATAGTGACATTATTACCTACTAGCTTCCAACTAGCATGGCTGTTTCTGTTCACACACTACTATTATGGAAATCCACTAGTTTTGATAGTAATTCTAAATGGCATGCTTTGTGTACTACACATCTATATTCCCTTTACATTCATTCCTACTATTACATGATATATTTACTTTAGCACAATGTTTTTGTATAAGAGTCATGGCTTAGTGGTAAGTCATGCAGACTACTGTTTCCAAGGTCCTGGGTTCGGGACTCACAGTGGGATTTTATTTTGCTTTTGAACTGAGTACAGGACCTGTCAATCAAAGTGACTAATGCACTTTTAAGCAGTTGTAACCAGGTTAGCACTGGTTTGCGCGGAGCTCATGCATGCGCACTGGCGGTTAGCTCCGCGCACACCCGCTTACAACCGCTTAAACGTGCTTACTCTTGCGCACACCCGCGCTATTTTCTTTGAAAGAAAAGAAAATGGGGAGACAGGAAAGTGGTGAAAAAGGGGTCACAAAGAGGGTAAGACAGTAGGGAAACAAGCTTGGGATGTGCAGGAGGGATGTAGGTAAGACCCATAGCTGCCCATTTCTTCATCAGCAACAGCTGTGCATATGTATGTAATTTGGTGTGACATTTGAAACCTTCCACCCCTGAGAGAGGTGTCAGGAAAACAATAATACTTGTTGTACAGCCAATTGTAATTGATAGGTTCCATGTCCAGTAGACATGTGTGTGGAATGGGCAGCTATGTATGGGGCGTAATTTTTTTGTGGGTACAGAGTGCCCTTTTTTTTTTTTTTTTCAGGTGAGAGTGGTATGTCAGGTGAAGGAAGTCGGTACAGCTGGGGAGTTAGGTTGGGTAGGTAAACAGACAAGACAAACAAGACGCATACAGGGGCGGTGTATGACACGTGTGTTGTGGTTACGCAATTGACGGGGACGGAGGTTTGGATATCCAGAGCCCATGAGCCCACAGATGGCAACAGTGGAACTGATATCCCCACCCATAGGCAGTTGCCACTGTTCCTTCACTGCCCAGGACGAGGCTGTGCTGGGGGCTGTGTAGGCGGGGCAACAAGCATGCCCGTTAGTTGCGCCACCCATGCCTCGAGCTGGCGTAGGGGCTCGAGAACAGAGTCCCAAATCTCCCTACGCACCACAGTCCAGACGCTACGGAGGGTGAGTGGTGGTTCTCCTCCGGCCACACTTGCAGAGGCGAGCCCCAACCACTGCAGCGCTTCCACCCGCAGGTGGCACAGGGCCACCGGAGGAGGGTCCGGACTCGGCACTAGTGCCAGGTGCACTCGCCAGCTGAGGTGGGAGAGGTGGGTCCGCTGGAACCCGCCTTCCCTGTCGTACTATGTTTTGCATTATGTCATGACAGTTTGGGTTAGTGACATATAATACCATTCACAATTAGTTGTAACAGCATGCATTAGTATTCCCATTAACCAAACACCCAGATATTCACACCATTGAACAGCGTGCATAACACATGCATAATTTGAACAGAAATACACAGTCCAACAACATGCAGGGTTAATTGATGGCAACAGGCCATCAGGTGTGGATGTATGAACAGGGCAGATGCATCAACAGACATGCAAATATATATGACCCAACAGGACAAACGTCCAGGGGTGTTAATTGTGATTGCACATACCATTTTCACATGGAATGGGTTATATGTGGTTATAGGGTGGGGTGAAGAAAGTAATATTAACACCCTTGAATAACAATACATATGCTGTACATTTCTAATAGCTACAGTTATATACACACTACTGTTCTAACTACAGTTTCCTATATGATAACTATTTCAACTTGGTGATAGGACTGTTACTGCAACATCAATATACATTTTATGGTTCTTCATACACATTCATATCTAGCTTTGTTCAGCTACATCATCTTGCTACATTTGCTTTATATAGCTGTAGACAAGTGTGGATGTTTGGTATATCAGACAAACATCCTATCTGCATATTGCAGACTGAGAGCAACATATCCAGATTTTGGGATACACATTCCAGATGCAGCAACACTTTGAACAGATTTTGCTGTTTGGTTTTGAATCTCACATGCATTTCATTCTGTCTTGACTGCAGTATACTTTATTCAGGGGTTATTACTACTGTATTGCTGGATTCATGACACTTTCTCACACTCTCTCACTTGCTTTCATTTTACTATTCAGGATGGTACTTCTAGGCTTTATTGACATGTTTTACCAGTAGTTATTACAATCCTTTCCAGCAGTCTCACTTCTGTCATGTTTCAGTATTTCCACAGGGATATATTTCACACATGTGATTTCATCATCTTCTGCAGCTATACTTTTCAGCCTGCTGCAGGTTGTGTACTATTTTCTTACAGGCAGGGCATTTTTATTTCAGAATATATGTCGGACAGTTTCATGTTTAGGTTAAACTTATAGGCTGAAACACACTTTTGTAATCCAGCAATACTTGCATACACTTTCACACTGTTACTTGCAGATTTTATTCCTTACTGACTACACTGCACTCTTTTGCTGACTGTCATACTTTTATATTTCTTTACAGTTACTGGTAGTGGATTACTGACCTGCCTGGTGGCGCACCAGCCTATCGCCATAGGCTCTGCAGTTCGCAGAACGGACACTTGCAGCTGTAATATAAATGAAGTAATATTGGAATACACATTTCCATAATATCAGCTAGTTTAATTTCTTACATACATAATTAAATGTTACTTACTCAGTAGTGGGGCGTTGGGTGTTTGCCGGGCCTCCTGGATCCAAAGGTTCAGTTGGTCCTGCTTGCGTCTTTTCAGGTCCGCATGGTGGTGACGGACCTGCTCACCAGTCCTTGGAATCCCTGTGGCACTGGTGAGATCATGAGCCAACCGGTCCCACGCCTCAGCCCTGTATGCTCCCCAGAGGACCTGGCCCTGCATGAGTCGGGCCTCATGGTTATGGACTAGGAGCCAGACCATGTACCTGGACTCCTCAACACCCCACCTCTGTGCTCGAAAGCGACTATCCTCTCCTACTCCTGTCATTCTGCCTGCAGGTCAGTTCTACAATCGTTTATGCTGTGTATTCCCGCCTATGGGGCTTATATAGTCCGTTTTTCCACATATCTGTGATTGGCCATTTTGGAATTGTATCAACTTCAGTAAACCTGCATTGTCATGCTCTAGTTTGTATTCATTCCTATATATTAGCTATTATTGCATTTACAGGTACTGCTGTCATGGCTTAGTGGTTCTGTACCTTGACTATGGTGTATAGTATCCTGGGTTCGAACCTGGCCACTGCTTTTTATTTTTCATGACTGTCTAGACATGCTGAGGGGTGTGTCTGTGTAAAGGCAGTTTTGATACGGCTTGCTCAACGTTGCCCATCAGTTAGCTTGTTTGTGCGGCGCAGCTCGCGCAAATGAAATGCGCTGCTTTAAGCCTCATTTGGCTATTGGCACACATATTACGCTCAGCTCAGTTAGGGGCACATAGATTTAGCGTGTTAAACCACTGCTCAGCTATGGGCACTCATTTTGCACCAGTTAAACCACTGCTCATCTACGGGCACATGCACTCACTCTGTTAAACTGTAGCTCAGCTATGGGCACATCTGGCATTTTTTCTTCTTTTGTTACCTCACATGTCTTCAATATAAATGGGCTATTTCATTACATTTTACATAACTTGTGGTTTTATGTGTACATATTTGTCAGGGACTTGTTTCCTGCTTATTTTGCAAAAAAAAAAAAAAATTGGAGTTGTGAGGGCTCGAACCATGAATGCCTGCTCTTCAGCCAACATCTCTACCGCTACGCGATTGCTTCCTGGCTTATTTTGCATATTTAGTTCTTATATGCTTTCCCGCTGACTGCTAACTGTAGCTGCGCTACGGGCACGCCAGCATAACGAGCGCACTCACGGTTAAACATCTTTACAATTTAAAAAAATATATAACATGTTCATTTATATATATTTTATGTTCATAGTCTGTGGGGGCATGTGTTGTGTTGTGTTTATTCACATTTCCGTGGACTCTGTTGTGGGTGTTTACTTTGGGCACTTTTACACTTCTGGGGGCGTGTCCGCTTGCAGGGCTCGGCCTACGGACACGCCTCCTACTGTCTTACATGGACCTTGTTAGACTTAGGTGTGATTCAGCATGCTCTCATGAATATGCAAAGCATGCTGACATCACTCCGTTTAACTGCAGCCTCCGTGTAAGAGTTATAACTCTTACACGGAGGCTTCGTAAATCCTGGGGAATATCTATCTTACGTTAAAGCATAATACAAAGATTTGTAAGAATTACAAAAAAAGTTAGAGACTATACACTCTGTTATTGAACTTATGACTGTCTGGGATTTTTAAAATGTGCTGGGAAAGTGAGTTCCAGGTTTTGGCTATTTTGTTATATTATTATGTTATATGAAAAGAGGACATAGAAGGCTTTGATTTATTTCTTACTTTATTTCTGTGTGTGTGTGTGTGTGTGTGTGTGTGTGTGTGCATCTGTATGTGTGCAACATGGTTTTTGTGTGTGTGTGTGTGTGTGATTGTGAGTGTGTGTGTGTGTGTGTGTGTGTGTGTGTGTGTGTGTGTGTGTGTGTGTGTACTTCAAGCTTTGCTAAACTTTCAGTAATGGAGCACAATTTGTACATAACATTTATGGTTTCTATTTATTATTGCATTTTTTATTGATAAAGAGTATTGCTTGAAATACATTAGTTTAAAATATTGTATGGTTCCAATGTAATACTCTTTTTAGAATACATTTGCATATTTAATTGAGTTACTCAGATTATGTGATCACTGGTTTCAATATATAATAGAGATCTGACTGATTTTATTTTGATGAAGCCTTTGTATTAAACAGACAAAAGTCCTTACAATTTTTGCACCTAACATTCTGTGACATTATCCAAAATATTGTTTTATTAGGTGTTCTTCTTTTCAGATCTGCTCTAAGCTCAGTTTTGGTGGAGTTTTTAGTAGTCAGACATGACAAACAGACAAATAGAGAGTCAAACAATACAAATTAGTGTATACATAGTATAAACTAAGGTGCCCCAAGTAAGTAATTTGGGGGAGTTATAGCTTGTTCCCCTTTTCAATTTCTCCAAGTCTTTTGGGTTTCTATTACAATGACAGGAATGGACCCAATTCCAAAGTCAAAGTATGATTGAAGCTCATGAAATTAGTATTGTTTCATTCTTTGATGTCAGCCAGACGTGCTCTTCACAGCACCCACAATGTGCCCAGTAATGGCTCCTTTTACAATTCGTATGGAGTTACATGAATTGGTAACATATCTAAATATGATTGTAGATTCTTTTTTATAAGCTTGTTGCTCATACTAGTATTGGAACTGTCTGGGTGGATCTATGTCATATAAGCGAATCACACAAATTGCGAACACTCATAATATAGAACGTACCAGACCTTAAAGTGCTTTTTCTGAGATCGCGGTACAGTGAAGAATGGGATATTTGCCCTTTCCTCACTGTAGTGCGATCTCAGATTAGGAAGTTCAAGGTCCGGTACGGTCGATATTATGAGCGTTCACAATTTGTGCGATTCGCTCGTATGATACAGACCCTGTCTGGGTATCTTTCTTCCACATTGCTCTCATTTCTGCCTGCAAATCCTGATATTTTATGACTTTGTGTCTCTCTGTATGCAAGACACTGGTAGTCACTGGGTGTAGCGATTTCAATGATCAATGCTACTTTTGTCTTCTTTTCATGGACCACTATATCTGGTTTTCTCGCATCTATCTTTTGAACTGTTGATAAAGGGTGATCCCATGTGATGTAGACTTCACTTTTTATAATGCTTTCTGGCTCATTTTTCCAGTGTTTTTCATCTGCTTCAGTACCATAATGTTTACACAATCCCCAGTGCAACAGTCTTGCCACATTATAATGCCTTTCACTATACAGTTCTTCTGCCATTAGTATGTCACAACCAGCAACAAGGTGTGTGACTCTTTCCAGTTCTATTTAAAAAAAAACTACATTTGTCTGTTTCTCCCACATGTTAAATGGACTTGTAAACCAATGTGGATGTAGTTCACTATCTTGGGCCACCAATATTAACCTTTCATCTTTTGGTTTGAATTTGCTTCTCCTTAACCATTCCTGTGTTTGATCCTGATCAACATGAGGTTCTTCCAGAAGTTTTTTATACTTGCAGCTATCATCATCATCATCATCAGCAGCAGCATCATCATCTTCATCTTCATCAGCCCCCTTTTTCCCATTTTTCTACATGGGGTTGGGTACCATGTTAACTGTCGCCAACTCTCTCGATTCAGTGCCACACTCCTGCCTTCTTCAACACTCATGCCTGACTATCGCACATCTTCTTTCACACAATCCAGCCACGTCTTTGCTGGACATCCTCGTTTCCTCTTACCTTCTTCCTGTCTGTCCCAAATCCTCCTCACTAGATTGTCTTCTGCTTTTCTACACATGTGCCCAAACCACCGTAATCTGTTCTCTTTGATCTTTTCTGCAATTGGAGCTACTTTGGCTTCTGCTCTTATGTCCTTATTTCTTCATCTGTCCCACAGTGTGCATCCTACCACCTTTCTCAGGCATGTCATCTCCATCACCTCAAGCTTCTTCAACTGTTCTGCCTTTACTGCCCAGGTTTCTGTACCATACAGTAGTACTAGTCACACCACTGTCTTGTACACCTTACTTTTCAGCTTCTTTGGCATTCTTCTGTCATAGACTACACCTGATACACTATGCCAGTTGGCTGCAGCCCCCCCTGATTCTAGCTTTGACCTCTTCATTCAGACTACCCTTCTCCTCAACCACCCCTCCCAGATACTTGAAGCTGTTTACCTGTTCCACTATCTTACCTTCTATCTCTATTCTCAGCTTCTTCTGATTTCTCTAATTTGCTGCCATTGCCACCATCTCATCTGTGCTTAGTTTCATCCCATGTGCCTTCAGATTTGCATTCCATTCTCCTATCCTTTGCTGAAGTTCTGTCTCAGAGTCTGTCTGTACTGCCACATTGTCTGCATACAGCAGCTTTGTTGATCTTTCCCCTCCAACCTGTGCTAATGTAGTCCATCACCAGTATGAACAGCAGTGGGCTCAGATCTGGAGCTTGGTGTATGCCCACTCCCACTGGGAACTCCTCTGTGAGGCCAAACACTGTCCATGCTTGAGTCATTGGGTCCTTGTACATAGCCTGTATTAATTCTACCAATGTTTCTGGGACTTCAAACCACCACAGTACTGTCCAGATCAGCTTTCTTGGGACCTTGTCATATGCTTTCTCCAAGTCTAAGAAGGGCCAGTTGGACTCTCTCCTCATCTCTAGTTTCTTCTCAAGTATCTGTCTCAATGCAAACATTGGGTCAGTTGTGCTGCATTATGATCTGAATCCGAACTGCTCATCTCCCATCTTACATTGTACTACTATGCGTATCCGTTTATCAATCACCCTCTCCAGAACTTTCACGCAATGTGGTAGGAGTTTGATGCATCTGTACTGCCCACAGTTGTGGATGTCCCCTTTGTTCTTGTACACTGGCATGAGTATACTTATTCTCCAGTCATCTGGGATACGACTTTCTCTCCACACTGCTATTAGTACCCTCAGGGGCCATTTCTCCCCTATCTCACCCAGCATCTTTATCATATCTGCCGTGACCTCATCTGAGCCTGCTGCTTTCCTTGACTTCATCTTCCTTAGTGCTGTTCTTACTTCTACTTTCAACTCTATTTATGCATTTTCCAGATTTCTTGCCTTCTCATCTGATCCTTCACTTTATACTCTTTCTTTTATTTTTTGGCACATTCAGTTGCCGTTTTTTTTTTTTATCTACTTCCGGTTTGATTTCCAGTCCTGCTTCACATCAATATATTTCTGCTAGACTAATCAGGAAAGTTGTCTTAGATTTATTCTCCTCATGTTTCAAAACTTTCACTATGTTTTGGTCATGTGAGGTCAGCAGATATGCGTGCAGTCCCACGATTGCAGATCTATACATGTAATCAATTTCTAGGAGGCCCATACCTCCTCCAGAATGGGGAATACATAATCTTGGCTTGCACTAATTTTTTATAAATCATTTAGTAAGTATGAAGCTTCCTTCTTGTTTTCCCATGTAATCTATCCAACACATTTTGGGGCCAGTCAATGGCTCCAAAGCTGTAAGTTAGGACAGGAAAAGCAAATTGGTTTATAGCTTGAATTTTGTTCCTAGATGTAAACACTGTTTCAGGATTAATTTAAGTCTTCTAAAATATCCCTTACTAAGTTTTATTCACATTTATTCATGTTTAATTGCTGATCCTTCATCAGTTCCCAAATATTTATATACTCCCTCTTGCTCAAGTTCTTTTATATCACATTCCTATCCTAAACTGATGTTTTCTTGGTGCTGCAGTTTTCCTGCTTTAAAGGTTGCTTTTGCACACTTATCAAGACCAAATGACATTCTTATATCATCTGAAAAAGTTTTGACTATTTGCAGTTGTGCTTTCAGTTCCTCATCTGATGAGCTATACAATTTTAAATCATCGACAAAGCGAAGAAGTCTTTACACTTTGTTGTTTTCTAGGAGCCAAATTATAGCCATGGCCTAATCTGTTAAGTAGACAGCTTAATGAGTTAAGGGCAAGACAGAATAGCAGAAGTGACAGGGAGCCACCCTGGAATATCCCCCTTGGGATTTTTATCCTTAGAATAATAATTTGACCTTTATCATGGCTTAATTACAAAGTGGTCTGCTACTGTTTCATGGTCACTGTAATGTAGTTGATCAGTGTAGGATGCATCTTATACATTTTAAGCACTCTTTTATCTATGAATGTGGGATACTATCAAATGCTTTTTTGCCGTCAGTCCATGCCATACTTAAATTCTTCACCTTTTTACAGTTCTCCTTTATGACTTTATTTAGCAACATATGATCCTTTGTTCCATATGACTTTTATTGTCCTTTTGTTTTATTGCCATGATTGAGCTTTCTTCTAAACGACTATAAACTCTGTCAGCATCAATTCCCATGTATAGTTTATATGTAGTTGGAAGGCAAGTTATTGGTCTATAATTTTTAGGGTAGCTTGCAGGTTCACTCTTAAGTAGGAGCATTGTTTTTCCTGTTGTTAGCCAGGTTATTGTCTGTTCAGGGTGTGCATATAAATAGTTCTTACTCATGGCTAAATCTTCATGCAAAGATGTTGATACTTTTAACCAGAAGTTAGGCACTGCATCTGGGCCTGGTTTTTTCCAGTTAGTGGCTTTTCTTAACTTTATTTCAATCTCTCTGGCTGTTTCTTCATCCTATTTCATATTCTGTACCTTTGAACTTCTTATACTTTCTTTTGCTTCTTCTATCCCTTTAGCATCTTTATGTTCCACATGATCTTCATAAATACTTCTCCAAAATGTATCTCTTTTTTTTTTGGGTGGTCTTTCAATTCATTTTACCTTGTTTCCCAATTCTTTATAAAACTTTTTGGGTCATCAATAAGTTGCTTATTTTATACTTTTCCTTTATATTTATCTGGGCATCTTCTACGTTTTTCTGCCTGTGATGATATTTTTAGATTATTATTAGCAATAGTGCATGGTAGATACTGATCCGTTATAATATTGTGCATTACTTTTATTACATCTATCTTTCTAAGTAATTTTGTTGATCTGTTCACTCATCTATACTCCTCTAACAGTGACAGTTCTTGTCTTAACTGCTTTATAGTTTTCTGTATTCAATATTTCCATGATGATATTTGATTTCTCCCCTTCCTTTCCCTCACTATCCTGTGTTCTTGTGGTAAAACTTTATCAGTTATTAATTTAGCTGCACAGTAATATATCCTGTTTACTTCTGTTATAGCACATGGATCTCTATGGACAGTCCTAATTACTCTGTTCATTAGTTTTATCAAAATTCTGACTTTTTGGGTTTTATTGACCTTCTGCAGTCTATTTCTTTCATTGATCTTAATATGTCTATCTATCTCTATTAAATCAAGCAACTCTTCTGTTAGCTCATTTTCTTCTAAACTGAGGGCACGTTTTTTGTTCTCCATTTTCTGCGGGCATTCTATAGAAAGTTCTATAGCATCTTCCTGTGACAAATTCTCTTCAATTTCATCCTGTGTCATCCATTGCTGTGTCATATGGGGACTCACTGGCCTATCACTCCTCAATATTGACTGCTCCAGAGTTGCCACAGTTTTCTGTTCCTTGCCTTACTGTCCAGCTTCGAGTGAACATTTATACAGGTTTCCTGTGGAAGACTCCAAAATATCTTCATATGTCAATTGACCAGTTGCTTCCTGTTCCACTAGTTTCTCCTTAATTTGGATGTCTATTGCTCTGTCCTGCTGTGCTCCCCACCGGGGCTTCAGTAACAATACCAACTGAAAGTTGTTCCAGGATTAGTTAATATCTTGTTCTGCTTATTTTCAATTGGATTGATTTTAAATACTTTTCCTGTTGGATCTTGTTTTATTTATTCTCTGGTGGGCTCAGATGAGATGCCAGGAGATATTCTAAGTGATGTTTTAGTATATTTTGTATGCAATTAAATGTCATTGCCATTTTGCTATTTTACAACACCAGTGGCATTTATAATGTACAAAAAGGAATCTAGAGTCTTAGTATAAGTACAAAAAAGCATGTATTTCCTAAAAGGATTTAACTAAAGATAGGAGGATGGTTGAAACATTATTCAAATACTTAGAACTAGTATGATTTTAGTCTGTTTTAAACTTTGGCATGCTAGATATGTCATAAATAACTGCCTTTTTGATAGGTTTCCTGTTACAATAGATAAGTGCCCAAAGAGTCGTATGTTACATGAAGACCTAGTATATATGATAAGGCCAAAGCCACTGCCAAGCTCTGACAAAGAGTAGCCTACCATCTTGAATCTATGAATGAAAAAACAGTATTTTAATTTCAGAAACATGCATATATGCCTGGGAGTATCTCTTCTGAATTATTCAGGCAGTGTATTAAAATTTGGGCATAAGTGACATAATGGTTAAGGGTACAGTGTTTAGTTCTGGCCACCAGCTAATGCCTGCATGGAATTTCCATGTTCTCTCTCTGTGTCTCAGTGGGCTTCCTCCCACCTTCCAAAAAACACGGTGGGTGTTTCCTCCTCAAACTCACCAAAAAAACTGAAAGTGGTGCCCATCAGGGAAGAGTTGTATAGCCCAACCACTTTAGGCATCAGCATTGATGTTAAATATCCTCTAGATAGGAGAACATGGATCACAGACTGTGCTCTGGGTTTGGGCTAGACACTCAACAGTGTAAAAGTTGGCTGTAGGTGAGCTGGTCACACTGACTAATGTTGCCAAATGGACATGGATATTTGCCAGTGATAAGTGGGTTGAGAACCCGGCCTACTCTGACCTACACCAGAGACCCATAGTAATAATAGGAGGGATCTACATGCCCCTATTGGCCATTGTGTGCCTGCACTAAAGCCCACCAGCCATGGGTCAATAAAGTACTGGATGGCTAATATTTGGGTGACCATCTTGGATTACCTGGGATTGTTCTGTTGAGCAAAAGCAGGACATAAAGCTATTCAACCATCAAACATGAACTAAGGATTGCTACACTTAGTAAAGGTTCACTGACAGGGCACAGCTTGGAAGTGGATGACATGATGGTACAGATGAGGTTGTACATCCTTTGTATTCAAGAGACAAGATAGATAGTCAGTACAGTGAAACCACTTAGCTTGGGATCCGGAGTATACTACTCATGGGGGAGGACAGACTAGAAATGATGAAGAAATTGTGGTGAGGGAGAGACTTAAGAAGACACTGCAGTGTGCATTTTCTTTCATCTTACCTTTAAGCATCCCTGTGACTAGCACTTGCTCTAATACCTGCTGGAAAGCACTAGGAAGTCTTAAACTGAAACAAGCACTCAACTCTCCTTGTTAATAAGGAGAAATTATTCGTAGGCACTAAACAGCCTATAATTGCAAAGTACCTTGCTAAGGTAAGGGAAAACAGCTCCTATACTTTACAAAAAACAAAACAAAAACAAAACAAAAAGCACCAAACCAGGCATGTCCAAGGGTCAGCTTCTGGTGATTTCTCCTGTCCACCTGGTGAATCTGGGCATACTGGGGCAATGCAAAAATTGCCTCACATACACAGACAACCCTCTCCTCTTACCACCCAACACTACAACCTGTGAGAGATGCACTTACATAGCCAAAATGGAAGCAAAGCTCACTCCACCCAAGATTGTGCTAGACAGTCAAGAGGAGAAGGTTAACACCCACACTACACCTCAAGCAACACATAGCCCTTCTAAACCCACACCACCAACACCCACATATAGCAACACTAAATATACATATGCAGAGGCCCTTAACTGTAACCTGCCCAAGCAACAAGGACCTCTGAAGCTGAAATGCAAACAAACACCAATCACAACCAAAGTGTCACATAGCTTACAACACCAGTGTGCCACTCAGCAACAGCCCCTAAGGCAAGACAACATACCTAACACTTTAGTCATAGGTGACTCTATAGTCCGGCACACTGATGTCCCACTCACCAGGTTGAACAAGGAGAAAATTACAGTCAGCTGCCTGTGCCAGAATCCGCCACATAACACATGCACTCAAGTCACTCCACAACAAGTACAAATATGACTCTGTCATTGTCCATGTTGAAGTGAATGACTTAAGACGTACCTCCCTGGACTACATGAAAAGAGACATGGAAGAGCTCTCGGATCATGTGGCCCAGGCAGGTATGACCCTAGCCCTGAGCCTTCGCCCAGAATGATACCACAATATAAGGACAAAATGATTGACTTCAACAATTGGCTAAGCTTCTGATGTCATTCAAAGGGGATTCAATATCTGTCTGCCTGGGACGACATGATCGGCAGACCACGATGCTTTGCCAGAGATGGTCTGCACCTGTCGCCCCTGGGATTCACGTTACTGGCTAAGGCTCTTGCCACCCCTATAGTGCCTTTTTTAGGTAAAGTTCAAAGGACAAAACCACCACCGTAACAGGTACAAGCATGCAACATCTGAAGGTAATGCTACTCAATGCTAGAAGTCTAAACCTCAAAATGCACTCTCTCGAGGCACTCTTAAAAATGGAGAACATCGATATCTGTGTAGTAACTGCGACCTGGTTCAAGGCTCCAGAGAGCACCCCTGCAATACCAGGCTACAACTCTTACCACACTATTCAGCCACCAAACCAGGACCGAAACACTAAAGATGGAGGAGTGTCAATATTCACTAAGGATATTCACACCACCAGGCTAGTTGCCCAACACAACGAGTCTGAAATTCTCCAGGTGCAACTAACACTAGGTAAGACTGCAATCCAAATTGTAGCTTGCTACACATCCCCCACCATGCCCCAAGATTCTCACTACACCTTTCTAAACATACTGGAAAATATTAAGATAGAACCAAGCACCCTAATACTGGGTGATTTTAACTACCTGCCATTAACTGGGAAAACTACTTGTGTACCAACACCTTTGCCCAACGGTTCTTGGAATTCATAAATTCCAATGCCTTGGATCAACTAATCCATAGTCCCACCAGGGGCTCCAATATCCTAGACCTGGTCATTACCAACATGGGAAATCGATACTCCACACCTATGGTCACCCCCTCATTAGTCAGGTCTGACCATAAGCTAATCACCCTTAATATCCACATCCCAACCCCCCCAGTAAGGAAACATCCATAAAAAACTTCTCCAAAGCCAACTTCATGCTACTCAAGTCAGAAGTGACAAACTTCATGACACCCATGCAGACGGGAACTGAAAGTTCAACTGCTGAGTCCTACACTAAGGCACTGTACGAGCACATCCACTCACGCATGAATTGTGCCATCCCAAATAGAACAAAGATACTCTCATCCAAAAAAAGGAAGCCAATCTGGTGGTCCCCTGCCATAAACAAACTTTACAACAAAAGGAAGAAACTGTTGTAGAAAAGAGGAAAATCCTAGGATGCAAAAATCTCCCTTACCAGCCTCAGTAAGAAACTGAGATCCCTCATAAAATCCTCCAAAGCTAGTTACGAAAATAAAATTCCAAAGACAACCACAAGGCATTCTATAACTATGTCAAGAATCTAAATGGCAATGCTCAGATTTGCTCTGAGCTAAAACAGAATGGCATTAAATATACTGATCCCAAGGATATTGCCAATACCCTGGCAGATCGATTCAGTGTCAACTTCACTCCCCTCTCACCCCCTAAATGTCCCATCTCAATACCGGAAGATTGCCAAATTCTGGTAATAATGGCCACACAGGTAAAAAACGCACTCTCCAAAGCTAAGAATACAGCATCCATGGGACCAGATGACATCCCAGGCTGTGTACTACATGAACTACAATATGAACTGGCACCTCACCTAAGTGTCATGTTTAATCATAGCCTCACCTCAGGTTTCATGCCCACTGAGTGGCTCAGAGCTAGAGTTATCCCACTCCACAAGGGGAGATCCATCTTGGATCCTAAAAACTACCGTCCCATCAGTCTGATGAGCCTTATCTGCAAGGCCATGGAGCGTATTATCATGGAACTTATAAACAAAGACATTGGCAACCTTAAAACACTGGACCCCACCCAGTTTGGATTCGAGAAGGGCCGATCTTGTCTCCTGAACCTGATTGACTTCTTTGAATCAGTCTCCAGAGCCATGGACAAGGGTAAGGTGGTTCACACAGCCTATCTAGACCTTGCCAAGGCCTTTGACATCACCCCCCCACTCTGGAATCATAGATAAACTTACTACGCTGGGCATTAATCCCTATGTCACCCAATGGGTTGCTAACTGACTTACTGATAGAACCCACACTGTAAAAGTAGCCAACTCCAAATCCAGCTCCAGACAAGTGACAAGTGGAGTACCTCAGGGTTCAGTCTTGGGACCGCTCTTGTTTGGCATCTACTTCTCTGAAGTACAGGTCAACACTAAGGGACTCTGGCTAACAAAGTCCACAGATGACTGCAAACTGGGAGCCATTATTGAATCCACAAATGATGTGGATACTCTACAAAAGGGCCTTACAGAAACAGATGCTTGGTGCCAGAGCCATGGGCTCAAGCTCAATGCCAAGAAATGTATAGTTATCCCCTCTGGAAGGGTTTTTATCCCGAAAGCGCTAACCTTGGATATCTGTATTTTAATAAAAGAATTAGGTTTCGTAGCAGTGTCCTGCCTCACTTATTTCATTTACTGGAAAAAACATGTACCCGTGAATTACCATATAGGTGGCAGTACACTAAACACCGAAAGTGTGATAAGAGACTTAGGGACACAGGTGGACAGTGGTCTCACCTTCGATAACCACATCGCCACAACAGTCAGTCAGGAAATCCTTCTATGTGGCACACCTCATCACTAAGGGCTTTTCATCCAGAAAAAAGGAGTTTGTGTCCCACTGTACTCATCCCTCATTAGACCCATTATAGAATGCAATGCCTCGTTTGGTATGTACCTCTCAAGACATCTGCAACAACTGGAAAGGCCGCAGAAAAACCTCACTAAAAGAATCACAGGCCTAAAGCAGATGCCCTATGCTGACTGCCTTAAAAAACTCCAGCTATACTCTGCCGCATATCGTCTACTCAGAGGCGATCTCTGCTTAACATACAAGGCCATGTCAAACCCAGAGCTGTTGGACATGCTACACTTAAAGAAATCCCAATCCCTCAGAGCCACACGCTCCAGGGATATAAACCTTGTCATCACAATAAACAAAACATGCTGGAAGGATAGGTTCCTGACCCAGAGACTCCCCAGACTCTGGAATAGATTGCCTCTTTGGCCCTCTTCAAAAGGAACCTTGACGATTGGATGTGAGAAAGGAAATTCACCCCGGGGATCACTTCAGTCGCCCTGCTAGACAGGGGTCCAGGGAAGTAAATAGTGTGGGAAGAAATAGCCAGGGAATTGTTATGGCTAGGCTTGTAAAGGCCCTAGGGCTGATAGCCTAGTACCAGCCTATGAACCTATGACAGCGTGGGATGTCATCAGAATTAATGATAGACTCATGGTAATTAGACTCCAGTGTAAAGATAAGGCAATATTCGTGTTCTCAGCCTATGCTCTAAAGTAAGGTTGTGATAGTGAAGAAAACATTCAGGCAGCAGTTGCAGGGCCTAATAAAGCAGGACAACATGACTTGGTGTTGATAATGGGTGACCTGAATACTCATATATGGACTGAGAGAACAGGATATAAGGACTACCTGGCTCCACATGGGAGCGGCAACAGGAATAAAGAAGCAGACTCTATTCTAGACTTCTTTTTGGCAAATGGTTTGATGGTCGCTAATACATGGTTCAGCAAGAGAGATAGTCAGAAGATCACATATGAAAGTGGCCAACATGCAATTCAGGTAGACCCACCTATTAAGAAAAGGGTATCAAGGTAAAGTCGGAGATTGCAAAGTCATCTCCAGTGAAGCAATCAGTCTACAGCATAAACCACTGGCAGCCACAATCATCTGCAAGCAGTGATCATAGAATGCTCTAAGGTCAACAGCGACTAGTCTGAAGACCTGGAAGGTGATTGGAATGAAAGCATAGCACAAGAATTCAAGGAAACACTCAGGTCTGTAGCACATCAGGAAGAAGAAGAAATAGGTGGAGTAGAAGAAGAATAGCAGCATCTCAGAAAAGCATGTGTGGGAACCATAAAATAGATAAGTGAGAGAGCCAGATATGGAAATAGGGTACATAAGGAAAACTGGTGTTGGAATGCAGAAGTCCAGGAAGTTATCAAAAGAAAGAAGGAGTGCAGGAAAAAGTGGGGGATAGGAAACACAGACCAGGATAAGAAGAAATAGTGATTGGCTAACAAAGAGGCTAACAGGGCAGCTGCAACAGACAAAACAAGTCATCAGAGGCACTTTACCAGCTTCTAGAAAGTGACACAGCAGATGACACAAAGAAACTAATTTCAGGTTGCAAGCAAGCACAGAAAGATAAGATAGTCATCAGGTGCTGACTGGGGGTTCTTTTTTGGGGATAAACACTTGGCTAGGCTTGTAGGGGCCCCAGGGCCATTAGCCTAGTAACCTACTATGATCCTATAATCCTATGATCAGATGCCATTCATAAGGGACGCCAGCAGCAACCTGCTTACCAGCCAACAGGACATCAAAGGCAGATGTAAGGAATACTTGCAGCAGCTTCTCAATGAAGCAAACCCACAGAAGCTGCACTGACCCAAACACAGCCTATGATAAAAGACGAAGAAGAGCCCACCCTAGAAGAAGTAAGAACCACACTAAGGAAAAAGGATCCACGGAAAGTAGCAATCTCAGATGAGGTCATGGCAGATATTTATTTATTTATTCTTTGCTGATCTTGATATGATCAAGCTGTTGGGTGATTTAAAGGAGAAATGACTCCAGAAGGTACTCATGGCAGTATGGGGAGAAAGGTGCATCTCATATGACTGGAGAATAATCATTCTGCTGCCAGTGTACAAGAACAAAGGGATGCAGTATTTTCAATAGTCTCAGACACCTGTCACACTGCATGAAAGTTCTGAAAAGGATGATTGATAAATGAATACATGAAGTAGTGCAGAGTAAGGTGGGAGATTCATATCCCAACATATTCCATGGCTCTGGAACATACTTACACTATATATTAAACAGAGTAAGACCCTTGTCACCTTGAAGGTCGACCTAGATAATTGCATGGGCAGTCTCAAATTCTCCCCCGGTCTATGTTGTTTTGCCCTCACTCTGTCCTTGAGGCTAGGAGAGATTCTTTCGGCTAAGCATGTAATGGTCTGCAGACTGATTGCCTAGTACTTACTTAAAAACCTATGAACCTATGACTAGCTTGGGTCTATATTATAATCTTGAATGTTTAATCGTTCAAATGCATAAACATCGAACTTTATGCATCGAACTATGAAACAATCGAAACACAATAAAAATATTTGTAGAACAAAAAAAAAATAATGAGTGTAGGCAGCGGGGGCAAGCCCCCCTGCACACCCCACACCCCCCGCTACTTAAATATACCAACTCTGAGATTGCACTACAGTGTAGGAAAGGGAAAGTATTTGATGTTTAAAAATTTTTTTATTTTATTTTCGAAGTTACGGAACTTCGATAATATCATGTCAACCATATTGTATTCAATGTTCCGTAACTTCGAGATTATAATATAGACCTGAATAGCTCAGATTCAGAGCAGGATGCCACACATCTGGCCTAATGTTTGCAGTGAGACAAATAGTTGAGAGGAAGTTAGAGATGAAGAAAGGGTCCAACTGGACCTTCCTAGACTTGAAAAAAGCATATGAAAATTTCCAAGAAAGCTGATTTGAGCAGTTCTGCAATGACTCAAAGTCACTGAAATAATGACAGAATTAGTGCAGGCTATACAAAGACCCACTGACACAAGTACAAGCAATGTTTGCACTCAGAGATGGGTTTCCCAGTAGGAGTGGATGTGCATCAAGTTTCAGAGCTGACCCTACCTCTGTTCATAGTTGTGATAAGACTATATTAACAAACAGGTTATAGGGAACACATTAACAAAGCTCACCCACACTCTGCCTCAACTTGCTGTGATGGAAAGGTTAGTTTGTTTTAGCTTTCTTGTATTTTGTATTACTTTACTGCCATTTTCTATTATGTATACTGTGATTTGTTTTCTTTACACTAAGTTTTACTTGAATTCTGCTTTTAATTGCATATTTAAACTAAGAAAAAGACCACATGTGTGTCTCTTGTAAGTCCCACAGAAATTAAGTTTTTCCCATCATCCCAACCTGGTCATGTTGTGTTTTTAAACTCAACTGCCTTATGTTAATTTGACTACACGTCTCCTTTCCTTCCTGTTCCCCTTTCATTGACTGTTGTGAGTACGCACAACATTATCATTTTGTGAAATCACTCTTATTGCCCATCCCATTGTATTCCATAGCACCAGGATACAAAGTGCCCACCCCGTTCCAATTTATCTTGCTCTTTTAAAATTAGTGTCTCTTCACTTACAATAGATAGCTAAAGCATATGTTACACCCTAACATATCTAACTGCTTAGTGAACTCTGCAGGTCTTGGGATATTAACCATCTTTTTCCATCTTATCTTTAAAATCTGTAACATCTACTCCAAGACCACCGATTAGTGGAGAACCCACATTCTGCCTCTCAGTAGTAGTAGTCATCCTCAGATTAGTGCCTCTGTTTTCTCCTGGTTTAAGAAGGAGCACATGGACATTATTTCCTGGGGACTGCTGATCACTGGAAAGCCTAATATTGCTTCATAGTTGTCAGCTTGGAATTTGTGCTTATGTTTTGCTTCTGGTGAGTGAAGGAGTGGAGTGCATTGATTCCTTACTGTTTCTGGTTGGCCAGTAAGTGTCTGTGCTTAACATTCCTGATTGGTCTGGTTGCTATACAAAGCATCTACCAGAAAAAGGCTACAACAAGCCTACAGACCCTTGCATCATTTGGGACAAGACTGTGGATCACCATAAAGGCTGAAGCCTGCTTCTCATCTCAAGATTGATGTGTTACTTCTGTTGAGAGAAGATGCAGGGGAGCATTGTATCCCAGCAGAGAGAAGCTGTGATGAGACAAGCACTAGTAGTAGCCAGGCAGTAGCCATTAATGCGACTTCCCACTTTTCATCATTCTTGACAAGCTAATTATTTATTTTCAGTAAGTACAACTTGATTTGTTTCTAACTTTAGAATATATGCCTAAATACCTCATCCTTAAATTTTCAGGGTCCACTTATTAGTTTCATCTTGAGTGTATGGCAGTGCCCTGTATAGACACAGACATGATGAGTGAGATTTTTCCTGTAAAAGCGCAACTGAAATTTTACCAATACCTAGTTGCACACACGACAACTAATTTGCATTGACAAGCATTGCACCCCCCCCCCCGAGTTGCAAACCGGATACTCTTGACATTGCTTTATATTCTCACTCCACCTGTCTAATCAATAAAAGAGGGTCTGTTGACATGGATATGAACATTTACACAATCTCCGTTACCAACTTGGTGGATATGGACACCCTGAAACAATGTAGAAATTGCCTCATGTTTACTGACAACCAGTTAATTCTCAAACAAACTGATACGGTATGTGAGAGATGTATTTACACAATGTCACTGGAGGCAATGCTCTCACATAAAAGTACTCCTAATGTCAATAAGGTTGTCAGTAGTACACACTCTGCACCCATCACACACAATTCAAAGCAGACATACAGACCAGCATATGCTGAGGCACTTAAATGTAACCTTTCTAACCCCCAAAGACCTCCTAGATGAAGTACATGTAATAAATATCCTCAGCAGCCCCGAATGCACTTTTTAAAAACAACACCCACATCAGCACATACAGCCACATCTCATGGAGCCTCTACTTTTAAGCCCATAAGGTACTCCACCACACAATCCAACATTATAGTCACTGGAGACATCATTGTGAGACACACTGATGTCCCACTCACCAGGCTGAGTAAGATGAAAGTCATCTTAAAGAAAAACGCTGTAAAGTACTAATAAAGGCTGTCCTCCTTATCGAACATATATAATCCAAAATGCGATAACCAAGTTACATACACAAGCTTTTATTACAAACCAAGCAAAATAAAAACAGATTTAGCTCTTTCATCTCCTAGTAAATCAAAAACTATACATATAAAATTGTAAATATTATATATATATATATATATATATATATATATATATATATATATATATATATATATATATATATATATATATATATATATATATCATTGTACAAAAATTACTACAATGCATATTACCATTACACCAGCTTTAAAGTTACTTTCATTAGACCCAAAGAAATGCAAATAAAATATAAAATATAAAATATATGTATACTATTCCCAGGGTGTTACACAACAAATAATTCCATTGTATATTATCATAGACTGATTTATATTTAACTACTCAACATGAATAGGTGGTTTTATTTATGACTTTTATGAATTTAACAATGTATTTAATTATTAATTCATTCATATATATATATATATATATATATATATATATATATATATATATATCTAGATGGATTTTTAAATATGAATTTTAGGAAAAGAAATGCAATGCACTGTAGTATTTTTTGTACAATGAAATATATATATAATATTTACAATTTTATATGTATAGTTTTTGATTTACTATTATTGGAAAACGTGAACCTGTGCTTTATTTTTATGCTTGGTGTTACAGAATTTAGTGCATTTAGAAACTGTAGTAGGGTGTTTTTATTGTGTGTGAAATAATTTACTATTTATTGATCTGCATTTATTTATGTACTTAATGTTATATTTAGCTATTTATATCACAAAATACCAATAGTAATATGAACTTTATATATTATAACCTATTGGACCCTCAGGGGTTAAAAGTAGTTCATTAATTGACCAACCAATGGAATGTATTTCAATATTATTTAAACGATGGAAGTATGGTAAAGCAGATGATTCTGATGAAGTCTCCGCCTTAGGAGATGAAAGCGCTAAATCTGTTTTTATTTTTCCTTGGTTCGTAATAAAAGCTTGTGTATGTAACTTGGTTATCGCATTTTGGATTATATATATTCGATAAGGAGGACAGCCTTTATTGGTACCTTACAGCGTTTTTCTTTAAAGTGGTTGGTGGTGACTAAAACTAAGATGAAAATCATGGTCAGTTGCTTATCAGGGGCTAGGATGCACCACATTACACACGTACTCAGGTCATTGAACCACGAGTACCAGTATGACTCAGTCATAGTCCATGTGGGTGCAAATGACCTGAGACGTACCTCCCTAGACTATATGAAGAGAGACATCATGAAGCTCTCGGAATATGTGTTCCAGACTGGTATGAGCCTAGCACTGAGCAGCATTTTACCTTCTCCAAGGATGATGCCACAGTATGAACAAATGATGACTGACTTTAATAATTGACTTAGTTTCTGGTGTCATTCTAAGCTGGTGCAATATTTGTTAGCATGGAAGGAGATGGTCAACAGACCACACTGCTTTGCCAGGGATGATCTGCACCCGTCCCTGCTAGGTTTTCAAATAATAGCTAAAAGATTGTCATCCTCCATAGTACCTTTTTTAGGCAATGTCAACTGAAAGTTCTTCCGACATAGCAAATCAAAACCAAGAAAATCTAAAGTATTACTGCTCAATGCTAGGAGTCTAAACAAAAAACACCACTCCCTAGAAGCTTTCTTCACCCTAGAGAATGCTGACATTTGTGTGGTCACTGAGATATGGTTTAAAGCTGCAGAGAGCACACCAACAGTGAAAAATTGTAATACCTTCCACACATTTAGACCAGCTACTACACAGGCAGGGACTAAAGGTAGAGGTAGCTTGATTTACATCAAAAATAAATATACTTCAAGGCTGGTCAAACAGGACAATGCACTTGAGCTTCTCCATGTTCAAATTACCATAGGCAAAATTCAATACCACTTCCTTGCAAGTTATAGGTTCCTCTCTATGACCCAGGAAACCCATAACATCTATTTAACCTTAATAGAAACACTCACCATCCAACCCAATACCATATTCATAGACAACTTTAATTACCCCACTATTAAGTGGGAATCACATATGCCACCAAATGTATTGGTACAGAGATTCTGGGATTTTGTAAACACAAACTCACTAGACCAGATCATCAATACACCAACCAAGGGTGCAAACGTACCAAATCAGGTCCTAACAAATATGTGAGAGTGCTGCACATCCCCTAGTGTAATGTCTTCCCTGGTAAGGTCAGACCACAAAATGGTCTCCTTTGAAGTAAACATAAAACCTAGGCCTCCAGATAACCCTGGAATATTCAGGAACTACTCTAAGGCTAACTTCCTGCTATTAAGTGATAATCTGGAAAAATTTCAAGCCTCCATAAACCCTGGGAACACTGCTGCCTATGCAGAACAGTTTATAGAAACCCTATATAAGCATGTTAATATAGAGGCAGCTGAACCCACCAGGAAGAAGTACAAAACTAACTCATAAAACAAGCTGCCATGGTGGAATCACAAAATAAATAGGCTCTATAACAGAAGGAAGAAAATCATTGCAACAGTTAGGAGGTACAGCACCCAACTGGATAAAAGCACTCTCGTTAAACTAAACAAACAACCCAGAGGACAAATAAAGGCTACCAAAGCCAAATTTGAGGTAAATTTGGCCTCCCAGGACAGGGAAAACCACAAGGTATTCTTTAATTATATCTGCAACCTCAAAGGCAATACACAATTGTGTGCAGAGCTCATTGTAAATGGAGCCACCTATACTGAGCCAGAAGATATAGCAAACCTACTGGCTGACAAATTCTGCTCCAAATTTACCCCTCACCCCTCCACTCAACCTTCCCTCAGGAAATACCATCAAATATAACTCCCCCTGCTAATACTATGGAACAGGTCCTTAATGCTCTCGCTAAGGCCAAGAACACTGCATCAATGGGCCCAAACAATATCCAAGTACTAAATAGCATAAAACATGGCCTATCAGGCCTTCTGGAATCACTTTTTAACTGTAGCCTCCAAACAGGCTTCATGCCTCATGAATGGAGAAGTGCAACAGTCGCCCCTCTGCACAAAGGTGGGCCATCTACATAGCCTGGAAACTACAGACCCATAAGTCTCACTAGTCTCATATGCAAAGCCATGAAAAGAATTATCATGGAAATGATCAATAATGATATAGTAAACTTCCAGACATTGGACCCAACCCAAACTGGGTTCGTCAAGGGCAGGTCACACCTACTAATCCTGGTGGACTTCTTTGAAAAGGTCACCAAAGGAATGGATGAGGGCAAAATAGTTCATATTGCCTACCATGACTTGGCCAAGGCATTTGACACAATATCCCACTCGAGCATTGTTGACAAACTCAAGAAGTTAGGTACAAACCTTTATGTCACCCGGTGGATAGCCAACTGGCTCACAGACAGAACTGGGGAATTCACCTCTACAAAGAGGCCAGTCACAAGTGGAGTTCTTCAGGGATCAGTCCTGAGACCACTCCTTTTTGGTATTTACTTCTATGAAGTCAAGGCCAATGTCAATGGCCACTTGCTGACTAAACTTGGAGATGATTGCAAATTAGGAGCTGTCACTGAATCCAGCACTGACACAAATGTTTTCCAGGAAGGGCTGACACAGACATACAGCTGGTGTCAGAGCCATGGACTAAAATTAAATGCCAAGAAATGCATAATAGTATCCTTTGGGAAGTCATCCACCCCCTGGTAACCATCATATTGACAACACACCCCTTAGAGTTGATCCAGTAGTCAGGGACTTAGGAAGATACATAAGACAGTAATCAAGCCTTTGACCATCATGTGTCTACAGTAGTGAGGAAATCATTCCATGTTGTGCAACATATAAACAAAGGTATGGCATCATAGGTCCAAGGAAGTCATTGTTCCACTGTATTTGACATTGATCAGACCTATCATTGAATACAATGTCCCCTTTGGTATGTATCTAACCAGGCATATCCAACAATTGGAACATCCGCAGAGGTTCTTCACTAAAAGAATGCAGGGCACAAGTAACATATCCTATGCACACCACTTCAAGGCAGTATCCCTGTATTCTATCTCCTACAGGCTGTGAGGGGGGGTATATGCCTGGCATACAGGGCATTGTCAGACCCCACTCTGATGGACCTCCTGTATAGCCACAAAACAAACAGCACCAGAATTATAGGTTCATAGGGTTCATAGGTTCATAGGTTGGTACTAGGCTATCATTCCTAGGGCCTATCCAAGCCTAGCCATAACAATTCCCTGGCTATTTCTTCCCACACTATTTACTTCCCTGGACCCCTGTCTAGCAGGGCGACTGATCTGATCCCCGGGGTGAATTTCCTTTCACCCATCCAGTTGTCAAGGTTCCTTTTGAAGATGGCCAAAGAGGCACTCTGCTTGACATGTATGGGCAATCTATTCCAGAGTCTGGGGAGTCTCTGGGTCAGGAACCTATCCCTCCAGCATGTTTTGTTTATTGTGATGACAAGGTTTAGATCCCTGGAGCGTGTGGCTCTGAGGGATTGGGATTTCTTAAAGTGTAGCATGTCCAACAGCACTGGGTTTGACATGGCCTTGTATGTTAAGCAGAGATTGCCTCTGAGTAGACGATATATGACAGAGTATAGCTGGAGTTTTTTAAGGTGGTCAGCGTAAGGCATCTGCTTTAGGCCTGTGATTCTTTTAGTGCGGTATTTCTGCTGCCTTTCCAGTTGTATTCTGCAGCATTTCCAGATGTCTGTTATCTGTTCTAAAGACTTAGATCTTGCATGTAATATAAATATGACCTGCTGGAGATACAGGTATGTATCCCAGAGACTGCTCTGTCTCTGGAACAGGCTCTCTATCCATGTGAAGCAGAGTGCCTCCCTAACCCAATTCAAGTGTAACTTGGACAACTGGATGGGGAACAGGAAACTCATGCCTGATTTGACACCTATGTCTCTAATGGACATAGTAGGCCTGTAAATGGTTCATCTCCCAGGCCCCTGCTCATAAATGTTTCATCTGTCAAGTCCCTGCTTACACTTATCAAGGATACCAGAACTTGTCAGAGATGTGGGATGCATGGCTAGGCTTAAAAAAGGCCCTTGTGTTTGTTAGCCTAGTAAACACCTATGAACCTATGGAGATGATGTGGCACTACATGCAGACTCTGAACAACAACTTCAGCAAATGCTAGGGGAGTGGAATGCACAACTAAAGGCACATTGGCAGAAACTGCGTACAGACAAGACAGTTGTCATGTCAGCAAATGGCAGAAATTAGAAGAAACTGAAAACTGAGATAGAAGGGAAATATTGGAACTGGTGAACAGATTCAAGTATCTGGGAGTGGTGGTGGAGTAGAATGGAGACTGAATGAGGTGGTTAAAGCTAATATACGGGGGCTACAGTGTAGGGATATTGTGACAGAAGAATCCCAAAGAAGCTGAAAAGTAAGGTGTACAAAACAATGCTGCAAACAATATTATTAGATGGTACAGATACCTGGGCAGTGAATGCAGAGCAGTTGTGGAAGCTGAGGTGATGGAGATGAAGTGCCTGAGAAGGGTGGCGGGATGCACACTGTGGGACAGATGAAGAAATGAGGACATCAGAGCAAAAACCAAAGTAGCTCCAATTGTAGAGAAGGTAAAAGAGAGCAGATTACGGTGGTTTGGGCACATGTGCAGAAAAGCAAAGGACAAGCTGGTGAAGAAGATTTGGGAGAAACAGGTGGAAGGCAAGAGGAAGTGAGGGCATCCAGAAAAGAGTTGGATGGACTGTATGACAAAAGACTTGTGACAGTAAGGCATCACGATGGAAGAAGGTAGAAGGGTGGCACTAAATCAGGAAAGATGACGACAGCTGGTGCGGCGCCCTAATCCCATGTAGAAAGAAGGGGGTTGATGATGATGAAGATAATGATGGTGATGTGCAAAAAATGTATGGAGTATCACAGAGTCAGTGCTGATGGCTACACATACAGTAAGTGGATGGGCAGTATGACTGCATCATATAAAATGTGTAGAAATGAAATTATGAATAACTGTGAGGGCACTCATTTCATGTGAGAAAAATACTGGAAGAAACTAGGTAGCGCTACCTTTTGAGATTGATTCTTGGCTGTTTTTTTCAGCAAACCAGAGTCCCTAATTGGCCCAAGGACATTCTCTCATCTAAAGGTTGTATGTAGCTTTACTGTACACAGTACACAGATGGGCAAGACTGACAGCTGAGGATAGTGGCCTGTGGCTTCGAATTTGTAATGTGGGATAATTAATTATTATGTCAGAGTATAGGTGTGACAGAGGGGCTTTTTTGTATTTTGCAGAAAACCAAATAAATCCACCATCACTGAATCTCCTACTGTCCTGCAACTTCCTTCTTCATTGCTTCTCCCCCACTAACTGACATCTATAAAATACAGATTTATGTACTTAATTACTGTACTCTACACCTTGTCCTCTATTCTTCTCCTCCTACTGTCCCATTCTTCTTCCTACCATGAATCAATAATATCTTGCAACATCTCTCCAACTCTGTCCACCTAGCCATACTGCCACTTTACACTCTCCACACATTGCACCAAACCTATTTAATATTGCCACTCATCTTTATTCCAAATGTAGGCTGATTAATTGCACTACAACTCAAACTAAAACAAAATTAAGTGCAATAATCCTCTCCAAGAAACAAGTATGCATAATTCCATAAAATACTAAAATCCTTTTAGGAGGAGATATACACCCTAATCCTGGCCCCACCTATCCCAATGAATGCAATGATAATTCTGTCCCACACACTTTTATAACTGAACAACAACCAGTCCCCAACCTGGTGATCTAATTTTTGCTGTAATAAATGTTAGAAGTATAAGAAATGAAACTACTGAACTGCATACCTGGCTTTCCCAAAATAAGGCTGATGTTCTCCTTATGACTGATACTTGGCTTAAACCCAGCAAAAACAACTCTCAAGTTACACCTCCTGGTTATAATATCATCTGTAATTACCATATAAAGAGGAAAGGTGATGATATTGCTTTAATATTTCCCAATATCTACCACATTTCCCCTTACAGAAAATCAACACCAAAATTCAATTCCGCAGAGTTTGTTATTGCTTTCTTCAAAATAACAGTTATAAAGTAATATGTATTACCAGTGCAAGAAGGTGGTGGTATGCATATGTTGCTTTTGGGTCAAACCCCCCCCCCCCCAAAAAAAAAAATTTTTCTCCAAATCCTCTTTCATGAAAAATAAATGAATAAAATCTTGTCCCTTAATAATACAGCAATTGAAGTCACTTCTCACAGAAATAAGGATGATAGTGAATAATAATCTCAAAATGTACCTGCATTAGCCTTGAGTCATGGCAGGCCTTAGGCATAGGTGAACTAGGCAACCGCCTAGGGCGCCGTACAGGCCGGCCTCATAAGGGGCGCAAAATCGCAAAACAAACCAAAGTTAAAAAGTTAAACTTTCTTTACTTTTTAACATTGCGCCTGATGCCCGTTTGTACACAGTAGCATTGCGCCCTCCCCCCACGACTGACAACACGAGCACACAGCATAGAACGCCCCCTCCCTACGTTGTTCTTCCATCCCCCCCCCGCGTGATGTATGGTGAGTCATCTTTTTTTTTAAAACCAGCTGCCTAAATCACGAAAGTTGCAGCTGAATTTCTTCTGCTTTGTCTTTCTGTAGTTAGAATAAGGCTGTACAACTTGCCATTTTTTTGCTTTCCCGGCTGTATATAGAAACATGTGCACATGGTCTTGTTCGGTTGGTAGTGGCAACAGATTTCATTTTATTGCTACAAATGATAGGTGTATGTGTTTGTGTGTAAGTAACTGTTCGATCATGATCTACCTAACCCTCGTTTTACACTCGCTAAGCTGTTTTATTTATTTTTTTATGTAAAACTCAATAAACAGTTTAATGAGTGTAACCGAAGGACTAGTTAGATCATGATTGCACAGTTATGCACACGAAATATGTTGCGGTCGATAACTGTTTAACATAAGGTAAAAAAGTGCCCTGAAATAACTGTAGCCTGCTTGAGATATTTTGCTTGTTATGCTGCTTTCTCTTGCCTCCTTCTCTGTTTTACAACTAGCCTCTCAGTAAGTTGCTTTTCTGTTATGCACAGTAACGTAAACGCAAGAGAGATTTTTGTGTGTAATGCTTCTGCTGCTTCCTCTCCATTAAGGAGAGATTTTATGTGCAATGCTTCTGCTGGTCACTCACCATTAAGGAGAGATTTCTGTGTGTGTGTGTGTGTGTGTGTGTGTGTGTGTGTGTGTGTGTGTGTGTGTGTGTGTGTTTCTGTGTGTGTGTGTGTGTGTGTGTGTGTGTGTGTGTGTGTTTCTGTGTGTGTGTGTGTGTGTGTGTGTGTGTGTGTGTCTGTAAAACGTCCCAGTTATGTATAACAGGCAGTTAGACCTAACCCAGGCTCAAACCTATAGCTTGCATACAGGAGCCTGCATTCTCTACCCACATCAGCACTTGTCATATTCAGGAAGTTCAGTCCATAGCTCTCAAATGTCTACATATTCACAGAATATTATACTTGGCTTATACTTTTTGTCTGTTCCTGTTAAATTTTGTGGTTTTCTGGCAAATCAGTGAGGATGGAATTCACTAAATCATGATAGCCCTTTAAGTTTTAGTCTTCCTATCTTTTTTGGAAACACATGGCTACACGACATAATTTTAGCAATGTTCTAAGATTATACAAGCAATATTTAAAACATGCCCCTGGTTTTGGTCCTCCCCCCCAATTTTTGGCTTGCTCCAGATATCTTCTGCTGTAAAATTGAGAGATCTAGTTGTGTCAAGTGGATGGTGCATTGGTAGTGTTATTGCCACACAGCAAGAGGTTCTCTGGTTGGATTCTTGGCTGGGGTGCCTTCTGTGTGTAGTCTGTATGTCCTCCCTGTGTTTGTGTGGGTTTCTGTGGCTGCTCTGGTTTCCTTCCTCCCCTGTTACAATGACATGTGCCTGGAGCATTTCTCCCTGGGCCTTTGATGAAAATTGGCTTTGTTGCAAGTTGAACTTTCCTGGTAAACACATGTTAAATAGAGTTTGCTGAGAGCTTCAGGAGAAGAGTAGTTTAGTGATGCTTATTCTGTGTCTGTTTGCATTGTTAGTACCACAACAGGAAGTAGCCTTACTTTTGAGGCAGAAGGCTGTGGGTTCTACTCCCACATTATGCCAATGGATCACTGATACTGCACTGTGTTGTACTTTAAAGGGAGTGGATGCTGCAGTCCTGTGAATGTCCTCCTTTGGAGCAATTACCTAGTAACTATGAACCATTTATCATGTTGCCATCCATTCCCTATTGCAACAGTTACTAGCTTATCATTCTTTAATTTAATATAGACCATTTATTCTTCAAGGGCAACAGCCACTTTATTTGTAGATGAAACAATGAAATATAGAGTGGTTTCCTAGCAACGACCTCTTCATTAGTGATAGATCCCTTTAATGTAGAATTATTTAGATTGCTTACTTCTGCAGAGAGTTTGCATGTGCACTGATATTGGTGACTTGTAATGCCAGAAGTTTGAGTGGTGTTTTATGGTTGAAATTTTCTGAAATGGGTAGTGTCATTGGTTCATACATTTTGTTTCATTGCTTACTAGAAGACTGTTTAAAACTACACATTTAAAACACAATCTAACAACTGGTGCTGTATTGTACAAGGAATATAATTTAATATAATCATGAAGGTGAATCAAAGAATGTATACACATATGCATGACCCTAAAAATGTTCGAAACCAGCCCAGAGAAAAGTGTGAAAGGCTCAATCATCGGCAAAGTTTAAGCTTTACTCTTGTTACCAAAGCAATGGATAAAGGTAAAACAGCCATGTGGACCTGGCCTTTTGGCAAAATCCCCTACTCAGGTGTAGTACAACAGATGATTAAAGTAGGTTCAAACACTTGCATCACTAGCTGGATTGGTAACTTAAGCACAGGATGCAGGGGATCAAAACAGGGGAAGAAACCAGTCACCAGTGGAGTCCCCTAGGGTTCGGTACAGATCCTTTTTCTGTTTGGCATATACATCTCAAAAGTAAAAGGAAATACCAAGTGGCCTTAGCCAGTTAATTTGGAGATGACTACGAGCTAGGAGCAGTTACTGAATCCCTAAATGACTTAACCATCATGCAGGAAGCTTTGCCCCAAGCAATTGATTCATTAATTCCTGGAAAATTTTCCAGGAATTAATGAATCAATTTCTATATCAAGTATATTAAAATAGAAACATATATTAGGTTTATATCTACTATTTATTGTTTTTAAGCTTATAAATTATTGTATAAATGCAAGTTGATTGTGGCATTTTACATTTTTATTGTTTGTATTAGGTTAATATTGATTTTAGTGACTAAATTGATGAGGTTTCTTTAAGATTTAATTATGTACTAATAGGGGTTTATTACAAAAGGCTGGGTTATGCGTAGAAAATGTTTTGATTTTTTAATATTGTTCTGAGGAAGTCCCTTATCTGTACAGGGAAGAAAGTGCTTAACTTTGGATTAAACTTATACATTCAGCTGTTTGGGCTCCTGGCTATCCATTTTCTTTGAGTTATTGTCCCAAGCAATAACTGGTGTCAAAATCATGATAATGCCCTTGGAGAAGTGGGAGAATTGACTACACTGTTTAACATATTGGAACTTGTGTGTACAGTGGCCTAACTTTTGACTAACATGTGCCCAGAGTCATAAGAAAGCTTTTCTATATTGCACACCTTATAAACAAATTGACTGTGACTAGATCTAGAGATGTTGTTGTCTCACTTTACAAAGCTTCTGGTTTTATTTCCATTCCTGCTTAACACTGATGCTTCTGCTAGTAAACAGGGAAGTTATCTTAGACTTATTATCCTCATGTTTTAAAACTTTCACTTTATTCTATTTTATGAGGTCAGCACAGATTATGCAATCCTATATATGGATCTTTACATGTAATTAATTTTGATGAAGCCCATACCTCCTTCAGAATGGGGAATACATAATGTTGTTATACACTGATTAGTGTCTCTGCCTCCTTACCCCCGTGCCTGTACTGTGATAGCGATATTTACGTTTGGAACTATTTAAACTAATAAGTATTGCACAGTCAATATTTACGGCTCACTCTAGGCTTATTTTATTGTGAAATTGAAGTTTTCTGCATGTAATTCACAATACAATAATAAATACATTTTTATATGAAGACAAAAATACCGGACCAAATTATAGTTTTGACTGTGTCAGTACATGGCAACTGTCTTTAAGAATTCTAGTCCATGTGGAGATTGGACTGTCTGCCCCAAAGATTACTGGTTCATATATTAATGCAGTTTATTATATGGAGTGCAGTTGGAGGCTTATTAATTGAATTTGAAGGAAGGTAATACTGATAAGTGTTCTACACATTGACTAAATGTAAGAGTTGATGGTACAGTGACAAAAATAGTAGCAAGCAAGGGAAGTTGATGGCATTTTTAATCTGTAGGACCTGATAAGTTAACTTTATATAGTGCATCAAATTAGTCTTTGATGGGTGAGGCTATTATTGCTTATGCAAAGCAGTGCATCTGTTACATGAATAAAAGGTGAACGTTGTATTTCTTTGGTTCTGTTTACAGGCTTGTATACAAGTATTGGTCTCTCGCGCATGCAATATGAAAGAGGCACCCACACTGAGAATTTACACACTATAGCAACTTTGATACGTTTATTTCATTAACTTATTCTATATTGTGGTTTATGTGCACAGTCTGTACAAGGATTGTAACTGGAAGCAAATTATCCAGTGAATGCTAGCGTACAGTTGAACAAAATGTTGCTGTCAGTCATAAAGTTTATGATTATGTGAGAAAGCACTTTGGTTTACCGTCATGTGTTATTATTTAGAACAATGCATGTTAATAGAAGTCATGTTTTATTCCTGCTGACATTGCTTTGAGTATGATTTAAGTCCTGTATTTCTGTAGTAGCTGCTTTGATACAAGCAGTTGTTAATTATATGACTTTTAGGCTGTGTTACCATTATTCCCCTTCTCTAAGGTGTAGGGCACATTGTCTGCTTGCTTTGTCTGATGCATCTCATCAGTTGATTTTTATTTCTGCTTCATGACTGCAGTATCGCTTTGCATTTACTGAGAATGGTGAGCACCTTAATGTACTTACTATATACTCAGCGGTATTTTTTATCTTCAGTAACCTGTTCGCTCCTTTTATACTAAAATGTTGGTGCCAAAAGAACTTCTAGGCTGTGTTAGTCTAAAAAAATAAGCTGGTGTTACCTTTGTAATAGCAGGACATGGTACGAAAATTAATGCATAGTGTCAAAAGTTCTGTTCTACTGCTTTAGATTTGTCTTTCAGTTTGAACAACACTATGCTGGTTTGCCAAATGATCTATTACTTATTATAGTGCGCTTTTTAGTTACAGCAAATACCAATATACTATAAAACTTGTGTGGCAAATGATACCAGCCTAGAAGTCAACATTCAAAGCTGTAAGAAGACAACAGTACTAACTATTAAAATGTAAGCAAATACCAGAAAATAATAAATTTAACAGAAACATTTCTGGCCACTTGATATGAACATTTAATGAATTTGGAATGGATACATATTCAAAATAAAATGGTAAATCAATATTAATGTTTCTAGTTCATGAACCTCACCTCTGACCTATATAAACTCCACAATTGTTTTGTAATGTCAGTTGTTTAATAGTGAAATCCTACAATAAGAATATAATAAAATTGTCTACCTTAACATTTTGCAGATTTTAGTGAACTATTACGACTTGATAAGCTAACAAATACTATTTTCTCCAGTTTTCCTGCACACCTTTGAAACAAGCAGTAGGCTTGATAGTCCCAATAATTAATGTGAATTTCTTTCCACACGCTGATGTAACGTGCCTTGTAGGATGCAGTTCTTAATGAGAATCACAGAAAGACTTCATTGTTATGTTTAACCTTATTTATGACAAAACATGAGATAGTGATTGGAAATGTGCACAGTAAAGTGTTATACTTCCATCCAATGCTTATTCACACCATTTCCTCATAGCTCACAACAAGGAATCTGTCGTACTCCAAAACACCACAAAGACCATAAATAAATGTGTGTGTGTGTGTGTGTGTGTGTGTGTGTGTGTGTGTGTGTGTGTGTGTGTGTGTGTGTGTGTGTGTGTATGTGTGTGTGTGTGTTTACGCGCATGTACCTGTGTTTCGGTGTCTGCATGTGTGCCTTTTTGTGGCTGAGACAGAGGAAGACAGACATGCAAGCAGGCAGAAAGACAGATAGACACAGGGTTGCATGACAAGTCAAGAAAAATAATTCTAAAAGGTTGTGTCATGTAATACATCTGTAATAATACTTGCAAATTTCATTGTAAGTCAGCAAATAGGTGTTGTTTAAATTATCTTGTTGAGTATGCATTTGGAGTTAACAGAGCATTTAGGAAATAGGTTGGAAAATTACAATGCCTTTAAGTTTGCTAAAATAAAGAGAATGTTGTGGAACCAGAGCAGATTGAAATTATTTTATTGATATGATGATTTGTTCTGGGTAACAGGACTAGTCTAATGGCCACTTTCAGCTATAGTCCAGGTCACTAGCTATGAGAATAACAAGGAAGTGGAAGATGTACATAATAACTCAAAAATGCATGCACTAGGTACCTCGCTGAAACTGTTTCTGTAAAGCAGATTACATTTAAGGTGCAGCTGGTCTAGAAAGAGAAACACAGCAGTGATCCCTTCTTGGAAACTGCTGCATGACGCTACAAATAGTCATGAAGTTCCAAAGTATTTGTAGTGGAGATGACTGTGATAATAGAAATTGCATAGTCTTACCCATTTAAAGTTTGAGACAACCACTGCCATACCCACATCTAGTAGGGGGATGAGTATTCATTTCTCAAGTGAGATTTTACTTAGTCTGATTAGCAGGTATTATATTCTGGAGCAAATTCTCAGCAATTATGAGACACAGTTCTGAGCTTTCTCTACATGGTCAGCAAAGGAAAGGATGGCTGTCTGACCATCTCCATAGATATTTACCCCATTACACAATCTCAACCGCTTCCTATTGTCAATAAGCAGCTGAGTCTGAAGGTACTAGTTTAACCCTTTTATAGTTACTAAACAACAGCAGATTGCCCATTTTGCAGTTAATGTTTATTTCTATTTTTGACAATGACTTATTTACCTTTAGATGACCTTCAGTGGTCTTAGTCTAGAATATTTGAGCTAATAATCATGACAGTGTTTATAACAAATGTATGATATATGGGGCCTAGAAAAAAATCAGTGGAGTATCCTTTCCTGATAGAGGAACTGGTGAGACAGAGCAATGCCGATTAAAATACCATCAGACTGCTGTTTGGTCTAGGACATATATATTCCAAGTCCTATGAGACACTCATTATAAGTTAATAGGTGTATACTAAGATAATGACCAGTGGGTCCTTTATAAGCCTAGCCAAGCATGCACATTGTATCCCAGACGTTTATATGCCTTAAAGACTATTTTAAGGTGTATATGTAAGCTAGGACAAGAAACATAGGTGCAAGACCCAGGGTGTATTTCTAATTTCCCATCTACTGGTCTAGGTTTCTCTTGAATAGGGTTAGAGAAAAGCTCTGCTTCACATAGTTAAGAAGCCTATTCCAGAGAAGAGAAATTCTGTGAGATACACACCTGTCCCTCCAACGTATCCTGTTTAAGTCCGCAGAGAAGTTTAAATCCCGAGATCAAGTCATTTGAATCTTATTCATTTTCTTGATATGCAAAAGGTCCATCATAGTAGGATTCAAGGACACCTTGTATGCCAGGCATAGATTGCTTTTCAACAGTCTGTAGGAAGCAGAATATAGAGATAGGGCTGTAAGGCGATCTGCATAGGACATGTTGTTTCCACCGTCTACTCTTTCTGTGAAAAACCCTTATAGACATTTCATTTGTTACAGGTGCCTAATCAGGTACAAATTAAAGAGGTCATTGTACTCAATTATGAGCCTGATGAGTTCCGAATACAGTGAAACAATGACTTCCTTCGACTTAGATGGCATGCCCTTGCTTATAGGTTGAGCAATATGGAATAATTTCCTTACTATCTTGGACACATGTTGGTCAAAACCAGGTTACCATCTACATGCATACCCAAATCCTGACTTGTTCTCCCGTTAGGGGTATGCCATCAATGAGGTCATGTCCTAGGGTGAGTGACTTCCCAAATGGTACTATTATACATTTTGTGGCACTGAGCTTTCAACCATGGCTTTAGCACCTGTCATTTGGCTGTATGAATGCTACACTAGCAACAGATCAAGCAGGTTTGTTAAGGAGGATTCAGCCTTCAATTGCAGTCAACTACACTACAAGGTGTCTGTTATAGTATGACTGGTTTTTCATGCATTTAAACATTGAAAGAACTGGAGTGGGTTTTGTGGGAGTGACCCATCTGTGGACATGGCTCAAATAGGAGTGTTCCTTGAGTTCGGTGTGGGTGGGGCTTAAGGGGTGCCAGAGCAATACTTCGCCTAGTGCCGGCCCTGCCTTGAGTTACTATAATTGTTTATTTGTGCTCTTTTTGAAGGAGTGTGCAGATGCCCTCTCTCCTTTCCCTCTTTGATTACACACACACAATGTAATTAACTAGTTTACAAAGTGAATAAAAGTTCCATGTTTTTTGCAGTTTGTGAAATCTTTGGCCATAAATCCCAAGAAATGCACTCTTTATGACAATCTGCATATGCATGCAATACAGGCAGAAATAATAATAATGAAGTGACCTAGGAAATGAAAGATAGGTAGATTAAGATAGGGTTTTGAGGTGAAGGACAGTTTAGATTCTCTACGTTTAGGTACAAACCTTGCAGCTATAATAAGAATAATCAGCGGTATAAGAGGTTAATTAGGCTAAGAAAAAAAAAAAGATATAAAGTCCTACCTGTCCCCCCCCACACATACACACAGCAGCACATGCCCAGCCATTCTAGTGTTCCATTACTTGGCAATTCCTCCCCAGTTACCATAAACACAGTTTGTATCTGTCAGTGTGCATCCTGTTTTTTTTTATTTACTTCTGCAATGATTATAGCTATTGAAATAAAATAACGCAAACATTGATAACCATTTGCTAAACAATACAGCCTCACAATGAAAACAGACATAGCATGAGCAGTAAACTTCTCACATTCATTGAAACAGCATTAATACCCACATGCAAAGAAAATGCATCTGACCAGTGGAAAATTAAGTTTATCTTCTGGCTGTTTTCAAACTGTAGGCTCCTTGCACACATTTTTAGGGACATGCATACATGCATGTGTTCTTTGATTCATCTTCCTGATTGTGTTCGATTAAATTTCTTGTATAATATAGCTCCACTTATTAGAATGTGTTTTAAATTTGTAGTTTTGAACATTCTTACAGTAAGCAATGAAACAAAATGTATGAACCAATAATGACAAAACTACCAGCTTTAGAAAATTTCAACCATAAAAGTCCACTCAGACATCTGTCATTACAGTCCACCAACATCAGTCAATAAGCACAATCTCTGTAGAAGTAAAATCATCCAAATAATTCCACATTAAAGAGATCTGTAAATATTGAAAAGGTTGCTACTGGCAGACAGCTTTACATTTCAGTGTTTCATCTACAAATCCAGTGCCCGCGGCCCTTGAAGAATTAATTGCCTATATTACGTTACATTAAAAACAATTGGTAAGCTGGTAATATTGCAATACGGAATGACTGACAAACCAACAACAAATAATTATGCTACTAACACTGCTTTCAAATTCTACAGCACAAACAGTGACTGCCATTTGCTAAACAAAACAGTTACACATTGAAAACAGACTTAGCATGAGCAACAGCAAAATTCTGTTCCTTTGAAACTCACGATTCCATGAAAATGCAGGGAAACTCACTCCCTTGAAAAATGCACTAAACCTAATAATTCCCTGAAAAGGTACTGAAACTGAAACTCACAATTATGTCAGCAGTCTAGTTGTTGGTGTAGAAGATTCAGGTTCTTGTCTCCAATGAAGGTCACAATTCCTTCAGCAGTATGATAATTGGTGTAGAGGATTCAGGCTCTTGTCTCTTGTAACCAAGATACAGGGTCAAGCCTGATTAAGTTAATTGACTAACTTGCCCCCCCCCCCACACTAGAACATTACATACCATACCTCTCACACACACACACACACACACACACACACACACCTGCTCTCTCTCTCTCTCGCACATCAACACACACACACACACACACACACACACATACTTCTCCACTGTCCAGATTTTAAAAGAAAGTACAGATTTTTTTCTCATATTTTTGAACTGTTCCTCATAAAATTTGTGGTTTTATGGCAAATCACTGGGATGATCTGAGGATTGCAGTCACTAAATAATGACATACATTTGAGTTCCAGACATCATATCCTTCAGAAAATGCATGTTAACACAAATGCTATTATTCTAGCAACAATGTACATTTATAAGAGGAATATTTAAAATCTGTCCCTATTTTTGTCCCTCCATATGTCAGGCTTTGTCCAGATTTCTTGCACTTAAGAGGTTGAGAGGTATGCACACAGACCCCTAATCTCTTACACAGCAACACACATACACACCTTCTCTCTTATACAGCAGCACACACACACACACACACACATACACACACACACCTTATCTCACATATGAACAGAACAGCTAGTTTAAATTACATACACACATAAACACACTTTCACTCTCAAACAGAAACAAACGTAACCACTAGTTTAAATTGTACTCTCTCACACAGCAACACAATCACATCTTCCCTCTCATACAGCAGCACACACACACACACACACACACACACACACACACACACACACACACACACACACACAATCTTGCATACAAACTGAACAGCTAGTTTTACTTTCATACATGCACGGACATTCTCTCTCATACAGAAACAAACAGAACTACTAGTTTAAATTATACACACTCACTCTCACTCACTCACCCTACATACATATGGATGCATACAATGTCACACACACATGCGCGCGCACACACACACACACACACACACACACACACACACACACACACACACACACACACACACACACACACACACACACTCGCGCACACACACACATTCAGAACAGCTAGTTTAAATTCCACATATTTTTACATCTGCATTGGCGTGTGACGCATGCATGATTCTCCTTAAAAAAGAAGATGCCGCTACCTTAGCTGAGGTGTCAGCACATTGTACCGGTGTGTGCTGTCACAAAAAAGCCCTGTGTATTACTGTCTTTTATATCTCTCCTGGTGACAATACAGCTATACTGGAACATATCTTACATTGGATATACATAATATTTCCACAAGAAATAATATCACTAGGTGATGTGAATATCAATTGCTTGTACATAAATTCTAACTTCCCTGCATCTAGCATGAATATACATGGTTTCACACAACTAATTAATAGCCCCACATATTATAGTAAGACATCAAATTCTCTATTGGACTGTATCCTAGTATCAGACCTAAGCAAATATTCCACCACAGGTACAATGTCAGACACTCTCAAGTGATTATCTCCCAATCTATATGACTAAACATCTCCCACATCCAGTTAAACAGCATACTTATAAAACAACACACAACCTTTCCAAGTTTAATGCAGAAATGTTCATTAATACACTATCATCTGTTAACTGGAACTTCCTAAAAATCCTCCCCTTAGATGATGGTGTAACTGAATTCAGTACAACTTTCTTAAATATCCTAAATAGCCTTGCATGTACTAGAAGGAAGAGACAGAAAAGAAATAATGCAATTTGGCTATCCAAAAAGAGTAGAATGCTAATGCAGGATACAGAAAAAGCATGGAAAAAATTGCAAAAATATAAGACTCAATATTTTGAAAACTTCAGAATGCTTCACAATCTGACTAAAAAGCAAATAAGTGAAGACAAAAACTATACTATAATAACTTTCAGAATAATACTAAACACAACCCTAAACATTTTTGTATATCGAGTAAAAAAATATTACATCCAGGTCAAAAATTCAACCCAAACCTCTTTCCAGATAACTCACCACTCAAAACTGCAATACAGTTCAACCTTATTTTATAGATACTATGGCATCTCTAACTAAGAATCCCTCAACATCTAATCCCTTCCCGGTCCAACAGCCACATATCACCACATCCACTTTAACCTTCAAATCAGTGCCCACATCCTATATAAAACAAATCATAAACAAACTTAAGACATGTACTTCTTCATCTTCCAAGCAAGTACCTAAAAATCGCAGCCAATAGAATTGCATATCCTGTCTCAGTCCTTATAAATAGTTGTATCCAGGAATCCCACATTCCCTCTCTCTAGAAAAAGTCACACATTATCCTTCTGCACAAAGCAGGAAATGCAATAGACATTAATAACTTTAGACCTATAGCAATCTTATCTCCCCTCACAAAAATACTAGAAAAATGTTTTCAAAAACAATTGCTAGACTATCTTCTGCAGGTAGAACTCCTATCCCCTACACAACATGGCTTCCATCCTTCCCATAGTATTAGCACTGCCCTTCTAACCTATATTGCTATTGTCAATGAGATGCCCGTGCCATGGCCCAGCAATCAAGGAGCTTCAATCCTCACCACTAACAACAGAGAGGGCATCTCATATATGAGGAAAGGATAACAAATACACACAGTAAAGTGCAATTTCCCTTAAGAGCACACAGAGATAACAGTCAGTCCAGGGCTAGTTGCTCCCTTGCTCTCCAGGTCCCCAATAAGACTCCCCACTGGCACAGCTATAGGGTCCAAATCTCAGCTTAGTGGGCAAGCTAAAACCTCTAGCACCCTCTCTGTCCAGCCAGTGCTTCGTGTCCCTGCCCAAGTATCTGACACACACACACACACACACACACACACACACACACACACACACACACACACACACACACACACACACACACACATACATGCACTTTGAGAAGAATTTATACAACCACACAGTCACTCCTGGGGAAGGCTGGCACAGTTACTCCAGCTGTGCCTCTTTCTTCCAGACTATAGGGTAGTTCCACTTGCCACCACCCACTAATACTTATCAGTTACTCAAAGGCCCTTAAAAGGGTGTCCAATTATTACTGTGCAATATTCTTATCCAATTGGTAGTTGTGACTAAACAGTCAAGGCTTATTTAGAGTGACTTGGACAGTAAACTCTATAAATATGCAATGCACTCTAGAGCTTAAATTATTTATGCACAAAAAAGCCAGTTAAAAGGTTTTAAAATATTTAATAATAAATAATTAAAACCACAAGACAATACTTTCTACTACACAGTGCTAGTCAAGAATTCAGAGATCACAGAGAAATACTTAAAATAATTCAGTAGTACAGTTCTGACATCACAGAAAAACACTTAGTCTAATCTTTCTAGTTTCTAGCTATTTCTAAAAGAACATACAAGTCTAAGACAACTTACATATGAGCAAGACAGTGCTGTGAGTTGGATGTTCAAGACAAAAATGCTTAATGCCTATTGATTCTCTCTGTTTAAATTGCTATTGCAGTCCTGATTCCTATTACATCATATTTTACACGTTCCTGGTATTCCCAGGCTGACAGAAACTGCATTTACATTCTTTTACACCTAGGCAGAAACCATAGCAATAAAGGACATTCCATATGTAAATTCGGGTCATTAACTTTAGCCTTAAAACAATAGGCAGGAAGCCTTCATCTAGCCTGGCTGGTGCCGAATTGTAAACATCAAAGACAGTCATTAAATAATTTTAATGTCAAAGGACAGATAAGAAATGTTTGACTTAGCTTTCTTTACAGCAGAGGGCAATGTTGCTATATTGTTTTAAGTTCAACCTTTCACAGCATATTCTATCATTTAAGAAAACAAGCCTGTATTTCAATATTCATATTTACAAAGGACAGAATTATGTACCAAATTCTATTTGACTAGGCTGGCAGCCTTCACCCATCTCTATCAGTCTTCACAGTCAATAAAGCTAGAGAGAATGGCAAACTAATCTCTTCCTTATTTCTTGACTTGTCTAAATCTTTTGACACAGTTTGTCACAGCAAACTCCTACTTCATTTGTTCTCACTTGGTCCCTCTCAGCCCACCTGTCTGTGGTTCAAAAGTTACCTGTCCAATAGTCAGTAAAATGGCACTCCATGCTTTCTCCTTACCTCCCAGTCAACACCGGTGTACCACAAGGCACCATCCAGGGTCCCCTCGACCCCTCCTCTTTAACATTTTCACCAACACTCTCTGTACTTCCACACAACAAGCCACCCTAATACGATATACATATGATTCCACTCTCGTTTGCCCATCTGACAACATGGTACACCTCCAAAAATGACTTAGGAAGTGTTAACAACCACTAAAACATGGCTTCATAACTCACAACTCATGCTCAACCCAAAAAAGACCAAACTACTACTTTTCCTCCATATCCCACTCTCATTGAAAAACAAAATTTAAAGTCCTCTTTCTTGATAATACAACCATTGAAGTCACTTCTCTTAGCAAACTATTAAGGGTGATAGTGGATGATAATCTAACATTTGCTCTGCGTGTACAAAATTGCATAAGAAAAACTCATCAAAAAATAGGGATGCTTTACAAGAGCCAAAAACTTTCTCACTGACACAACTAAAGCTACACTTGCCAGTACTTATCTCTCCCCTAATCTTCTTTATGGTACTCCTGTCCTTACTAACCCTCAGGCTTCACAAAAATGAAAACTTGAGCAATGCTATAACAAAGCTGTTAAATTTGCAGAACATAGCCCTTTCAGAATCCACCACTGTATATTACTGAAAAGCCTAAATTGGTTAGAACTGTCACATCAACTAACATATACACAACTTGTTACCACCTATACAATTATCCACCATCCATATGCCTGTCCAGCACTAAAAAACATTCTACATAACTATGTTCCCAGTCAGTCATTCCAATCTGGGGACGAAAGACTCCTGTGTGTCTATAAGCCTAGCAGATCTGCTGGGCATTGTCTGTACTTGTACAAGGTTGCTAAGGCCTGGAACTCCTTGCCTGCATCCATCAGGTCTATACTCTCCTTCACATCTTTCAAAACCACTCTGAAAGACTTCCTAGCTAAAATCTGGCTCTGTTCTTGCTCAAAACCAGGATAAACTATATCCCTAAATGTGAACAAGTGCATTTTCATTCCTTATACCTTCTTACTCCCCCTTTTTCACTAACTTTGTTACTGCTAATTATCTTCCTAAGTTTCTCTCTAAATATACCATAAGCCTGTTTTCCCTTACTTCATATTGCAATTCTTGTTTGTATTAGACTAACTTACCTTTAATTTATCTACAAACTGTCTAAAATTTCCCTAAATACTAAATGATTGTCATTTAACTTGTATCGATTTTTAACCAATGTTTTTATATTATGTCTAATTTGTTAGAATTATTTAAACTGCTGATGTTTTTGTTTTAATTTTGAAGATTGTATAATTATTTTTATTAAAATGTTTTGCATTAATTTGGAGCTTTTCTCCCTGGGCATCCACTGAAAATGGGCTTCTACCCAGTTGGACTTTCCTGGTAATCAAATGTCAATAAATAACTATATAACTAAATAACTAAATAAATAAATAATGTTTCTAGTAGGGTTCAGGATGCCTTGCAATGCACTATTACAGCTTGTCAAATTACTGGGTCCTCTTCAACTATATCTTTGTCAGGGTTTCCTTTGATTTACTGACAAATCTTTTAACTGCAACACAAACCTGTATAGTCTTGTTATACTGATTTGTGTGGTGCGACACTTGCATAAATGTGACAAGTACAATGTCACACCACACAAAGCATCGTAGTGGTCTGCTATCAGTTTGTATATTTCAAGGCACTACAGAGTCATGAAATATAAATTAGCATTCTGTCATGCTACAGTACCCCCATCTCTTTTCAACACAGTGGTGAACCATGATACATCCTTTCCAGTTTAGGGTACACAATAGCAGTGTGCTCCCAGGTGGTCAGTGAGCACCACTCCTGTATTTATATACACATTGTGGGATTGTTGATCAAAGGGCAGATGTATGCTTGTGTCTTGTCTCTGTGTTGTACAGGGTTTCATTTCAACATTCAGTGCATACTACAAGGTTAACCTTAGCATGAGTCACCATGGTAACATGATAATATGCAAATGCCATGCCGAATTTTGTATGTTTTTGACTCAGTTTGAGTGTTAGGTTATACAAGGCCTGTCTTTGCACTTTAGGCCCACTTTTGACAGAGGTCAAGTGCAGCTGGATGGTTATTCTGCCATGTAGATTCTTATGCAGGTCTGTTTTAAAAAAAAATCACATATAAATATATACACCTCATACAATCTTACAAGTGTGCAACATATCCATGATGCTGAGTGCATGCCCCTGCTCTTCTGAAAAGGATGGCTTATGAATTTCAGGCATTGTTTAATGCTGTGTGCCACATTGCTTAATGATGGTACAACGATGCAGTCTGTGTTGCATGTAATATTAATAAAATATAATTAATTGAAAATAACTGCAGCTGACCATAGTCTGGTTGTCACTGTAAAGCACTGATGCCTGAGACATCAGGGTTTTACAATGATCATGGCCTACAGAGTGCATATGAAGTACTCCAAGCTGTTCCTCATGATCAGACCAAGTAAAAACTACAGACAACAGACTGTTGTCTTTTAGACTGTATAGTGTATGTTGTATTCATCATCCCTTTAGCCTAGTGAACTTATGTTGGAAATTTATATGGCTAAAATATTGTGTAATATTGCCAACAAAAACATTTTCATGTTATCCATTGCATAAAGTTACTAACGTGTTTCACAGGCTGTACAACTGTTTTTTAATCACACACACAAAAAAAAGCTGTAATATGTCTAGAAAAGGTCAGAGGTATTATTTCAGTATAACCTTTGCTAGCAGGACATTGAAGATATTTTGACACAGATGTAGAAACATGTACAAACAGACTTGTTAAGTCACAGTTAGTGTTACCAGATGGGAAAATAAACTCCACAGCTCTATTATACTGAGGCAGGAGGTTAGCTGTCAAACAGGGAAAGGGATGTCATGAGAAGCAAAAATAATTGGATTTAATTATAAATTGTCGTTAGCCAGCAACTCTGAAATGAGAAAAAAATATAAGTACTATATTGTACCTTTCGTTTTTAAGAATATAATCATGACCTTTGTGGGAAAGAACAATTATAGTCTCCACTTAGCCTGTCTAAAAAGACAAGTTAATAGTTGTACCACAGCAGGACAGTTGTGATGTTTTGACCTTTATCTTTTTTGGTGATTACACACAGACAAAGGCAGAGACTCTCAGGCAGGAGGCAGAGGGTATGCCATTTTACTAAGTCTACATAAGTCTGTAGGTAGCATCAGTTATCTCTACTTCCTTCCTGACTTGCACCCTTTAGGCATGTAGTAGCCTTCATTCTGTGCCAGTTGTGTTAGGAGGCAGAAATTTAGTGGCTTCATTTCTGAACTGTATACCCCTCTACCCTACAACGTGAACAATATTAGTTCAGCCTATAACCATAAACATGTACAACAATCTGTGTCACCCACTCTGACAGCCTGTGCTCCTACTTATTGGAAGGCTTTCAAACTTAGGTAATTGACAGCTGTCCCCCTCCCACAGAACTGTGGTAGGCTTATTGGATGATTTTTTGCAGTTACAGATGCAATACATCTTCATTTTAGCTGTGCCATTTATTGACTGCTCTGTCTATGAATCAGCACGTCATTCCATTACCCGTAAGTCCTTCTTCCTCTTCTAATTTCATATTCTGCCTCTTTGTGATCCATGCATGCTCATTTTGAAATATGTTGGCACTATTTTAGGCTTTATTTCCTTAATTCATTTTAACATTTATATATTTCTTCAACATGCCATCCACTGAGACCTGTGAATAACATATTCTGTTACACAGGCTACCTGTCTGGCACCCACTCCTACCTCAGTCAACATTGTTTTCCCTGCAATGAGTTTTTATGAGTTTTCCCACAATCTTTTCTTGAGTATGTTGACTGCATCTGTATCCCCCATTAAACATCCACAGTGCTATCTTACCTGATTTGAATTTTGCCATGCATGCTATATAGTAAATGCGGACAAGAGTTCCACTGTCAGTCTATCTTTCCTTCTTTGTCTTTCATCTTCTGCCTTCTGTGTCTTTAATGCTCCTCAACAGTGGCAGATTATAATATGGGTGAAATGAGCAACTGCCCTGGGCCCACAGCTTCAGGTGGGTCCCAAGGCCAGCCAACAAAATAATTTAATTAAAAAAACTTCTTCTCAGCATAGCTAATTATTTTAGTATGGAAAATAACAATCATTTGCTTGGTTTTCTTGTGTTTTATATAAACAAGTTACATGATAGAAACTGCAAGTATTTTCTTTGTACTCACACTGCCTGCCACTTATGAATGTGCAAGATATGACAGAGCTGCTGCTTTATTTATTTTTGTTTTGTTTTACATTTACTATAATAAATAAATAAATAAATATATAAGCAGTCCCTGTAGTCCACTGAACAGTTTTGAGACTTCCTGTTTGATGGTTTTCCTTAACTCATTGGGAAAACAATAAGCAGGAAGCTAGCAATATTAAGCTAGAGCAAGGGATGGATATGTTGTTATAGGTGGCTGCAATAAGGTGAGATACGTTTTTTTTTTCTTATCATGGCAGGCAAAAAGCTATAATAATATTCATAACTGTTGCCCAGGGGGACTGCAGACTGGCCAGGAATGAAATCAGCTTTTTCTGGCTGCAGTTTGTGCTTCAAACAATGTTGAAACGTTGGCTCTGTGGACTCTCTCTGACTTTGTCTCATGTTTTGGTCTGTTATTCATACATTTTTTGTCTTCTGTAAAAGCACTGACTAACTAAGGACCACTAGTTGGTGGTGCAAGCTAATCGTGGATGAAAGCACCTTATTCTCTTGTGGGTTCATTGTTTTAACATCTGGTTTCACAGAATTAGTGTGCATTTGTATGAAATTCATTGGAATATTTATTCTGTGGTGACTCTGTAAAACAAAGCTGAAACTGTCTCTAATATTACAGAATGTCCCTGACTTCATCTTTTATTTTTTGGTCTGTGCTTCATCAAATGTATGGCTTTATGGCAAATCATTGAGGATTACAGTCACTAAATGTGGGTGTGGAGTGTGTGGGGGGGGGGGGGTGCAGGCTGGCTGTGGATGAAAACAATTTAGCATCTTGTTTTCCTATTTTCCAAGCTGGCTTTACAGGTCTTTGTGTTTAGCAAAGTTGAAATTGTCACTGGTAAAGCCGAAAGAAGAAGAAGAAGATTGCAGGATAGCCCTTACTTTGCTTTATGTTTTTGGTCTGTGCCTCATACAATTTATGTTTTTATAGCAGATTACTGAGGATTACAGTCATTAATTTGGGGGTGGTGACTGTAGATGAAAACTATTTACCCATTTGTTTGTTTTTCATAAAATTTGGCCTTGTAGGACTAATTTACATCTGTATGAAAAACACTGGAATGTTTATTCTCTGCCAAGTTTTTGTGTGAAGCAAAGCTGAAAATGTCCCTGATATCACAGAATGTCATTCACATTGGTTATATATTTTTGGCTGAGCTCACAAAAATGTTGGTTTTACACCAAATCATTGAAGATTACAGTCAGTAAAGGGGTTGAGGCAGGTAGCTGGCTGTCGAGAAAAAAAACAATTCATAATTTTGTTGTCTGTTTATTTTAAAATCTGGGTTACAGGACTAGTGTACATTTGCATGAAGTAGACTGAATGGAAGTTAATGTAGAAGACAAGAGCTTTGAGCTGCTATTCAGCTGCCTTCTGTGCTCAGAGTACAGAGTTTGATTCATTCTACCTTCATTTTTCTACTTTGTGACCCTGAGAAATTCACTTAACAAGAGAGTAGACTCATGGGTCACCAATGAAAAGGGATAATCTGTCCAGTGGACTTACCTGGTCAACAAATAGGTAACATGAAATTAAATGACTATTTATTTTTTTTGCAAGTCTTTGATTGAAGCAAAGTTGAAACTGTCCTTGATTTCACAGAATTTTCCGACTTTGCTTCAAGTTTTGGGTCCATGTCTCATAAAATCTGTGTTCTTCTGGCAAATCACGCAGATTGCAGTCCTGAAATGATGATAGATACTTGACTTTTCAGACTTCTTATCCTTCAGAAAATGCATGCTGAAGTTAAATAAAAAACATTATTCTTGCAACTTTTGAAGTATAGAAGAGCAATATTTAAAATCTACCCCTGATTTTGAGCTTTTGCCACATATCACTTTTGGGGTTTGTCCCAGATTCTTGTGCTTAGAGATTAATAGATGTTGGTTTGGATTCATGAATGGCTAATTTCCACTCTGCTATTGATAGCTCACTATTTTGTAGTCATTAAACAGCTCTACACATTGTGTAGATCTGCCAAATAACACTAAACAACACAATATGCTAATGAAAGCATAAGCAGCTGAATTACATGCTGTTTAGCCAATCCAAGATCTGGGATCCATTCAGGAAGCTACAAAGTAGCCCTTTGTCATGAACGCCAAAACCTACTGGAATACAATCACCATCATAGTTAGAAAAAACAATATTAGTGGGTGCTGCTGCTCTCTTGCATGTGTATGTGTAACAGGTTCAAATCTATGCTACTGATGCTGATGATAGACATCATCCAAGGAGAAGAAGTGTTTTCAGACCTGATTTAATGTATCACGGACTGCAAAATATTGAAATAGTAGAGTGATACAGAGTTGATTGGGAAACACTACAGGAAATCTACAACCTCTGCCGCTCCCACCTCAGACCCAGGGGGAATCGAAAACCTATACCAGTGGAAACTAAGGTATGTGTAACATTACGGATATTAGCTACTGGTACATTCCAGAGACCCACAGGGATATATTAGGGTGTCACAGGCCTCAGCTTTCAGAATATTTTACCAATATTTAATGCTGTTCTACAACATGTAAGGAAGTACATCTATTTTCCATGTACACCAGAGGAGAGATCAAGAACAATGCAGGAATTCTATGCTGTAGCACACTTCCCTAAAGTCTTGGGGGCCATAGACTGCACTCACATAGAAATATAATCCTCATCTGGTGAACAGGGAAGGACATACATCAACAGGGAGGGGTTCCACTCATTAAACTGCCATGTTATCTGTAATGTCCAAGGGATCATCCTCAATGTCTGTGCAGGCAGCCCAGGCAGTTGCCATAGCTCACACATATGGCACACCTTGTACCTGTATACAAGGTTTGCTAGGGGTGATGTTCCACAAGCGCATCTCTTGGGTGATGCAGGTTATGTACTGGAACTGTGGCTCATGACACCCATCAGAAGTGCACACAAACCAACAGAGGAAGGATTCAACAATGCCCATGCTCAAGCTAGAAACATCATATAGCATGTGTTTTGCATGCTGAAGTCACATTTCCTCTGTCTAGACTCATCAGGGGGTTATGACTCAGGCATATGTGCAGAAATTCTCACTGCCTGTGCCATGATTCACAATATCAAATTGATTGTAATAGATGCAACAGGGAAAGCAAGGACCAGGACCACCCATTCCTGGACCACAGACAAGGGCAGGACCTCCAGTACATACGGCTCTGGATTCTGAGGGAAAACCCCAGCTGCAGACGTAGCCATCAGATATAGGCATGCACAATATACCCTTGCCCTGGTAAGAGGCAAATGATAACGCATACACTCACTAGTGAAGGAATACACATAATGGCTTAAGCACATACAGACATTAAAAGTGATGCCATCTGTCACTTGTTCCTCTGTAACACATATAAGGAGAAGACTTGGGGTTTCATTTAGATGCTTTAATACACAGAAACACATCAGGATGGATAGCAGCATCTTTAAATACAAACAAATTAGTTAGCAGGCGACCTTATATACATATGTGCTTACATCTGAACAGCTAAGTATAAAATGGCAGACAGGCTCACAAGTGCTCAGTATTTATACACTTGTGCAAGCCCTCAGCTTCTTAAAGGTATATACACACTCATTGATCTACATCCTCCCTCTTAAAACGGTTGCCCTTTATACAAAACACTATCAGAGTTAGATATGCATTGCTACATACATTGGAAACAAAACACAATGTTCATGTCCAAGTTGCTTCATATCTGCTACAGGGTTTAGAGATTTGACTATAGCTAGTAACATAACAGTTACAACCAAAGTTAGCAACAGGGACAGTCTGCGGTGCACAACTCATATCAGGAACTTCTGGATTCATCACAGGAACATAAATGTCCTCTGGAATTTCCTCAGGAATTGGAACACCAGGCAACTCATTCTGAGATAAAGAATCTTTCTCATAGGCTATGTGCTGTGGTATAGACTTGGACACCGGTCTCAAATGTTTCCGATTCCACCTAAAGATTGCTCTGATTCCACAATGTACGATCTCAGCTCTGGACCAATATTATTCATGACACCAATCCGATCATAACCTCTGGATATTTGCATCCTTGCCACTTCTCCTTCGCGTAATGGATTGAGCGGTTTTCTGGTTTTATCATAGTAGGACTTCTGGGTTAAACGCTTCTTCAACAGATTGGCTTTTACTGATCTGTTGTTCTTGAGACATGAAACCAACAATTGACTTCTGATTGGTAATGTGGTTCTGGTTTGTCTCGACAGAAGTCTCTGAGCAGGTGAACCAAGATGTTCATCATGAGAAATGTTTCTGAGATTTAAGAGGTTCACTAAAACATAACTATTGTCTCATTTTGACTTCTCTTGTAACTGCTTTGCACTTTGAACTGCACGTTTTGCCAAACCGTTTGATTGAGGATACTCTGGGCTACTCATGACATGAGTAAAGTCCCAGTCTTCAGCAAGTCTTTTGAACTGCTGGCCTGTAAACTTTGTGCCATTGTCAGAAATAACTTTGTGCAAACTACCATGGACTACAAAATGATGCTTCATCTTAGTAATGACAGTACTGGATGCTAGGTTAGGAAGTAGGTCACTCAAACCAATTTGAGTAAGAGTCTACTAACACCAAATAATGCTGACCATTCCACTCGAAGATATAGGTGGCTACTATTGACCAAGGTATGTCAGGAATCTGGTTTAGATGAAGTGGTTCCTTCTGATGATGTGGCTTTGTACTATTACACACAGAAAAAGATACAAGTGCTCTCTAAATGTCTTGTGTCATAGAAGGCCAAAATACTATCTCTCTTGCCCTTTTTTTGGTAGATTCAGTTCCTGGGTGACCTCAGTGCAAAATAGTAATGTACTCTGGTTGTAAAGAATTTGGAACAATTACTTTCAGACCTTTCATCATGATATCATTGTCAGACAAAATCTTATCTCTGTATGGAAAATAAGGTTGCACTTCTTGAGATAGACTAGATTGGTTTGACAACCATCCTTGTTTGATAAAGTGCTTGAGCCTTTGTAAAACTAGATCTGTGGCTGTATGATCTCTCAGCTCATCAAGACATTTGGAAGAAAAATGTCTTACTTCCATGACTTCAAAATCAAGGTTCTCATTTTCGTGCTGTTCTGTGATATTTCTGGACTATCTGGATAATGTATCGGTAAGATAAAGAAGTTTTCCTTTCTTGTAGACAAGAGTAAAGTTATACTTTTGCAGTCTCAGCATCAGGTGTTGCAATCTGGCTGGGGCTAAATGCATAGTCTTTCTCAGGATAGTGACTAGATGTTGGTGGTCTGTTTCAATCTGGATAGGTCTACCATAAACATAATCATGGAACTTCGAACATGCAAACACAATTTCCAAAAGCTCTTTCTCAATCTGAGCATACTGAATCTCAGTTTGGTTAAGAGTTCTCGATGCATAGGCAATAGGTTGATCCTCTTGTAGAAGACTGCACTAAGACCAAATTTCTAAACATCACATGAAAGTGTAACTAGCTTGTGAATATCATAGTAATTAAGAGTTGGTGGACTAGCAATTCTCTGTTTCAGGACATCAAATGCTGTTTAGTGTTGCTCTAACCAAGACCAGGATACATCTTTACGTGATAGCTCTCTGAGCAGTGCTGATAGTTAGATCAAATCTGGAATGAACTTGCCTAGGTAGTTGGCCATCCCAAGAAAACATTGCAGGGCTTGAACATTGCCTGGATCTTACATCTCGAGAATGGCTCTTTGCTTTGAAGGGTCTGGTCATAAGCCTGTACTAGGAAATAAATGACCAACATAAGTAACCTCTTGTAGCCTGAATTTGTATTTATGTGGGTTGAGCTTAAGATTCACTTGACGTGCCCTTTTCAGAACTTTTCTGAGGTTTCTGTCATGCTCTTAGGTTCATAGGTTCATAGGTTCATAGGTTCATACTAGGCTATCTGCCCTGGGGCAATTATAAGCCTAGCCAGATTCTGTGTGGCTTACGCCACCCCTTGATTTGAGTATACTGTGCCCTTTTTAAGGTTTAGTTTACTGTGCCTCTGTCTAATAGTGACACGGGAGTAATCCCTGGGACAAACCTATGATTCCCCATCCACCTATCGAGATTCTTCTTGAAGAGATTCAGTGAGGTGCTCTGCCTCACATGAACTGGAATTCTATTCCAGAGCGAAGGGAGCCTCTGGGTTATGAACCTGTCCCTCCAGCAAGTTCTATTTATTTCTGTGCTGAGGTTCAAGTCCCTCGAGCGTGTGGCTCTAAGGGATTTAGATTTACTGAGGTGGAGCATGTCCATTAATTCTGGATTTGACATAGCTTTGTATGTCAGGCATAGATCACCTCGAAGTAGGCGGTATGCAACTGAGTAGAGCTGGAGATTTTTTAACCGAGCAGCATATGGCATCTGTTTGAGACCCTTGATCCTCTTGGTGAGATACTTTTGGGGTCTCTAATTGCTGCAGGTGTCGGGTAAGGTACATCCCAAAAGGGGCATTGTATTCTATGATGGGCCTGATGAGGGATGAATAACGGGGCACGATTACCTCTCTTGATCTAGATGTGAAACCCTTCGTGATGAGGTGGGCTATGTAGAAGGTCTTTCTAACCACTTTGGCAATGTGGTTTTCAAAGGAGAGATTGCTATCAACTTGGGTCCCCAGGTCCCTAATAACTTTCTCTGTACTTAATGGGTTTCCGCCTATGTGGTAATTTGTGGGCACATTGTTTTTGCCAAAGGGTATGACTATACTTAATTGGCATTTAGCTTTAAACCATGGCACTGGCACCAGTTATCTGTCTCTGTGAGACCTTTTTGAAGGATGTTTGTGTCAGCTGGAGAGTCGATTATGGCGCCCAGTTTGCAGTCGTCTGCAAACTTGGTGAGCCATAGTCCTTCCACGTTTGCCTGTACCTCGGAAAAGTATATACCGAACAAGAGTGGTCCCAGGACAGAACCCTGTGGGACGCCACTTGTGACCGGTTTCGAGTCTGACATGGCTCCAGCAACTCTCACTCTGTGGGTTCTGTCTTTGAGCCAGTTTGCGACCCATCTTGTGACATAGGGGTTTATATTTAAGCTGGATAGCTTATCTATGATGCCCGAGTGGGGTATTGTGTCAAATGCCTTTGCAAGGTCCAGATAGGCTGTGTGGACTACCTTCCCTTCATCTATGGCTTTGGTGACTGTTTCGAAGAAGTCAACCAGGTTCAAAAGGCAGGATCTGCCCTTGACAAAGCCGAACTGGGTAGGATCTAGTGTCTGTAGGTCCTCAATGTCTTTGTTTATGAGCTCCATGATGATCCCCTCCATAGCCTTGCAGACTAAGCTAGTCAGGCTTATGGGGCGATAGTTTCCAGGGTCCGTAGAGGCTCCACTTTTGTGGAGTGGGACCACTGTTGCTGTACACCATTCTGTGGGCACATATCCTGTAGTGAGGCTGAGATTGTATAGATGTTTTATTTGAGGGATTAGTTCCTCTTGAAGTTCATATAGGATGCAACCTGGGATGCCATCTGGTCCCATGGAAGCAGTGTTTTTTGCTTTGGAGAGGGCAGCCTTCACCTGAGCATCAGAGATGTTTGGGAGGCAGCCCTCTGCCGGGATAGATACTTGCTTCATCATGACCTCCTACTAGATACTTGCTTCATCATGACCTCCTACTAGTATGTTGTCTACTACAACAGCACAGGGATATCCAGAAAAAAGTTGCTCCATTGCATGTTGAAAGACTTCCCTTGCACAATTTATCACAAATGTCATTCTCAAAAATGTGTACCTGCCAAATGGAGTACTGAAAGCAGCGATCAATGATGATTTTTTGTCAAACTGAATTTGCCAAAATGAACTCTGCATCTAGAACAGAAAAAAAAATAGTGGCATTTGCCATTGAGGCTGCAACGTCTTCAACTGTGTGCATTGGATGATGAGGTCTTTTTAGTGCTTTGTTCAAATCTTGTGGATCAGTACATATTCTGATGTCATTTGAGCTTTTCTTATGAGCCACCACCATGGAAGATACCCATTCAGTTGGAGTTGTAACTGGACAAATCACACCTTGTTGTACCATTTTATCTAGCTTGGCTTTAATTCTATCCTTCATGGCTATTGGAACTTTCTGTGCTGCCTTGATAACTAGGCTGACTTCTGGGTCTAACTTCATGGAGTACACAACTGGAAGTTTGCCTAATTTGTTTTCGAAAAGATCAGCAAAGGTAGAAAAAATGTACTGGGTGAAATTAGAGTATTTGTCTTTCAAGCTAACTTGATGGACTTCCTTATTAAATGAAAGCAGTCTCATTTTCAAACTGTCTCTGAGCCCTAATAATGACTGGATGTTCCTCCTGACCACATAAAATAAGTAGTAACATCTTCCAGCAGAGTAACATGAAAGCACTACTGAGCCTTTGGTTTTAATTTCTTCACCACCATAAGCAACAAGCTTTGCACTCCTTACCATATCAAGCCTTTCACGATAACACACTCTAGCAAATGTTTCTGCTGACATAACATTGTACTTGGAACCTGTGTCATCTTTGAGCTCTATGTGTTTGCCATTTATCCAAATAGTACACAATACTTCACTCTTTGCCCTTAAATCTACTGCATTAACTGTTTCATGAAGCACTGACACACCATCAACATAGAGAGTAGGCTTGCCACTGTCTAACTGATCAAATCATTGCTTAAAATGTTCCCTTTTAATAAAAGAATGTGAGCCTTTTGATTTACAAAATCTTTTGAAATTATTTAATTTATTACATTTGTGGCACTGCTGAACAAATCTAAGCATTTCTCCCTTTTAGATTCATGATTTCCACCACAGTTATGACAGTTGGCAATGAAACTAGGTTATGGCCCATGCTTTGAGTTTGCTGACTCACTCTTATGCTTCACTGAGGCTGGAATTTGCTAGAAATCTCTGACATTTACCAGTGATTGCTGCAGGGGTTATAGTTGCTGCCATGTTGTTGGGCCTATTTCTTTTAACCACATGCTGCATACTACCAACATAAGCTTTATCACTGTGCCTCAGGGGCGGCCCGTGCTATCGGACTGCCGGTCTGCAGCCCCCTCAACCTGATAGTACAGATAAAATAAAAAATAAAATGAAAAAAAAAATTTAAATTTCGCGGACTTCTGCTGAGACAGTCTAGTGCATGGAGCATGAGCACGGCAGTCCTGATTGAGAATCATGGACAGGAGCGCTCCCACAAGTCTATGCAGTTTTAAACTGCATAGACTGCCTGGGAACTCACTGGGGAAACGCGTCGGGGTCGGACTGCAATGTCGGCAGTCAGGGGAAGGATCGGATTGGATTTTGCTGCAGGGGAAGATCTCACGACGGGCAAGGTAAGGATCTGGATTGGAGTAGAGTTTGCGACGGGCAGGGTCGGATTTGCGCGGGATTTCCTTATTGGATGTATGGTGGCTGCAGTCTCGTCAGGATTTACGTACTGGATGTATGGTGGTTTTATACTACAGGACCAGGTAAGTGAAGTGTGTGTGGTTTACTACAGGACCGAGTGTGTGGGTTTGCTTTTACTACAGGACCGAGTGTGTGGGTTTGCTTTTACTACAGGACCAGGTGTGTGTGTGTGTGAAAATGCCTCAGGTGGGATGTACTGGTGATTAGACTCATGGTGGTGTGATAGGGAATACCTCAGGCTTGAACCCTGTACCTTGTATGCAGGTATTAAAGACCTGAATTCCCTACCCACCACCATTTGTAAAAAAATTGCAGATTTTTGCCTCATATTTGATCTGATCTATTCCTCATAATATCTGTGTTTTTTAAATATTGAAATGCTTGAAATTTGATGGTGCAGTGGTAGCATTGATGCCTCATAGCTATAGGTTCTTGGGTTTGGTTCTTGGCTGGGGTGCCGTCTTTGTGGTGGGGGGGGTCTGTATCTTCTCCCTGTGTTTGTGTGGGTTTGCTTTTGTGTCCTCCCATGTTACAAAGACATGTCTGCATTATTTCTTCCTGGGCCTCTGCTGAGAATTGTTTTTTTTGTTCCAAGCCAAACTGTCCTGATTAACAAATGTTAAATAAAATTGACAGGCATTTGAATTTCAGACTTCAGGTTTCTGAATGTTTAATTCCTTGCATATTTGATGGTGCAGTGGTAGTGTTGTTGCCTCACAGCTATAGGTTTTCTGGTTTGCTTCTTGGCTGGGGTGCCTTCTGTGTGGAGTCTGCATCTCCTCCCTGTGTTTGTGTGGATTTGCTCTGGTGCCCTGTCATTTTACAAAGACGTGTCTGCAGTATTAATCCCTGGGTCTCTGCTGAAAATTGTTTTTGTTCTGTCAGCAGTAAAATTGACAGGCATTTGAATTTCAGACTTCATGTTCTTCAGAATACATAGTAACACAACTTTTTTTTTCTAGCAATTTTCTAAGTTTATAAGATGAATATTTTAAATTTGTCCCTATTTTTGGGACTGTATTCCCCCATTATTGGCTTCGTCCAGGTTTTTGTGCTTAGGTTGACCGCTATGGCAAGAACTGAATTCACTGAATATGTTTGAGGGCTGTATTCCCTCATTACTGGGTTTGTCCAGGTGTTTTGTACTAAGAGGTTGACAGCTATGGTGAGAACTGAATTCACTAAATGATAGCCATTTAAGTTTGTCTTCCTCTCTTTTACAAAGCAGCTGATGTGGCGTAGTAGTATGTTACTCTGACTGTTTTGCTCAGGGACTTTGGCAGTAAAATGTATGGTGGTAACACAACATTTTATTCTAGCAACTTTCCAAGATTATACAAGCAATGTTTAATGTGTCCCTGGTTTTTGGGCTTTTGACCCCCTCCCAAATACATTTTGGCTTTTTCCAGGTTTCTTGTGCTGTGAAGTTGAGATGCAGTTGAGTATTGAGTAGATTTTACAAGGAGCTGAGAGCTGCAGGGGAACAGAAGTTTAGTGCTTTGCCTTGTTAATACTATAGCACAACAGGTTGTGTACTTGCTTTTGATGCAGAAGGCTGTGGGTTCTACTCCCACAAGGGGTGGATGCTGCCGTACTGAGAATGTTCTCCTTGGTGAAGATATTAACTATGAGTCTATTATCAGTTTGCCATCCATTTCCTCTTGCAATATTATTACTAGCTTATCATATTTTAATGTAATATAGGCAATTTATTCCTGAGGGGCAACAGACACTTTATTTTTCGATGAAACCATGAAATATAATGGTGATTGCTAGCAGCAACCTCTTCATTAGTTACAGATTTCTTTAATGTGGAATTATTTAGATGACTTTTACTTCAGAGATTGTGCATATTTACTGATGGACTGTAGAATTGTGCATATTTACTGATAAAGGTGGACTGTAGAATTGTGCATATTTACTGATAATGGTGGACTGTAGAATTGTGCATATTTACTAATAATGGTGGACTGTAGAATTGTGTATATTTACTAATAATGGTGGACTGTGGAAGTCTGAGTAGACTTTTTTATGATAAATGTTCTCAACTGGGCAGTTTTGCCATCATGGGTGCATACGTTTTGTTTCATTGCTTACTGGAAAAATGTTCAAAACAAATTTAAAACACCCTCTAACAACTGTACTGTATTGTACAAGGAATATAATTTTAGTACAATGAGGAAGGTGTGTCAAAGAGCACATGTATGTTTCATATGCGAGGGGCCTATGATTTGAAACAGCCCAAAATTAATCTTTGTCTGCCACTGGCAAAATGTATTTTCTTTGAATGTGGGTTTCAATGCTGTTTCAATGAATGTGATTTTCAAGGGCAGAGAAGTTTTAATGCTAAGTTTTCATTGTGAGACTGCATTGCTTTGTTTAGCAGATGACTTAGTGTTTGTGCTGTAAAATACTAAATAAAACTTTCAAATGAAGTCCAACTCATCATAGAAGTAAAGCAGTATGCACATTAGTGTTTATGGTAAATGGAGTGAAATAGCCAAGTAATGGTTCATTGGAATGGCTGCAGAGGCTCCATTCAACCATGATTTTGTCAGGGCCAGGGGGGAAGGGCAGCAAACTCAGACAGGCCCAGGTGAACTATACCTCCCAACAGTCCAGATTTTCAAAGCATGAATAGATTTTTGCTTCTTATTTTTGGTTTGTTCTTCATAAAATGTGTAGTTTTCTGGCAAATCATTTAGGAATTAAGTCACTAAATAATGATACACTGAGTTTCAGACTTCATAACCTTCAGAAAAATGCATGTTAAAGTAAGAGCTGTTCTATCAACTGTCTCAATTTATACAAGAGCAATTTTTAGTACTGTTTATATGTGCCCCCAATATATTTGGCCTTGTTCAGATTTACTGCATTAACAGGTTGAGAGGTACATGCAAATAAATTGCTTTATAGAATTAGGCATAGCCAACCTCTCAACTGTCCCCGATTTTTGGCTCAAGATGTTGCTCTTCCCCCTAATAATCCCTCCACAAAATAGCAATTTTGGAAGAAAACATGGAGGGTTTACAATTAAGAAATAACTGTAATAATCAAAGTTATAGATTACTTAGTTGAAATGCATGTATATTCTTTTATTTTGTCAGCTGCTCAAGGTAGCAGTACTAATATTAAAGTGTCCCTTCTTTGGCAGGTTCCCAGCTGTATTGTGTGTCTATTTTATATTTTTGCATCACATGTTTGGTCCATTTTTCATAAAATTGTGTGTTTTGGCAAATTAGTGACAAATCACTAAAGACTGAAGTTAGAAAATGACAGACATTTGAGTTTCAGATTTTATACCCTTCAGAAAATTCATACTAATGCAAGACCTATTCTATTATCTTTCTAAGTTTATTAGAGCAGTATTTAAAAATTGGCCTTATTTTTGGGCCTTTGTCCCACTTCTGTATATGGCTTTGTCCAGATTTCTTGCTCTTGAGGTTGAGAGGTATGACAAATGTGTCAGGGTCATCACAGTCAGCCAGAGACATTTCAAATTGTGACATACTTGTTGCACCCCACTCCCCCATGTAGTGACTCTGGATGTGTCCAAGCAAGGCAAGGAGTAGTTGTGTCTACCTTGGATGGGGGGGACACACTGCATAAGTACTACAGTGGCTTTTCATCTGTCCTTGATTTTGCAGAATGGTCTGGTTTCTGTCATATTTTGGTACTGTTGATTTATGCCTATTACTCAGATTTATGCTTATTACTCAAAGTGCCTGTTGCTCTGTGTTTAAGTAGCAATGCTTTAATGACCATAAGGTAAGCTTGTCTGAGATCGTAAGATGCAAGTAAGCTTTAATAAGCATACTGTTAAAGAATTGCCAACATTGAAAGCCTTTCTGTTGTTGCCATTCAGAGAATACTTGACTAGATAATGTATAAGCCTTGGGTATTAAAGGACAGGATTCCATTATTTTAAAAAGCTCATTACACTTGTTGGAGACTTCCAGTCATCTCTACAGACTTTACCCGTACACTAAACAGAATGCCAATCATGTGTGGTCCATAACCTGTACAGTAATCCTTTAAGCAATGTATCTTGAGCTTGTTTCTTGTTTGCTTTTCATTTTTTACTTTGATCATGTTTTCCCTATGAAACAAGTTGTCAGGCAGCAGGTCTTTTTTGGATAAGAAACATTTTTACAAGTGGGGGCATCACAGAGATTTCTACTTTCAGCATGTTACTTGGTACTTTAATAAAGCTGAATATATTATAATTAGAACTACAGTGCAAGGAGAAGTGGTTTGAGTTGAGTGCTTCTGGTTTTTCTTATACTTGATTTTGACTGGCATTCCAGTAATGTATTTAAAAAGTAATTTATTTTTTCATGCCTCACAACCTTTTGTTTCCATCTAGATATTAAGTAAGCTGTCATGCAGCCAATACATTGAAATATTTTTATTCTTCTACACTTATTTTTATCTTGATTGGACTTTCATAATGATGGTTTGCCACCCAGGGCAGCGTATTTAATTAAAGTTAGTTTTTGTGGTTTTGTGCATGGCTCCTCCCCTTTCTAGTTGACCACACCCCTTCCCCTTGACCCCACCCATTCAGCTGTCTCCTGCAGCCCCCCTGTGATTTGAAGTCACCAGCCACCACTGCTGTGCCTTCTAGAACTATTCTCATTTGTAAGCATATGTGTGTGCTTTTCTGTGAGCTTGTATATCTGACAATTCTCCAGGGGCGGCTCGTGGCATCGGACTGCCGGACTGCAGCCCCCTCAGCTTTGAAAAAGAAAATGTAAATAAAGTACCTTTTTTGCAGCAGAGATGTATTTTTTTGTTTTAAATGAAAATTGTTGGTCTCTCCGAGTCTGCGACTCGGAAGTATGTGCATGCGCACTTTAACCGCCTTAGGTTGCAGCGGTTTTAAATAGATTTTTTTTTTTGTTTTTATTGCAGCCCGGGGAAGTAATTGAGGCATCATTGTGATGCCCAGAAGTCTATGTGGTTCCAAACCGCATAGAATTGGAAGGGGCTCGGACTGCGACGTCCGCAGGCACATCATGACGTGCTTGCTGGGTTAAATGATGCTGATTGGTTGTCGCTCTCTTCCCAGGCTTTATGCGTTGGGAAAAGAGCGAGAATCAATCAGATACTCAATTGTGGGTTTGCCTTGTGGATCAGTCGTGACTGTCACAGTCACATGGGATTTATTTTATTAATAATTTTCTTTTAATTTGCGATTGCATTTTATTTATTTTTTTTTTATTTGGGCGCCGGTATACTATTTTGTCAGCTGTGCTGTTGCTGACTTGCTGTGCACCCTGTGCTGAAGACAGTGAAGATAAGAAAGAAGAACAGAACAGAAGTCAAGAAGAAGTGAAGAAAGAAGAAGGAAGACAGAAAAGAAGTTAGAAGAACAGAGTGAAGAACTAAAGTAAGTATACTCTTTGGCTCCCTGATGGGTGTATGGCTGACTCATTGACTTACAGAGCTGCTTTATTTTTGTGAGGGGAATGATAATAAATACAAACGCTGTTTTTTATGTTCATGCATCATATTTCACACCAGAGTGCAAGAGTACAGTGCTCTGTAACTGAAACCTTAACATTAATTACTGAGGACATACTCGTGCAGTACCTACAAATATTTCCTTCAAGCAGTGTGGTTTTATAAATTTGTATAAAGTAAACCGTTTGCGTTGTTTAATGTTCCAAATCAGACTTTTATGTAACTTACTAACAGCCAGGAAAATGACTACAAAGAATTTGAAAAAAGAGACTACATCTTCCTTTATAGAAATACTGTCAAAGCTGTATGTCATAAAGAAATGTCTGCTATTAAGATGAAAACAAATAAAATGACTACACAATATAGTTGCTGAATAAACCCACTTCTTGCACTGCAGTTCTAATTATAATTTATATTTTATAATTAGAACTACAGTGCAAGAAGTGGTTTGAGTTGAGTGCTGCTTGTTTTTCTTGTACTTGATTTTGACTGGCATTCCATTAATGTATTTAAAAAAAAGTAAGCTATTTTTTTCATGCCTCACAACCTTTTTTGTTTCCATCTAGATATTAAGCTGTCATGCAGCAGCCAATGCATTGAGATAGTTTTATTCTTCTACACTTCATTTTGTCTTGATAGGACACTCATAATGACGGTTTGGCACCCAGGGCAGTATATTTAGTTTTTGTGGTTTGCTACTACAGGTATGTGTGTGTGGTAGGGAATACCTCAGGCTTGAAACCTGTACCTTGTATGCAGGTGTTAAAGACCTGAATTCCCTACCCACCACCATTTGTAAAAAAAAAATTGCAGATTTTTGCCTCATATTTGATCTGATCTGTTCCTCATAATATCTGTGGTTTGTAAATATTGTAATGCATGATATTTGATGGTGCAGTGGTAGCATTGTTGCCTCACAGCTGCAGGTCATCAGGTTTGATTCATGGCTGGGTGCCTTCTTTGTGGGGTCTGTATCTTCTTCCTGTGTTTGTGTGGTTTGCTTTTGTGTCCCCCCATGTTACAAAGACGTGTCTGCATTATTTCTTCCTGGGCCTCTGCTGAAATTTTTTTTTTGTTCCAAGTCAGACTGTCCTGATTAACAAATGTTAAATAAAATTGACAGGCATTTGAATTTCAGACTTCAGGTTTCTGAATGTTTAATTCTTTGCATATTTGATGATGCAGTGGTAGTATTGTTGCCTCACAGCTATAGGTTTTCTGGTTTGATTCTTGGCTGGGGTGCCTTCTGTGTGGAGTCTGCATCTTCTCCCTGTGTTTGCGTGGATTTTCTCTGGTGCCCTGTCATTTTACAAAGATGTGTCTGCAGTATTTCTCCCTGGGTCTCTGCTGAAAATTGTTTTTGTTCTGTCAGCAGTAAAATTGACAGGCATTTGAATTTCAGACTTCATGTTCTTCAGAAAATACATAGTAACACAACTGTAACACAACCTTTTATTCTAGCAATTTTCTAAGTTTATAAGATGAATATTTGAAATGTGTCCCTATTTTTGGGACTGTATTCCCCCATTATTGGCTTTGTCCAGGTTTTTTGTGCTAAGGTTGACAGCTATGGCAAGAACTGAATTCACTGAATATGTCTGAGGGCTGTATTCCCTCATTACTGGGTTTGTCCAGGTGTTTTGTACTAAGAGGTTGACAGCTATGGTGAGAACTGAATTCACTAAATGATGGCCATTTAAGTTTCAGTCTTCCTCTCTTTTACAAAGCAGCTGATTTGGCGTAGTGGTATGTTGCTCTGTTTTGCACAGGGACCTTGGCAGTAAAATGTATGGTGGTAACACAGCATTTTATTCTAGCAACTTTCCAAGATTATACAAGCGATGTTTAATGTGTCCCTGGTTTTTGGGCTTTTGACCCCCCCCCAATACATTTTGGCTTTTTCCAGTTTTCTTGTGCTGCAAAGTTGAGATGCAGTTGAGTATTGAGTAGATTTTACAAGGAGCTGAGAGCTGTAGGGGAACAGAAGTTTAGTGGTGCTTAAAGGAAGTTGGCTTGCCTTGTTAATAGCACAACAGGTTGTGTACTTGCTTTTGATGCAGAAGGCTGTGGGTTCTACTCCCACAAGGGGTGGATGCTGCCGTACTGAAAATGTTTTCTTTGGTGAAGATACTAACTATGAGTCTGTTATCAGTTTGCCATCCATTTCCTCTTGCAATATTACTAGCTTATCATTTTTTTAATGTAATATAGGCAATTTATTCCTAAGGGGCAACAGACACTTTATTTTTTGATGAAACCATGAAATATAAAGGTGTTTGCTAGCAGCAAGATCTTCATTAGTTACAGATTTCTTTAATGTGGAATTATTTAGATGACTTTTACTTTTTCAGAGATTGTGCGAATTTACTGATAATGGACTGTAGAAATGTGCATATTTACTGATAATGGACTGTAGAATTGTGCATATTTACTGATAATGGCAGACTGTAGAATTGTGCATATTTACTGATAATGGTTAACTGTGGAAGTCTGAGTAGACTTTTATGATGAATGTTCTGAACTGGGCAGTTTTGCCATTATGGGTGCATGCGTTTTGTTTCATTGCTTACTGGAAAAATGTTCAAAACAAATTTAAAACGCCCTCTAACAACTGTACTGTATTGTACAAGGAATATAATTTAGTACAATGAGGAAGGTGGATCAAAGAGCACATGTATGTTTCATATGCAAGGGGCCTATGATTTGAAAACAGCCCAAAATTAATCTTTATCTGCCACTGGCAAAATGTATTTTCTTTGAATGTGGGTTTCAATGCTGTTTCAATGAATGTGAGTTTCAAGGGCAGAGAAGTTTTAATGCTAAATTTTCATTGTGAGACCGCATTGCTTTGTTTAGCAGATTACTTAGTGTTTGTGCTGTAAAATACAAAATACAACTTTCAAATGAAGTCCAACTCATCATAGAAGTAAAGCAGTATGCACATTAGTGTTTATAGTAAATGGAGTGAAATAGCCAAGTAATGGTTCATTGGAATGGCTGCAGAGGCTCCATTCAACCATGATTTTGTCAGGGGGAAGGGCAGCAAACTCAGACAGGCCCAGCTGAACTATACCTCCCAACTGTCCAGATTTTCAAAGAATGAATAGATTTTTGCTTCTTATTTTTGGTTTGTTCTTCATAAAATTTGTAGTTTTCTGGCAAATCATTTAGGAATTAAGTCACTAAATAATGATACACTGAGTTTCAGACTTCATAACCTTCAAGAAAATGCATGCTAAAGTAAGAACTGTTATTCTATCAACTGTCTCAATTTATACAAGAGCAATTTTTAGTACTGTTTATATGTTCCCCCAATATATTTGTCCTTGTTCAGATTTACTGCATTAACAGGTTGAGAGGTACATGCAAATAAATTGCTTTATAGAATTAGGCATAGCCAACCTCTCAACTGTCCCCGATTTTGGCTCAAAATGTTGCTCTTCCCCCTAATAATCCCTCCGTAAAATAGCAATTTTGGAAGAAAACATGGAGGGTTTACAATTAAGAAATAACTGTAATAATCAAAGTTATAGATTACTTGAAATGCATGTAGATTCTTTTATTTTGTCAGCTGCTCAAGTTAGCAGTACTAATATTAAAGTGCCCCTTCTTTGACAGGTTCCCAGCTGTATTGTGTGGCTATTTTATATTTTTGCATCACATTTTTGGTCCATTTTTCATAAAATTGTGTTTTTTGGCAAATTAGTGACAAATCACTAAAGACTAAAGTTAGAAAATAATGACAGACATTTGAGTTTCAGATTGTATACCCTTCAGAAAATTCATACTAATGCAAGACCTATTCTATTATCTTTCTAAGTTTATTAGAGCAATATTAAAAATTGTCCTTATTTTTGGGCCTTTGTCCCACTTTTGTGTATGACTTTGTCCAGATTTCTTGCTCTGAGGTTGAGAGGTATGACAAATGTGTCAGGGCCATCACAGTCAGCCAGAGACATTTCAAATTGTGACATACTTGTTGCACCCCACTCCCCCATGTAGTGACTCTGGATGTGTCCAAGCAAGGCAAGGAGTAGTTATGCAGTGTAAATGTGCAGTGCGTCCCCCCATCCAAGGTAGACACAAGTACTACAGTGGCTTTTCATCTGTCCTTGATTTTGCAGAACTGTCTGGTTTATGTCATATTTTTGTACTGTTGATTTATGCTTATTACTCAGATTTGTGCTTATTACTCAGAAAGTGCCTGTTGCTCTGTGTTTAAGTAGCAATGCTTTAATGACCATAAGTAAGCTTGTCTGAGATTGTAAGATGCAAGTAAGCTTTAATAAGCATACTGTTAAAGAATTGCCAACATTGAAAGCCTTTCTGTTGTTGCCATACAGAGAATACTTGACTAGATAATGTATAAGCCTTGGGTATTAAAGGACAGGATTCCATTATTTTAAAAAGCTCATTACACTTGTTGGAGACTTCCAGTCATCTCTACAGACTTTACCCATAAACTAAACAGAATGCCAGTCATGTGTGGTCCATAACCTGTACAGTAATCCTTTAAGCAATGTATCTTGAGCTTGTTACTTGTTTGCTTTTCATTTTTTACTTTGATCATGTTTTCCCCATGAAACAAGTAGATAGTTGTCAGGCAGCATGTCTTTTTTGGATAAGAAACATTTTTACAAGTGGGGGCATCACAGAGATTTCTACTTTCAACATGTTACTTGGTACTTTAATAAAGCTGAATATAAATTATAATTAGAACTGCAGTGCAAGGAGAAGTGGTTTGAGTTGAGTGCTTCTGTTTTTTCTTATACTTGATTTTGACTGGCATTCCAGTAATGTATTTAAAAAGTAATTTATTTTTTCATGCCTCACAACCTTTTGTTTCCATCTAGATATTAAGTAAGTTGTCATGCAGCCAATGCATTGAAATATTTTTATTCTTCTGCACTTATTTTTAGCTTGAGTGGACTCTCATAATGATGGTTTGCCACCCAGGGCAGCGTATTTAATTAAAGTTAGTTTTTGTGGTTTTAGCTCCTCCCCTTTCTAGTTGACCACACCCCTTCCCCTTGACCCCACCCATTCAGCTGTCTCCTGCAGCCCCCCTTTGATTTGAAGTCACCAGCCACCACTGCAATTCTCAATGGCCTTATTCAAAGTTAAGTCAATGTCACAAAGCAAAATCTTTCTCACAGCGTCATCTTTTATGCCACACACAAGTCTGTTTTTCATCAATTCATCCCTTAAATCGTCAAATCTGCACATTTTTGCCTTATTTCTCAGGTCAGTTATATATGCTGCAAAAGTTTTGCCAGGCTTTTGATCTCTTGTATAAAAGAAGTGCCTTTCCAATGTAACATTTGTCTGGGGGTTACAAGTTTCTCTAAATTTACATTTTAAGCACTCAGGGTCCTCCCTTGACTCTGCCTGTACAATGATATGATGGTTTCCCTCCTCTCCTGCATAGATAGATGGCATATACACAAATGAATGTTCCCTTTCTATGGCTTTTGACCCAGCTAAATTAATCAGAATAAATGCCTTTGTATGGTTATCTTTATCAGAAAATGCAGCCTGTATGAAAATGTCGTACTCTTGCTCAAACACTCTCCAGTTCTCTGCAATATTACTGTCAAACACAAATGCACTGGGTTTTCAAAATCCATCTGCCATACCCACAAAGTATACACAAACACACTGAAAATATGACCCTTGTAATTACGTACAAACAAACTGTTATGTGAGCATGTAACAACATTCAGATGCACAATAAACTTTTCAAAATACTTCACTTTGTGAAATATGCTCTGTAATGGCTGTACTCTGTGATATATGCCTTGTAATGACTGTACTTTGTGAAATATGCCTTGTAATGGCTGTACTTTGTGAAATGACTTTACTGTAACACTGCACAAACATGCAAACACTTAATACACTTCTGATAACATGGATATCTTTGCTTAATACAAAAAATATGGATTCACTAAACTCATATTGAAAATGCTGCCGTTTCTTTTATTTTATTAGTTTTATGCAATCCAGACTTTATTTCAAACATTTTCCATAGTAATTCAAATATTTTATCAATATCTGACATATCGGTTTATGCGAATATCATTTAGAGTGTTATGTATGCCTCGTTTCATATTTTGCAAATAAGAAATAGTACTGAGCAAGTTTTAATACCTGAAATTAATTTCTGACCTTTTTTGTGAATCATATGTGCAGCAAGGGATGGTTCACTCCTTTATATTCCTCCAGCTATAAGCAAGTGCCTTAAGTCATTTTAGCCATACCACTTCTAACTTCATGCCCTTTAGATATGCAGTTTCTGCCTCCATGTCCTTTAGCTATGCCTCTTCTGGCACCTTATCCTTTAGACATGCCACTTCTGACACCATATCGTTCATTCGTCTCTAACACATATAACAAGAATATTTGGGTTTCATTTAGATGCTTTAATACATAGAAACACACCAGGATGGATAGCAGCATCTTTAAATATGAATGAACTAGTTAACAGACAGACCTTATATACATACATTCTTACATCTCAACCGCTAACTGCAAAATGGCAGTCAGGCTCACACGTGTTCAGTATTTATACACTTGTGCAAGCCCTCAGATAGTTTCTTAAAGGTATATACACACTCATTGATCTACACCATCTGATGTACACAGATGTTACTTACCCATGTAATGTCTGTGTACTGATGGCATCAGACAGAGACAGCTACAAAGCACATGACTCATAACTGCAGTAATATCAAGGTAAGTGTGGAAGCTGTAGTATAATAAATGTGTAGAAAGCTAAACTACCTGCATACTGTTTGTTTCATACCTACCCATGGTGTGCATCAGACATATATGCAACCCTAAATCAAATCAAAATGAACAAAGCCCATGGTACAGTCATCATCATTCTCACAGGGAGGGGGTGCAGTAGGCCAAGGGTGAAATCAGAGACATGTGGATACCAGCTCTCCCCCACAGATGTACCATCACAGACACTGCCCAATCCAATGTGTCACTCATACTATCAAATGAGTCACCTACACGGTTGAGGCAATCACACAATAGTAAATGATAACACAATACTGTGAATTAAACATAATAATTGGACAACACTGCAAGAACTGCCATATGTGCAGTATACCAACAGTGAAATTTTAAAATTGAAAAATTATTTTTTCCCTTGCATATTGAAATATATTTAAAATATGAACATGTAAGCAGTTTGTGTATAGGACAAACAAAATTTATAAAATAGTGTAGTGATTTGTAGAACAATCTCCTCCAAGTAACTAGCAGTAATGCTCTGTCTGTATTCAGTCAGTCTCCTCTCCTTCCACTTCCATAACTACTTCATTACCGTTCTATGGTGTAGATTCAGCCTTCTGAGCATTGTGAAGATGCAAATGAGGTGTGAAGTCATTAGCAATCCTGAATACCAAAAAATCATCTGGTGTAGGGGATGTAAACATGGTGTAGGTAGCTACATGACTGAATGCACATCCCTTAGGATTACAGGAAGGAGCAATCACAACTGTTGGCTGCTAATGGCTTGCAACTGTTTCTGATTGCTCTGATTACAACAACAAGCAATACTGAAGAGACTGTTCTCCATGAAGTGTTTGTATTATGCAGAGTAATCTTACAATAAAAATGAGTAAGCACCTTGAGAGCTATGAGAACAATCTTAACAACATTGACATCCTTGAACTAAGAGCACACTGTCCATCCTTTGCTTAAAAACTGTCTAAAATGCTGATCAGCTATATTACAAATTGAAAGAGAGATGCAAATAAATTGCCATGATATTGTAATTCTGTAGCTAAGCTGAGAGTAGGGGAATATGTCCCAAACTGACAAACAAACTCTCCTAATGTCCAGAATCCAGTCCACAGGAAATGGCTCATAGTTTAAAAACACTGTTTTATTAAACGAAATAACGCACATTATACTTAAAATAAATAAGCGCTTTCGTTCCTATATTATATTGCTTAGGAACTTCATCAGATAAACAATACACCATTCAGTCATCTTTTTAAAACTAGTAAGACTGTTGTGTGATCAAGCTGACGCAGCAGTGCTTCTTCTCAGGACAAAGAATTGGGGCTGAAAACTGCATGGTCAAACTCTCCTGTCAAATTTAAAGACAATATAATACGATTTGACAATGACTACTCAGCAGAGGTAATTTCTAAAAGAAATGAATGTTTACCTTTAAAAAGAAAAGAATTGAAGAAGAGACAATTCAAGATTCATTTCCTGTTCCCTGAAAGGCTTAAAATACTTTTTCCAGATGGTGCCAAAACTTTTGATACTTTGAATGCACATGTCTTTTTTAACATCTAAGGAAACTTTAAATCAAACAGAAGAAATGGACTAGTCTTGTTTTCCCTAAAACATCAAGCAGAGAGGAATGAATGGAAAAAAATAGATAAAAAGAAGAGACTAAATGACAAGTAACTTTTAAATAATTGTTTTACATATTTCTCCTTTTATAGCACACCTAAGTTATTCAAAGGGAAGCACACATCAATTAAATGGCAAATCTATGAAGTTTACTAACATATACAACAAAAATAAATCCTTTTTAACTAAAAGACTACAATCACAAAAATACACTTTATTCTTGTTTATTTGCTTTCAGTGTTACTACTTAACATATAGATGATGCTTGAACTAGTAACCTGCAGATAACAAATATATCTCTATGTAAAGCAAATAATAATAGTGTAACGCATTAAACAAAACAATGATTTATCTGCTCATATCACTTGATAGTTTATTTTAGTGTCATAATTTCAAACAAGCATTTAAAATAAAAAAGAAAAGAAAGAAACTAAAAGAAAATGAGAACTTCTGAGCAACACATCACACTATCCCCCAAATTTACTATTTTTCCATGCAGGACTAGCTTATTCCTGCATGGAAGTGGCCATTTAGGAACAGGACGGCAGTGCACCATGCATATTAATGAAGGTGTGCTGCCTGACCTCTTAATCTTACACAGAACATGTAAGAGTGCAGGGGGCATGTCTGAGAGCAGGGCTCTCAGAATATACATACCCCTGCAATGAAGAACAGTAGAAAGCCCTAAAAGAATGAGTGAGACTGCTCATAGGTGTTCGCATACACCCAGTAACACCCCCCCACATGTGCAAGAGCAATAGTAAACACAGAAATATAAAGATACTTTTTTTTATGAAACAGATGAAATTTAACCATAGGTGCCCAGGTTTGCCCATCACTTATTTACATTTAATATAGCTTAAATGGCAGAAGAGGATAACAAGGAAGATATATGCAAATGAAGCAGTAAATCAATAGTGTAATGGGCAGAGCAGTCATTCCCAGTTTGAGTCCCTCTGCAACACATTCCATTTTCCATGTCAAATCACATTATGACCAATATTTTAGTTGCATAACCTACTAAATAACATATATTTGTGAACTGGAGTACTGCATTAAATGCAGATGTGAGGTGTCAGTGTCATAATGTTGCAACGTCCACAGATAATCAAGTGCCCCATACAGTATATGTACACAGGAATCAGGGATACAAATGGAAGGTAAAATGTGTAATGAATGATAACTCCATATAGCTTCCAAATCCCCCACCTTCCCAAGAACCATTAGATATTACTGTCTAAATTACTGCAGTGATAAGCAGGAGTAAGCACTAGTAAGCAAGTGTAAGCACTATTAAACAGTAGTAAGTGGGAGTAAGCATATGTAAACACCAGTAAGTGGGTTTAATCCCATTTGCGTGGGGGTAAGCAATGCACACACAGATTAAGCAATATGGAAGCTAACTCTCTGTAAGCATATTTCACTGAAGGTTAGCATAGCTTACCCTCATGAAAACCCATGCAAACCAGCTTACAAGTGCTTAAAAGTGCCTTAATCACTCTGTATCCAACAGCCACTGTTCTGCCCAGCAACAAAATGAACAACCCTGCAGGTCTTGAACCCAGGACCCTATAGTCACGGTAGTTAACCACCAAGCCATCACAGCAGTACATAAGATTGAGGTATCATCAAATAAATCCTCACTATAGTAAAATCAAACTGAACATGTGAAAGGAATCAGTATACAGTAATATGTTCTATAACCTATAACATAACATAAATATGTGAACTGGAGTACTGAAGTAAGCCCAGATGTGAGGTGCAATTGTAATAGTGTTGAAGTCCCCTATTAAAGACAAGGACCCCATACAGTGTATGTACACATGAATCATGGATACCAGACATATATATAACATGTAATGAATAATAAATCAATGCCAAAATGCAAATATAATGCAAAGTAAATATTAAGCAACGCTAAGGATTGCACAGGCCAGCTTAGTAGGTGTAAGCAATGTGTAGGCCAGCTAACTCAATTTGCCCAGTGGTATACCGCTTTAAACACTGCCACCCTTAGGTAAGCTGGTTTGCCCATAGCTTAGCCTTTTCAAAACCATCCAATCATGGCAAAGTGTGGGAAATTGGCCCTACTTAAACCCAACAGGTGGGACTACATCTCATAACTGGTTGGAGCTTCCCCTTGCAGGCACTATGTCAGGAAGGGGAGAGGGGAGTGCGCTTTCAGGCACAGTCCTTGTCAAGACCATGAGCAGAGACTGCTGCAGGGCCAGTACCAGGGTTCCCAATATAAGGTGGAAGCCTGGGTCCATCTCACCCATGATCTCACCGGTGCCACTGGCATACCCTGAACTGGTGAGCAGGTCAGGCATCACTATGCCTACCTGAAGCAGTGAAAGGGGGATCTCTTGGAACAGTGAATCCAAGAGACTAGGACAGCAGGGGTTGTCCCAGTTGTGTGTAAGTATCACTCCACTACCTGTTTAATAATTGCCAGCTCATGTATATTATTGATAGGTATGGCTGAATATTCCTCTTATGTCCTTCACAGTAGCAAGTGAGTGGGCCGTGAACCAAGAGGCCCATGGATGTTGCCTGGAGAGATTGCAACGTTAGGCAGGTTAGTAATACTCTTGCATGTACTGTCATAGGAAATAAATCTAAAAGTATTAGTAAGTTAATTGCCAGTATAAAACCTGTATTGTTTAAGGCACGTACAGCATACACTGGAGAATATGGCAGGAAGAGTCACATATAGTTTGTATGTAAATAAAAGCATAATAGCCTGACAATAAAGGTCTAACTGCTGGACTGCATGTGTATACTCTGGTATCATATGGTAATGTAGATTTGCAATCACTTAATAGTACTGCTGTATTAAGCACTGTTACCCACACTGTGCAACATAAATAGAATGTGTAGGAATGTCTGTATATGACTGGTGTAATCCCCAGAGGTCATTTAGTACAACTGAGAGACACATAGACAGAAAACAGTGAAAAGTCGGACAACACAAAACAAATAGCACACGCAACTGAGATGTGAACTGTTGCATTTTTAGCATTCACAGCCATGGTTCGAATCCCAGGAGTGGTAATAGTCTGCATACAGAATCATAACCCACAATTGTCCAGATATGTCCAGAATGTCCAGTAAACCGGCCCATATCTGCTGCCTGTCACTCTGTCCCCCTGGGAAATCAGTGGAATGATCCCAGATGCATAGGCAGCAAACAAGAAATACAACTGATTGTCACACATCTATAAGAACAAACCTGTCACTCTAGCAACTCCCCAAACTGTTATGAGAGTAATAAGCCAAGTATGTCATATCTACACCCCTGTGTTGTCAAGCTGTGACCAGAGTGCATACAGTAACAGAGTGAGATGTATGTGCATAATAGTAATGTGAAGTCTGGTACTTTGTGTGGCAACATTCAGGTAGTGCTAACAAACATTGCTCCCACAGGTACGTCGGATACGAACACTGCGCCGAGAAATGAAAGCTTGATACCCTGTACTGGTACTGTTTACTCTGGTATTGTATGAAATTGTGAGTGTTGCAGTTGCTCTGAATAATAAGGTATCACTGATCACTGTCACCCACAATGTGCTACATAATATAACTGTGTATGAAATCCTGGAAGCATAATAGCCTGACAATAAAGGTCTAACTGCTGGACTGCATGTGTATACTCTGGTATCATATGGTAATGTAGATTTGCAATCACTTAATAGTACTGCTGTATTAAGCACTGTTACCCACACTGTGCAACATAAATAGAATGTGTAGGAATGTCTGTATATGACTGGTGTAATCCCCAGAGGTCATTTAGTACAACTGAGAGACACATAGACAGAAAACAGTGAAAAGTTGGACAACACAAAACAAATAGCACACGCAACTGAGATGTGAACTGTTGTATTTTTAGCATTCACAGCCATGGTTCGAATCCCAGGAGTGGTAATAGTCTGCATACAGAATCATAACCCACAATTGTCCAGATATGTCCAGAATGTCCAGTAAACCGGCCCATATCTGCTGCCTGTCACTCTGTCCCCCTGGGAAATCAGTGGAATGATCCCAGATGCATAGGCAGCAAACAAGAAATACAACTGATTGTCACACATCTATAAGAACAAACCTGTCACTCTAGCAACTCCCCAAACTGTTATGAGAGTAATAAGCCAAGTATGTCATATCTACACCCCTGTGTTGTCAAGCTGTGACCAGAGTGCATACAGTAACAGAGTGAGATGTATGTGCATAATAGTAATGTGAAGTCTGGTACTTTGTGTGGCAACATTCAGGTAGTGCTAACAAACATTGCTCCCACAGGTACGTCGGATACGAACACTGCGCCGAGAAATGAAAGCTTGATACCCTGTACTGGTACTGTTTACTCTGGTATTGTATGAAATTGTGAGTGTTGCAGTTGCTCTGAATAATAAGGTATCACTGATCACTGTCACCCACAATGTGCTACATAATATAACTGTGTATGAAATCCTGTATAAGAGGGTTGTAAGTCACTAAAGGCTGAAGAGGGCAATAGTCTACATATGTCCTGGTTCACCTGCATGTGGTCAAGACATGGCCAGAGTCTGTGCAAAAAGAGATGGACAGGTATGTGCATAACATCAACCTGGAATCTGGGAGTGAGATGGACAGGTATGTGCATAACATCAACCTGGAATCTGGGAGTATGTGTAGAAACAGTAAGTGTTAACAAACAATTCCTCCACATGTATACCAGGTAAGAGGTGTATACTGCAGGTAAAACCAGTTCATCTATATAGATGTTGACATCCATATCACTGTCCAAACTAAGGCAATAGGGTAGTGTAGTAATATTTGTAAGGTACAGATAACAGCACTGACTAGGAAAGTAATGCGAACTAAAGGAATATACTAGTTGTTAATTGACATCTTTCTCCCCTTCCACCATATCTACAACAATACACTAAATACCCACCTCAACTGGTACGCAATGACTCCACTGTTATGTTGGGACATATGCCCTATTGGTTGATAATTATTTAAATCTGTTTCTATGCATGTGCTATGTTGAAATACTCCAACATTGGTGGCATGGTGCCATCAATATACCTGCATGTTGTTGTTATTACCACTGTGGTCCCATATATGCATGTGTTCCGTTTGCTATGCAACTGTTCCATATCTGGTGTCTGGGTTAATGGGAATATCTATGCATGCTGTTATGCCTAATCCTGGAATGTGCTGATGATTACTAACCCACATATGTTGATACAAAGCCAAACACGTCTGCTCTGCAATACAATATCGACTGTTGCATATCCCATAACCAGGACCTGACACAACATGGGCACAAGATGTTAACAGTTCTCCATCCCACCTGTATGATGTCAGGCTGGTATCAGTAACATAACAGAGTCATATATGCAGATGCACACACACACACACACACACACATATATATATATATATATATATATAGATATATACATATATATATATATATATATATATATATATATATATATATATATATATACATATATATATATATATATATATATATATACACACACACACACATACATACATACACATACATATATATGTAACTACACATACACACACACAGATATGTATAGGAAGATACATATGTAGACTGTGCACACAATACGGAACAGCCACTATGCCTACAGTTGCCACCCTGCCAACTGGACACTGTATGAACCACCCATACAAATGACAATTGTTGCCTGCAATATATACCGTGATCTTGCAGATCACTAAAGCCAATAACTCTGCTGGTGAAGCACTATTCTCTTGCGCCATAGCCAAATTATGGAACTCACTCCCACCCACAATTACCTCCATACCATCTTGCACCAACTTCAAAACTTTATTAAAAGCGCACCTAAAAACATGCTGGCTATGCCCTTGCAACTCCCACTCTAATATCATCCACCCCATCCAACTACTACCTTTCTTTCACCTCCACTAACTACCTTGATGTTAGCAAGCTCAGATGCTCATAAGCCTAGTACTTATTATACAGCTGGAACTTCTCATTGTTACATTTGTTAATGCCTGTTATGTACTTCACTGATAAAGATTCTAGTTGTCTACTGATGTACTATGTTCTTCATCTGTAAATATGTTGTAAGTAATTTCTATGTTAAATTGTTAATCGCTATGTAATCCAATGTAACTACTGTCTGTTTATTTTACTGTGGAGCTTTTCTCCCCGGGCCTCCGCTGAAAATGGACCCACGTCCAGTTGGACACTCCCGGTCAACAAATTTAAATAAATAAATAAATAAATAAATAATAAATAATATACCCACAGAGAGGTCAAAGGATAGAACACCACACACAGGTGTGCATACATGGGAAAGTTTTATTTGTGTACTATTACAGTTGTATATGCCATGTCATATAGCTGTTTAGACACTGACATAAATATAAACAGAGTAATGCAACTGTGAAACAGTTATATTAATACAGTAGTCTGGAAAGGTTTACGTATGTTGCTGCCCAGGCCGAGGTCTTCAAGTAGTACAATAGTAAAGACAGACTGGGCCACAGGATACCAATCAATTAACAGTAAGTAATGCAGATGTATAGTCCAGCAGCCTCTATCTACACTCTGTACACAATCCCTAGGGGGTAAAGACCTCAGTTGACACAATGGGATGTATATGTTACATAACAAGGCATAACTGACACCATCACAATCAAGCTGACAAACAGAACAGACTGTATGGCAGGAAGCAGTAGGTCTGCATTTACCCAAGGTGAATTGTATGGTAATGTACATCCAGATACCTTAAGGCCATTTACCCCTGATACCCCCACATGTTGTAACAGCCTAGTTTAGTTATGGTGCACCCCCCCATAGACCGAATAATACAGGGTCATATACCACTGCTACATACACTGGCTTCTGGAGTGCATAAGGGCACACGTATTGTGTAGGTGAAGCCCACACATATATAGACCCAACCCAACAATATGTGTGAGGGCCACAACAGCAGTGGACTGATGGCAGGAATGGCACCATGACATACTCACAGCCCACTACATAACAACCCCTGACAGCATGTCATATGTACAAAGCCTGGTATGTTGGTGGAGGACAGAGGCTGAGACAGAGGCCCATATGTGAAATACTGTTGTCATACACTAAGCAAGTCACTGGGATTACAGGATAGTCTGCAACATACCCTTAATTGGAAATATGACGTTAGAAATAGAAATGGATGCAGCCATGTACTGATAGCACTCAACACACACACTGCCAGTGATATATCTGACACAAGACCTGTGTGGTGGACAGACAAAACATAATAGGCACACCTCTGGCCATCAAGTGAATAGGCCCACAGTTGAGAGCTATGCAGACAGTCTGCATTCCAAGTTAAACTAGTATGTACACACAAACCCTGTAACACTGGTGCTATACAATGCATACAACACTACTCACACTCTGTATGTAGTTCTGGAACCACCTACAAATATGTAGCTGGCCTGAATGTGAAGGTTCTTCTGTAAGAGATATTACTACCTGCTGTCTGTAACACTGCTGCCCACACACAGGAAGGATGTCCACCATACAGGAAAGGTAAAAGGACCACGTCCACATGATATAGGGATGTATAGTAGTTGGTTGCCATGACAGTGGTAAATGGAAGTACTACACAGCATGCTGCATGCAGGTAGCAAGTGGAGGGCACTGATTGGTGCAGAGGCCATCACCTGATCATGTGCATCACCTAAAAAATCCATGCTGCAATCTATTCAAAGCAGCTCAATCCATTTACTGGAGAGAGACCGAGATATAGAGAGAGAGAAATAGAGAGAGAGAGAGTGCGTGTAAGGCACAAAAAAAAAAAAAAAACACCATCAAGCAAACCATCCAGAACAGACTTCATTCCCAGAAGAGGTATGTGAAGTATATATGCATGTAATTGACCATAGTACTTGGTCCATAATAATGGGATAGATAATGTGGAATGATTTATATGTGCCATCAGGTGTTGTAATGATGTTCAGCTGAACAACTGCTAAGGGCAATAGAGTCTGTCCCTGTGGGTAGTGGGCCATACCCATCAACCATGCAGAGCAGCACTGACTGATAAGATGTAAGTCATCATAGTGTGTGTTGTGTAATGGGAAGTATGTATATTACTGTGGCCAATAGCTGGTGGTGGAAGTAATGCCATAATGATAGACACATGGGTTTCACAGCCCTGGTCTGGAGGATGAGCAGGAGGAGCATGTGGGCCCTGTGAATGTGTACTGGGTGCCTCAAGGTGATGTAGCACATCCCACATTTGTCTGTGGAGCCCGTTATGGAACAGACTCTGGACCTGATCTTGGGGGACAAGAACATGTCTGTGTGTGCGCCTGGGGAGGACCAACATCCCCTGAGTTGTTTCCACCTGAATGTATTGCTGGGCCAGTACTCGAGGAGGCCCCAGGGTGGGTCGCTCATGTGATGTGGCCTGGTAACATGGGCAGATGAGTTTGAAGAGGTGGTTGTGCTGGCCGGTAGTATATATACATGCTAGTGTGTCACTGTTATAGAACATATGTCGGTAGTAATAGTTAACAAAATCCCGGAACATGTCCAACAGCATGCATAGAAAACCCCAATAACACAGAATGTCAGATGTGCAGCAACCACATAGCAAGCATACCACAGGCATATATGGAACCATAGTGGCCCTGACAATGGCATGCAGATGAATAGTCTGTAACAGGCCAGCAATGATACTGTCCACACAGGGAACATTGCTACAAACATTTTGCACAAAGTGTGGTACAATACAATATCTGCCCCACTGGTAGGTATGCTGTATTGAGTTGTGTCTACAGTTTTTCGTTACTGATATGGTGGTGGGGGTTGACAGTGATGTGTATTAAGAACTGTGGTAACCTTGTTGCATGACTTGCTCACACCTGTGACCATCTTTATGTCTTTCAGGCAAGATGTCCCATAGAAGGCTTCCGGTGTACTTAGCAGTTGAAAATGATATTCTGGTGAACCACCTCATGCAGCACTACCCTGTATTGTTTGGCCAGGCCATCCATGATCAGCAGAAGTGGACCACCCTGTGGAATGACCTAGTCCACAGAGTCAATGATGTCGGACTGCACAACTGCAGTTATGAGCAGGTCTGGCATCAATGTTCTGACCTGCTTCGCAATGCCCATCAGCGTGATGCTGCAGTCCAGGGGGTCACCTTGCCACAGGGGGGGGCCATACCATCCATCCCCACCTGACACGTGGGGAGGAGCTCCAATCCATCCTCGTGAGACTTGCTCCGTCTGCATAGCCACCAACCACCGGACACCTTTGTGGAGGCTGGTGCTACCCACACACAGGCCGAGGACCATGCAGGTAAGGCCAAAGGGGTAGACCAATGTTGCATATACATGCGCATCTGTACAGGTAGATCATGTACATCTGACATGTCATAGATATCGTTTTTTGCCGCATATTAGTGCTAAACAGATGTGCATATGTGGTAGTATTGTGGACATGTACTGTTGATGTATTGTAATGCTGCACCCACCCTGTAGAAATACCACAGGTGTGGCCACTGCACCCACCCTGTAGAAATACCACAGGTGTGGCCACTGACTTTGCATCTCTCACCCTCTTATGTAGGTCCCTCCGGTATACCACCACGGCAGCAGCCTGTAGCTGGTGAGTAAGGTTAATGTAGATGCTTGCCAATACACTGGGCATGTAATGGCTATGGTATATTCCATGAACACATCTAACACACCTACCCAGAATGCATGCTGTACATGTGCACATATTATTGCTGTTAAATGCACAACATCACAGTGGTGACCATGATGGGGTATTGGAAGGGTATTTCAGACACCTGCAAGATAACTAACATCCTGTCATTGTGGAATGTGTTCACTGGGAGTAACATAATGGTGGGAGACATGGCCTACAGTAGGGACATGTTTGGAACATCACCCATAAACAGTGCAACACCAGTGTATGTACCTGTAGGACAATGGCAATTGTTGTAGAGTTACACTATGGCATAAGGTATTACTGTGGTCCACATTATCAGCTAGGACTAGGCTGTATATGTGGTGTTCAGTGTATGGGACACTACAAAGTGACACACATATGTAGGCCTTACTTGTCAAGCATCTGCAGAAAGGCTGAAGGTGGGGGTGTGCAGCAAGGATCCTAAGGATGCTAAGAATGGCTGTATCTGCACATAGCTAGGTTCAGGAACTGTGGCAGACATAACCCTACCCCCACAGCAATACTGATGGCAGTATGTAAACACCAAGGGATGTGCACATGAGTAGACCTTGCAATCATGCAGATTAGGGGACATGTGTAGGGCACACTGAACAAATACTGACAAATGCAGATGGCCCACGCTAGTATACCCCTGCCAGAAGTACTGACTGCTGTAGTACACATAACAATAGGCACAACAAACCATCATGATAAGGGTGTGCACACATATGCCCACACGGAGTGTATGCATCATGGTCAGCATCTGCACACCTAACACAGTCCATAGACACTGCATGTGAAAGTACAGGACATATGTCACATATCAGGCTCATGTACTGTTAAGATAAACGGTGATGTGGTCCCATGGCAGATAAAGGATGGGTGTATCCTATCAATAAGGGTGTGTACACCCCTCATAGCCATGGTATGCTCTGATGGTTGTCAGTTTAATAGTATTGGATTGGTCATACATGGTCCACTGATGCTGAGAGCTGTAAATCAGACATCAGGCATTCACAAATGACATCTGTCCACATATCATCCCAGGTATGTGTTGCTGAAAAACATAGGGGCTGTGAGCATTAAAGCTGACATAACTGTGACATAGTACTACACATTCAGCAATGGGTTGTACACCTGTGAGGTGTGGTGCACAGTACATGGCAGGATGCAGAACAGGTGCACATCAATACTGTGTACATGGGTGCAGTGGTATCCAGGGGAAGGGGCATCACCTAGTGACACAGCACATGCATCACGCACATGTATACTGTTGCTAGCATGGATTGACTATGGCTGCACTGCATGCTGTTGTGTACCATATGTAATGCATGTTGACAGATGGGTAATAGGAGGACTGTGTGTGCTATCATTGTGCAACCTCACCTATGTGTGTGTGTGTGTGTGTGTGTGTGTGTGTGTGTGTGTGTGTGTGTGTGTGTGTGTGTGAGTGTGTGTGCATCCTGGTGGGTAGTTAGTTTGTCTGTAGGGTCACTTTGGTGAAGTGGAGTGAGGTTGATGCATGCAGGATGCGTGTGTGCCTGTGAGTGTGTTTGTGTGGGTGGCCATGTATGCACATGTGTGATTGTGGGGTTGTTCATACAGCAGTACCTCCCTTTGGGATCGTGCAGTACATGGACATGGACTGCCATATTACACACCAGAAATACTTGTCAAGTATGTAATCACAGGACAGCTGATAGTATAATAAGGTCTGTAGCATGGAACAGGCATTGAGAGGGAAGGTAGGCACCAGGTATACCTTTACTATCGCATTTAGCAGAGAGGTGACCGACAAGTGACGTATGCAGCACTACAGATGCATTGGGGAAGTACTAGTCAACACCAGGGAGTCTATCCATATGTTACAGTTGTCACATAATAGGCTGATTGAGCAGCATATCAGGCATCTACTGAGCAATACATACACATGACACTCCAGTGCGTGAAATTATGGAGTGAACATAGTAGCCCACACATATAGGGGCCATGCTCATGATGTCCGGACATAGAGAGGGTGAACAATGAATGACAGAAGTGAGGCCATCTAGAACCACTACACACAGGTCAGGCAGGTAATGTAGTAACAGGTCTTGTGTTGTGATCACTTGTCTAGGCATTTAGAGGACTGATATGTTAATGAGTGGTATCACTGTGTGTATGTTACCAAGTATGATGCAGGATGGGGAACACATGGAAATATACATGGGACTGCCTGTAAAGTCAAGGACAGGTAGGTATTACGGGTGTGTGTGTGTGTGTGTGTGTGTGTGTGTGTGTGTGTGTGTGTGTGTGTGTGTTTGTGTGTGTGTACTGTTGTGCAATGCTGTACAGGTTTTAAAGTGCATTTATTGTTTTCTCCCACTGGTGGTGAAGTGGGTCAGGGTCCCTTCTGCATGCAATCTGATGTTGTTGTCCATATAGACACCGAAGATGATGATAGTACTGTTGAAGCACAGGTGGGGTTGTCAGGGGCCGAAACAGTGCCATCATTTGACATCCCCCTTTTAGCCACCCCAACCCTGCACACAGTTTCAGTGCCTATACATACCCCATCACCAGTGGCCATACTGGAGGGACAACTGGCATTTGATGGCAGTGCACAGGAAAGTGTTGTAACCATGCCTACTTTGTCTGGTTGCAGCAGGCATAGCCGGATGTCCGGCAGGGCACCACATAGGCAGATGTCCCAGGGTGCTCGTGATAGGCCACTGGTCATCATGCCCCTGGCAGACACGACACAGCTGGTACCAGCAGGCACATTTTTCAGGCTGTTATGGTGGTGGAAGCACGTATAGAACATTACACCAGACAGGGCCTGAGGCTGCAGAGGGCTGCTCTCACATCTGCAAGTGACAATGCCCGTGAACTGGCTGGTGTCATCCGTGCATTAACTGAGTTCATGGATAGATGGTCTGCTGAGATGATGGCCCTCATCGACCGTGGTCTGTCCATTCTTGAACATGTGGTGGGAGTGCGGCGACAACTGCGTGGACATAGGCCAGCAATGCCAACAGCTGACAGTCACCGTGGACATGCTAGGAAACCAAGGGGCTCCTGTAGTGGCAGTACCTGCCCCAGAACTGCAAGGGGGTGCTGTCCACACCACACCACAGCAGGCCACGAGCACGTGGTCCTGGCCAGTCCCAAGAGGGATCTGGTTCCAGCAGACATTTGTCATCATCAGGTGAGAGTAGCACATTGAGCCCTGTACCTGGACATGCCCATGGAACCCCTGGCAGGCACAGTCCATGTTTCCATGGCTGGAGGCAGTGAACTGCACACCCTGCCAGGTATGGTCTCCAGATGTCCATAAACACCTATGTAGGGCAGCAATGTGGCAGAACTGTGTGCATGCATACCCACACACTATACAAACACACCTAGGGCAACCCCATACCTACACACATCACCACACCCAGTTCACCTTAGTACACCTCTCACCCACACACATGGTGTCAAATGTATGGTCCACCCTCAGCCTCTGGCAAACCATCAACACACACTGTGCGTATGATGATACCTGTGCCACATCCCTGCCATCCATACCATCGATGCAGGGACAGGCTAATATGGTTCTGATGCACATGGTGACTGTACTACAGTGTACCACAGTACTGCAGTGTAACATGTTGTAAGGAGTAAAGTGTAATGCATATATGTCAGGTAGTGTAGCCATCCAGGAATGATGCATTGTAGCTGTTAGTAACACTGATTGATTGCAGTCTCTATAATGCTATCCATTTGTGTTGTAGTTGTACATGTGTCAGCATGAGGATGGTCTCCAGTCATATTCCACAATGGGGTATGGCACTGTGGTGATGCCATGGCTGTGACATATCTGGGTTACAGTTGAACACATGTCACATGTTTGTATAACAGTTATTGCCTGTGCCACATGGACAGGTGACCCACTGGGGCATGTATAATCTGCAACCTGATGTAGACCCATCCACATACATGCGCACTCTTACTTGGCAACACTAGGACTAGACCCCTACATAGGTATGTAGTGATACTGAAGTGTGTGGTTTCCATTGCACACACCACATAGCGTTTAGGGTGAGGTGTGTTCCAGGTTACATGTTACATGCAGAACATCCCCAGACATGTACAGTATGCTAATGGGGGATGTAATGGGTGTATATGGATAATACATAGTGTGACATACCTTCATATACACATTAACAGACACATAACAGGCAGACACATGTCTGAGAGGCCTGGGCCTATCACTGTGAATTAACTTGACCATGTGTCCAATGTGTTACAAGTAGGCTGCACACAGCACATGCATAACTGGCCTGGATTGTGGTATCAGTTACCTGTATGGTTGATGGTGACAGTGGTAACCATAACGTAGTGCATGGGACATATACCGGGTGTACCCTGGTGTAATGACAGTGTACACAGCACCCACATCCCCGAGTGGATATTGTACTCCCTGAAGCCCATGATGACACTCTGACATACCCACCATCACACATTGGCCATGACTGTAATACAACCCATTGTAGATCCCAACAGTGGTACTACAGGGATATGCATCTAATGCACATGCACAGTAGTGTGTTGCATTGTCATGCCTCAACTATGGGCAGCAACAACACTATCTGTACTACTGTGTGGGAATGGGTATTGTAATAGGAGTATGTGGCCTCGGAATGGTGTACCCTACAGATATATGGACATGCACACATGCACACACTTGCCAGAACACAATGAGTATCCCATGCCTATCAACCCATTTGTACAACACTGTTGTGCTGGTACTGCAAATTGCGTGTAGTTGGTATGGAGAGGAGCTTAACAGGGTACATGTAATGTCCCATACAGCAGCAGCCACAACTGACTATAGCAATGCGTGTTGCGGTGGATGTGAAGGCCCTCATGGAATTCCCAAGTACAGGTGTACTAGCACACAGACACTGCTATACACAGTCATGCACATGTACACGTGTCAGTACTGGGGTGCATCACTGCAGGTGGCCATAGCTGTGTACCTAGGTATTGTCCATGGAAGGATGGGTTGTGTAGGGGTTATGTGTACAGTGGTATCCTGCCACCTGCCATGTGGCAGCAGGCCATCTATCGACAGACACTACTTTGGTGACCCTCAGGGTGAGAGTGACATGCATTGGCCAATCCTCCAGGTGCCTCTTGCACATGGCCACTGAAGTGATCAAGTTGACATGTATGCAACATGCATTACAATACATGGTTAGTGTCTGTGATGGAGACCTGTACCCAAGCATGTTCTGTTGACTGTGGTAGTGTAGTGGAGGTAGCAGTGGCATGTGATGCATACAGGGCGTTACCTCCAATATGTGCCAGTTCTTACACAGCTGGGCAGACATGTCAGTGTCAAACAAGTTTAGGATGCCTGCACATATCCCAGCTGGATACCTGCCATCTGCACATCTGTACAGGGACTGACAGTCATCAGTTTGGCAAGTAGCTATGCAGTAGCATGAATGTGTTGACAGATAGACATTTGACAACAATATGTATGCCATAACTAGATGTTAGGAGCCCTCGCTATCATGTGCTGTACAGACGGTAGTCTACAGTTACATTCCACATGTCGGTTCATTACACAGTAGGGGTTATATACCGCAACACAGCTCACACACCAGGGATACAACAGGGAGGCCTCAGAGTCCAGCTATTCCTGCAGGTGTGCCTGTTGGCAGTACTACATTTGGCACTCTACTCTTACCTGGGTAAGCACTGTACCGCCATGATACACTACATGCCAGTGTGACAGCACATACCCTGGGCTACTACCCCTGTATGTAACACATTCACATGGATAACAGTGCTGTACAGTCCCCATATACATCTGTGTCCCACACATAACACTCACACCCCTTGCTACTGTAATGACAGCACATAGGCACATGTATTGTACATGGCATTACATACACTTATTACGGATGTCATTACCCTGCTATGTTATCAGACTGAGTGGTGTGAACTGGTTACCAGGGCTAAGCCATGCTTAGCAGGTGTCAGCATTACTGCAGTATAACAGCTAAGCTGATTTGCGCACTGGTAAGTTAAGCCTACACTGTGTAAGAGCCTTATGTTTACCTGTAGCTTAGCACTGCTTAGCTTCATACAAACCCGAGCAAACCTGCTTAAAGCCACTCAGAACTGCCTTAACCACTCTGTATCTGACAGCACTTGTTCTGCCCAGCAACAAAATGAACAGCCCTTGGAGGACTTGAACCCAGGACCCTGTACACTAACATCACAACACTTAACCACTACGCCATGACCACTGTGATGACAGCTGTTGTTTTTCCAATATATCTGTCAATGCACATATTGATTAGTATTGAACAATTGCCTTTACTTGCACAATTGTGTAGTACTTGTTATTACTATGACTGTTGCATCACATATGTTGTTTTATCATAATGTACTCATAGCAGATACATATGGTGAGATTTTTTTTTTGCTACTGGCCCCCTCTATTATCCCTCTGTATAAACTTCCTTTCCTGCCTTTGGCACTTTCTATAATAATCTGTCTCTCTGTTGTAAAACTATCTTACATTACTATCCCCCCAGAACAGCTATACCTTTGATCTCCTTTTTTTCTCTGCTACTCAGTAACAGCTTATGTCTCTTACCTTTCCTATGCCTGTAGAACTCAGTCTCTCTCCATAACTCATTGCCTCTCAGCCTCTCTCAGCTGTAACCCGCTCCGTTCGCCCTACGGGCTCACTCCGCTCCCCTACCCTACCCCCAATTCCCACCCACCCCCCAGGGGTCCTACACTTATACTTCCCTAACCACACCCTCTTACTCTTCCAACCAATCCCATACTTCACCCTACCCATATACGTCAGCCACACCCCTACACTCTAACAATCACTCACAATAAGCCACTCCTTAGGGTACCTCTACTATATCCTCCTACTCTTAACTCATATATCTTAGTGCCCCCTCTCTTCTCTTCTTGTATCCTCATATCTTCCTCTCCTCCACATCTTACTCCCTCTTTTTATCCCTACATTCGAGTTCTTATTTTATTATTTCCTCAAAGATGCCTCTCCCTAATCTAGCTAAGCTAACACTTACAGTTATACTCTTAACTACCCTCTTCTCAGCCTACCTTTTTACCTCCTTTGAAAAACTGCACTATTTCCAGCTTAACCATTCCCACAAACAAACTACAATTTACACACACATATCCCTTAATAGACATTCTAACATAACTTCACTCCCAGTTACCTACTACCTAAATACCACAGACTCTCCCACATTAAACATAACCTACCCTCAGAAAAAAAAAAATGAAAATTCAATCTTACCTTAGAAACAATTCAGTAACAAAACTAAATAATCCCTCCTTAAAAGATGGTAACATCCACCCTAACCCAGGCCCAACGAACCCTACAATCCAAACAACTGACCCTAAACTCAATAGCTCTCTCCTAATAGGGCATCTGAATATCCAAAGCATCAATAATAAAGTACCTCACCTTCATGCCCTCCTAGATATTCACTCCTTTGACATCCTCTGCCTCACTGAGACTTGGTTGAAACCAGAAACAAAAGACAATGAAATTATTCCCCAAGGCTACAATATAGTGAGACTAGACCGAACAAAATGTAGAGGTGGTGGAGTAGCAATTCTATTTAAAAATGGACTTCACATCTCTACCCTACCATCTTATCCAACCCAGGATAGCAACGCAGAAGTCCTCATGACTAAGCTTCAAATCAATGCTAACAAATCTTTATGCATTATTTGTATTTACATACCACCTGGCAATAATATAACTACATTAGAGGCTTTTCTTAGTTGGGTGTCTTCTACCTACCCCCAAGAAACGATAATACTAGGCGACTTTAACATTGACTGGAAAAGTGTTAGTGCTGAAAATCCTACCTCTCATATCAACCTGCATGGCTTTACTCAAACCATAACCTCTACAACAAGAATTAACAAACGTAATAAAAAAGAGAGTACCTTAGACTGGATACTCATAAACAAAGTTAAACAAAGTTACAAAGTAGGAACCCTGCCAGATGATGTAAGTGATCATTCCTTGACCTACATCACAAGAGAAAAGAAAGACTTTCCAAACCTCCCCACCTATAGGATTGCATGCTCTACCAAACACTTTAACACAGAATTATTTCAAACTGAACTCAGAGCATGCAACTGGAACCCTTTAAAATCCCTTCCACTTGAAGAGGCTGTAAAGTATTTTAACATTACATTCTTATCTATTCTTGATAAGCATGCTCCTAAACGATCCATCAGAATGAAGTCCAACCCAGTCCCATGGCTCTCGAATGAAACTAGAAATCAAATTCTACTTAGGAACAAAGTCTGGGCCAAATGGAGATCTAATAGAAATAGCTCTGATCACCTCCATTTTAGGCAGCTTAGAAATAGTACAAAAAAGGCAATACTTACAGACAAAAAAAAATACTACTGTAAACTTCAACAAACTCATCAAAATAATCTTCAAAAGTTCTGGTCTTGCATAAATAAACTCCTTTCCCCAGGTAACTCCTGAACACCCACCCCACTAGATGCAGATCCAAATACTCCCCATCAAACTGCCAATACCTTTAACTCTTTCTTCACTGAGATTATACAATCCCTAGCTAGACAACTTATCTCTGAAAACTCAAGCCTTCCCATCAACTTACCACACTCTTCCTCTATCTTCAAACTACAACCCATCTCTACTTCTCTCATCTATAAATTTATTCATAAACTTAAGCCATGTACTCCATCTGCTGATGAACTTCCTTCCCAATATCTCCAAAAGCAGCCAAAGTACTTGCCTACCCTATATCTATACTTATAAATAGGACATTCAAAGAAGGAACCATCTGACATATTTGGAAATTCTCCCATATTATCCCCTTACATAAAGGTGGGAACTCTAATGATTACTCTATTGGCCAATTGCCCTCTTATCACCCTTAGCAAAAATTATGGAGAAATGCATTCACCAACAACTTTTGCATCATCTCTCTTTACATAACTTAATAGCAAGCTGTCAACATGGCTTTAGGCCATCACATAGTACCACTACTGCCCTCCTATCCTTTACAGATACCATCAATAGAAACCGCAACAAAAACATACTCTCATCTGCACTCTTCATTGACCTCTCTAAAGCTTTCGATATGGTTAACCATATCCTCCTAATCAATATTCTTGAATCTCTGTCCTTTGATCCTCTGGCCATTAAATGGTTTAGATCATACCTCAGCAATAGGCAACAGGCAGTTCTTTGGGAAAATCAAATTTCTTCCTTTTTACCTGTCACCATCGGGGTCCCTCAGGGCTCCATTCTTGGACCACTTCTTTTCTCTTTATTTATTAATGATCTCCATGCAGTAATTCCTAAAGCCACCTGTATTCAATATTCAGATGACTCCACACTAATACGCTCAGCAACCTCTCCAACTGAACTATATTCTCTTACTCAAAATGTTTTCAACACTGTAGAAACATGGTTTAGCAAATGCTGCCTCCTTCTTAATGCTAAAAAAACAAAACTCCTTCTCTTTACACCCACTACTAGGTCCTCCCCCTTAGACTTCTCAATTTCTTCAAATAATGGCACTGTCATTTTCCCTGACTCTACCACCAAACTTTTAGGAATAACCATTGACAATAATCTCTCATTTGATCACCATATAAACAACACCATTAAAATAGTTAACAGAAAAATAGGATCCTTATATAGAATAAAACCTTTTTTAACCTCAACAGCCAGAACCAAGTTCGCTCACTCCCACCTAATCTCAACCCTTCTGTATGCCTCACCTATATTTACCAACCTTAAGAAAACTAACCTCAACAAATTAGCAACTTCCTACAATAATATTGCCAGATTCGCTACTGGCAATCCCTTTAGAACTCACCACTGTACTAATCCTAGGCAACTAGACTGGCTGGAATTCCAAAACCATTTGATAATCCCCCAACTCACAATTGCCCACAAAATATTTTACCAACCCAATAATACCCCTATACTCTCAAAACTCTTAATCCCATATAATAATCTGAACTCCTTATGTTCTTTGAGCAAACTCCTTGCTAGCTTAACAAAGTCTAATAATGCAGCTGGTGACTCTCTGTTTACTAACACAGTAGGAAAAAACTGGAACCTGTTACCCAATGAACTAACACTAATTACATCCTTGCCACTCTTTAAAAAAAAATTAAAAAACACCTCCAAATGCACTGGCTATGCCCTTGTAGTAACCCTGACTAACAGCCGTCTTCACCCCTGTTTCTTTCCTCTTCTAACTAAACTTCCAAACATTTAAATACTTAGCCTTGTAATTAAGACTGATGCTATTTAAACTCTAATCTACTTATTGCTTAAATCCTTCAACCTGATGTGAACTATTGTACATAACTCTTACTGCATTATATCTGTTTTAGCTTACTTAAGTAATATTATGTTCACTGTTACTTTTCTTAAGTGTTTTGATCTCTGAAATGTAATAATTACCTGTTTTATTTGGTTTATTAATACTATATTTACCATGTAAGAATATTTTTTATACTTTTGTATATCTGTGTGGAGCTTTTCTCCCCGGCCCCTACTGAAAATGGATATATATCCAGCTGGACTAGCCCGGTCAACAAATGTAAAATAAAAATAAAATAAATAAAAAAAATCTAGGAGACTATACACAACTGTGAGGTTTACACATGACAGGACTATGGATATATACATATAATAGGTTGATATATGTCTACATGTACATACACTTGTATATTCATACATATGTCTGTATACACATCTGTATAGTGCAACATATATATGGCCATGCGTACATCTTTTCATATGTAAATATATATGTGTATATATAGCTATATATGTATGCACATCCTATGTGTACAGATATGCCTATTTATGTAGATATATATGTAGATATCTATAACTATATGTGCATACATATCCATTCTGATATACCTGTTACTGTCAATATATATGTATATATCCATAAGTATCTCTGCATATGTATCTCTATCTGTATATGTGTAGACATATATTGCTGTGTGTATGTATATATCTGAGTGTTTATATATATATATATATATATATATATATATATATGTGTGTGTGTGTGTATATATATATATATATATATATATATATATATATATATATATATATATATATGTACATATACATATTCATCTATGTATGTCGATATGTATATAGTTCATAGTTCATAGGTAAGTACTAGGCTATCTGCCCGAGGGCATATGTAAGCCTAGCCAAAATGTGTTGGCTTTTGCCTCCCCCTTCGATTAGTTCCCTATGCCTCTGTCCAGCAGAGCCATTAGTTCCCTGTGCCTCTGTCCAACAGAGCCACTGCAGTGATCCCTGGGGTAAATTTTCCGTTTCCCATCCACTCGTCAAGGTTTCTTGAAATCCTGTTCCAAAGCATTGTATATATCTATATAGATATATGGATAAGTATATATACATATATATTCACCATATGTCCTGAACATGGAGTGGAGCCCTACCTCAGCCCCAATAGTCCCAACCTCTTAGTGCAAGGGGATGTCAGGTATGCATTGCAGGTATATATGTAGAATATTGCTACTGTGATAGGGGTTGTCTTCACAGACATGTTGTGTGTGGGAGGTCACATCTACTTTTAACATGTGCGCCATTGGCTACTGACAGACATCCTATGGACATCATAGTACAGTACCACTGCTAGCACAGTAATGATCCTGTAGACTACAGCAGAGATATGGCCAATAAATGTGGACAGTCTGACACACTCTGGTCAGTCCAGAGGTGTATACAGAGCCCCTTAGTGCAAGACGTGGACCAAGCCTGACCTGACAATGTGGATGTTAATAGCCATGAGGATGGGTATATCACATAAATACTGATATACATTTGCCTCCATAGTTTATGCATTCACACACCCCTGTCTGTCCTGACACATAATAACCACTGGTACAGAGGTGCCATGGCCACATACTACCCACTAGTTAGTGACATACATCTGTACAGCATCTCACTGCTTTGTCTGACATACATGACTGCTATGGTGGCCTGGCAGCAGTACATCTGGCAAGCATCTGGACATAACATCACACTGGGTAAGTTCACTAAGCTGCTAGGCATGTAACAAAGCACTGTGCAGGCTACAGACAGACTGCCACAACACTGGCCTACATTTCTTATGGGGGAATACACATTTACCTGCATATATAGCAGGCTCTACAGGCATGTCACAGCACAGAGTAACAGACACCTGTGTGAAAGTGCATAACTACAACCAATGTGAACAAAGCCACAGCCACATATGAGAAGCTAGTGTAATATTACAGTATATGGACTATCTGATCAACACCACCTCATATGTGCCACTCACACACTAACCCTACATATACTGGGCCACTACACAGTATGGTCCAATGCCTGTCTGTGGTATGGGACATGTGTGTGTTTGGCCCTGCAAACATGTAAGCCAAAAGGGTAACATACAGTGGAGCAGCATGTTACATCAGATAGAACAGGACCAAGAACAATGACATCTACCACTATCTGTACACAGGCTAAGGTACATATTTGCAATACATACACTGTCAACAATCACCATAACTGCACAGACCTCGGTACTGTACACACAACTACAGAATGCCCAGGTTATGTCCACACATATAACCCTACTATACATAACATGTGTAGCAGTCTGATATCTCACTGGCTTGTTATCAGATATGATGTCAATAAATTATGGTGTACAGAACATATGCACCTCTTACTGCATGACATATGTACAATGGTTGACAGAGTTGTGGCTGGAGGCACAAACACAGGGCCAGTATCAACATGTTGCTGTGATAACCTCATACATTTACTGTTATAACAGGGTTTGTTGTGACATATGTCCTATGAGGGATATGAAGTCAGTAACTCTCATGGCTGTCACCATGTACTGACTGCAATCCTCACACTATGCTTCTGCAGTTCACAGATAGGTGTTCTGTGAGTAACACAAGAAACAAAAGGGATCACACACTGCCCAGTCTGCAGATGACCCTACAGATGGGGGTTTCCTCAGAAACATAGCACTGTCATGACAGGTATTAAAACATGTAGACCAACCATATCCACACATACCCTGTTAAACCAACATTACTCCAAATGCAGAATAGCAACACTTACATTCTGTAGTCAAGTCAGGCACATCCCCCTTTTGTGTGTTGGCCTGTTTCCACAGTGTACGTTGTTAGAGGTGAATCCCCAATCCATCTGTGATGCTGTTTGCCAAACACCAGATCTAGGTCCTGCTCACAGTGAATGTAAAGGCCCAACACCAACATGATGTTCCTAGATATTGGAGTGTGTTTCCATTCAATTGGCTATGGGATTGTTATCAGAGCTGTTCCACATGCAATTAGCTAGAGGAGGACTGCAATTCATGCAGAGGCCATCAGCTGATCATGAGCATCACTTACAAAACACATGCTACTGCCTAAGCAAAGCAGGTGTAGTTCTCCACATCCACCAGAGAGGGAGTGAGAGAGGCAGACAGAGACAAAGATAAGCCAGGGAGGGGATGGGAGAGTAAAACCAAAACATGTTTGTGTAACACACCTACCAGTACAAAGTATCAACCCCCTGACTATGTATTGCTATCACATGTCGATATAGTTATTGGATGCACCACATAGCTTACATGGTGAGGAGCTCTACAAACATATATGTGATGGTGAGAGACAGCTGCAACATTGATATGGTAGCGATATGGTAGGTGTAGTACACATGCCTGTCCGCATGGACAGGTGTCAGTGTCAACACAGCCACACTCTCTCAGGGACTCACACACACTGACACACTTGACAGGGTCAGGAATACAGTTCCTCACTAGTTAGTTTGCCACAATATAGTACTGTGCAGGTATCACATGCACCACAGGGGTTATCCAGAGGTTATATGGGCAAAGGGTATGTGGAGGTGTCTGACATCAGACAGCATGCTTCAGTATGCCAATGGGGGGTTGTAGTGAATGTGAATGTGGTCAAAAGCATCATACACTGCACACACAGACACAGGGTGCCAGTACTGACATGCATGCGTGCATTGCTTCACGGGTGCGTAGTCGTTGACTTTGCCAGAAGGCTATACAAGGCTAGGTGAAGGGTATACTTTGGCATTAGGCCACATGACAATGGTCTGCAGTGTGGCTCAGGGGTGTAGTGTCTGGAGTGGCCCACACAGGTGAGTATTGTATTCACTATTCAGTCACCTGGGTAACAATTGTGTGTGGCCATTGCTGTTCGATGATTGCCATATATGTGTTCTTTAGTCCATGACATGGACACTGTCTGGGATGTGCACATGTCCCACATGCATGTACAGTGACATGTGGAACTGTACCTTGGGTGTCTGGCCCATGTCGTGTACACAGATTGTTATAATCAGATGTGCCTGTCCTGGCCTCATGTGTTGGGAACAGGTAATGGACAGCAGGTTGACCCTGCACCTACATTGATAGCATGATACAGGTATTCCCTGGTGTCAATGGCATCTGTCCATACAGGGCATGTGTATAAGGCATTGTATGTCCTTTGTGGGTCACATTTGATGGCACCACAGGTGTTGCAGGCATCCATTGGGGAGCATAGTGAAGGCAAACTTCACATACATACATATGTTACTGATGGACAGGGTGCCATGCCCTCTGTCATCCACTGCAATCACACCATGGTTACTATCTGTGGGCAATATGCAGGGTACTACCAACATAGCAGTTGTTGCCTAGGCAAATGTGTTTGTGTATGAGACATGGGTTGAGAGTGTTCTCTGTGTAATACAAGGATTGCTAACATTGTTCAGCAGGCCTTGATGTCACATGTAGAGGTATGGATTGCCACCCCAGCATCTCGGCTATTTCACATCTGTTATCCTTGTAAGGTGGACATTGTGACATATAATAAGGTCACCATGTAAGAAATTTGCAAAACCCGCTTCACAATGAGTCCAGTTGTTACACACTCACAGCAACCTCCACATAGGATACGAGTGACAAACACAGACACACGCCTGCCATGTCTGGGATTAGAACTCCTACCTAACTAGTTATTAAACTACAGCATTACACAATTATAGGATGCACCACAGAGATTACTGGAGTACTTCTTTCTCAAAGGTGTATTTTACAGTAAATGACATCAGCAGGCTTGCCAAAGTAGGGCATTTGAATTGTTATGAGTGTGACTAGCCTAAAAAGCATTACTCCCTATACAGACATAGAAACACGCAAACATCCACACTTGCCATGTGTGGGAATAGAACCCCTACCAAAGTACTATGTCATACTACAGCATTATGGTGTTATAGGACTCAGCACGGAGATTATTGGAGTACACCTTCCCTAAAGGTGTATTTCACAGTGAATGAGATTAGCAGGCTTGCCAAAGTAGGGCATTTGAATTTTAGTGAGTGTGACTAGCCTAAAAAGCATTGCTCCCTACACAGACATAGAAACACACACACTTGCCATGTGTGGGAATAGAACCCCTACCAAAATACTACATCACACTACAGCATTACACTGTTATAGGACGCACCATGGAGATTACTGGAGTACACCTTCCCCAAAGGTGTATTTCACAGTGAATGACATCAGCAGGCTTGCCAAAGTAGGGCATTTGAATTGTAGTGAGTGTGACTAGTCTAAAAAGCATGGCTCCCTACACAGGCATAGAAACACACACAGCCACACTTGCCATGTGTGGGAATAGAACCCCTACCAAAGTACTATATCACGCTATAGTATTATGCTGTTATAGGATGCGCCGCAGAGATTATGGGAGTACACCTTCCCCAAAGGTGTATTTCACAGTGAATGACATCAGCAGGCTTGCCAAAGTAGGGTATTTGAATTGTAGTGAGTGTGACTTGCCTAAAAAGCATTGCTCCCTATACAGACATAGAAACACACACACAAACATCTACACTTACATGTGTGGGAATAGAACCCCTACCAAAGTATTACATCACACTACAGCATTATGCTGTTATAGGACACACTACAGAGATTACTGGGCCCCACCTTTACCAAAGGTGCATTTCACAGTGAATGACATCAGCAGCCTTGGCAAAGTAGGGCATTTGAATTTTAGTGAGTATGACTAGCCTAAAAGGCATTGTTCCTTGCATAGACAGATTTACACACAGTTGCCATGTCTGGGATTAGAATTCCTACCTAACTAGTTTATCACACTACAGCATTACACAGTTATAGGACATGCCACAGAGATTACTGGGCTACACCTTTCCCAAAGGTGTATTTCACAGTGAATGACATCAGCAACCTTGCCAAAGTAGGGCATTTGAATTGTAGTGAGTGTGACTAACCTAAAAGGCATTGCTCCCTACACAGACAGAGACACACACACAAAGAGTTGCCATGCCTGGGATTAGAATTCCTACCTAACTAGTTTATCACCCTACAGCATTACACAGTTTTAGGATGCACCACAGAGATTACTGGGCTATTCCCTTCCCAAAGGTGTATTTCACAGTGAATGACATCAGCAGGCTTGTCATAATAGGGCTATGGGGAGGGTAGTGTGTGTGCATGGGCCATAACCCATTCATCTAGAGGTTGACACACCACATGCAGGCACACACAAGGCTATATTCCGCAGGTACATGCATACAGCTGCTAGATGACTACTGCCTTGCACAGTCATGTTGCACAGCTAGCACTTGCACCACATAGTCTGTAATGCTGATGGATACCAGTGGCTAATTTCTACAGTGAGTGAAATTTACACATCATGTGGTTGTAGCCATTTGGCTGTGTGCTGGGTGGGACAGGTCTCATGATGAATGGCTCTTTGTCACAGTCACTCTCTTCCACACACGTATGTATGTCTACTTTTGGCATATTATAGAGTATTGTCCTTGGATATATGTCTGTATTCCTATCCAATGTGTGTGCAAAGCATGACTGGTGCATACTGAGGAGTGTATGCACTAACATCTGCAACTGTCAAATATGTATGGTCCACTGTTGCTTGCAGACTTGGGCTTCATTTGTTTAAGTGTGTGAGCATGCCCAGTATGACCTTTCAGTATGTTGTTATCGGACATTGCCTTCATTTCTCTAAGTGTGTGAGCATGCCAAATATGCCCTTCTGTATTGAATGTGTGAATCCATTCCAGCTAGTTTGTACTCCAGTGCAGACCTTTGTGTAGTACACCTACAGGTAGCAAACTGTTTCTACAGGGTATCCGTAGATCATTTGGCAATATGGTGTCAAACTGTGCAAGGGATAATGTGTACTGTAGGTGATTGTGTCTGTGCTACTTCTGCTACATGGTACTGGTGTTAGCAGAGATATTCAGACATGTGTACTGTTATACACTGTGATGTTTTATGTCCTCAAGTACTGTCAGGTGGTCATTCTTGCTCACAGTGATGTCCTGGGGAACAAGGGTGAATGCACCTGTGTCCAGTATTGTGGGCAAACACCTACATATTGATGGAAAGTTATGCAATTCTGGAAGGGGAGCTGCAGGCACTTGCTGCTGGGTCTGTGTATCTTTTTCAGCACCTTGATACAGTGCTGGCAGAAGACCCCATACTTGTACATCCATCAACATGACAGTATGGCCTTATCTTGCTGTGGCAATACCTCACAGCTGTACAGATTCACACAGGTTACCCAGAGGCAGGGGCCATAAGTCAGGACATTACCCCTATTGTGGTGTACGGGCAGGTTTGTAGCCGCCCATTTATGTGTTTGCAGCCAGGGATAGTGCCTGCACATGGCTGTGTGTCGGACCTTGCACAGTCCATACTGTCCATGTTCCCACCCCCCCCCTTATTATTCTATCGTCTTCCATACATTATGCATACATTCTCTGATACTTTCCCTAAGGTTATCACCTCATCACAGCTGTGTTTTCGTGTTGGTCCACAGTTCATACAGTGGGACATGGTGGACATGTTACTGTGGTTTTTCCACATAGCCATGCATCTGGCTTATGTGGAGTGTGCTATGTTGTTATTTGGGTGTCCATGACATAACATGCATTGGCAGTAAGTGTGAGACACAGGCCTTTGGCAGAGGCCTGTAGAACATTTGGTGGTGATGCAGGCCAGCTGTGGCAGGCCACTGCATTCTGTCAGTCCTACAGTACCAGACTGACATACAGTATATTCCCCTGGGCTGACAGGGTAGGTGTGCTAGGTGTGCATGCCAATACTTTCTATCAGTATTGATCAGGTGGTGTGGATGCTGGCAGGGTGCTAACTACAGCTAGCGGCACACTTGCATGGGACTCCTGCACTGCATGCTGCATTCTTTTGCTATTGCCATATACAGGTGGGGGTCATATTGTACCCATTCCCAAGAGCAGGGATACGACCAGAGAGGTACCTGTGGGTGGTGTTTGGGTGAGCTGGGTGCATGTGTGCTATGGATACTACTCGCATCTGATGCACAGATATGCATGGGGCATTCCAGTTATGCTGGCATGTGCCGGTACATCAGCTGTTTCCAAATACATTAGTCCTATCACCTTTGTTATCTGCAAGTGTTCGGGCAGACAACATTGGTATTCCCTACTACAGACCCAGATAATGTGATGCATACCTGTATGTACAATTCCAAGCATGTGTCCATTTCACAGTTACACATTATATACTGTATGTCTGGGGTACTTTCCCCTGTGTACTGCTTGTATGTCTAGCCCAACAGCCATGCCATGTCAATCTTTCAGATGGTGACACATATTAACACCATGTATTTACAATGGCTAACTCCTAGCATGTGTTATACTGGTGGGAATTCTCTTTGGCACTGCAGTTGTGAGGACTTGGTCCTGTCACCGGCAGTAGTGGGCAATGGCCACTGGGTCATACCTCAACCTGCATACATGCTGATCATTCTCACACAATATGAAACACACACCAACCTAACAAACACATACCTGCATATTGTACAAATGCTACTATCTATCTTGCTACCTTGGCCACCTCTGGGCATCTGTGCTCCACTGGTATTATACCTACACATACATGTTACTACATTTATTCATAGGATTTGGGGGGGCACTCCTGACTGTTACAACGTGTGTACATTAGATTGGGGTGGGCACACCAGGCCATTACTACATTTCTAAATAGGATTGGGGGGGCACACCTGACTGTTACTACACTTCTAAGTAGTGTTGGGGGGCACACCTGACTGTTTCTACATTTCTACACAGGATTGGGGGATGGGGCACACCTGACTGTTACTACATTTCTACGCAGGATTGGGGGAGGGGCACACCTAACTGTTTCTACATTTCTACACAGGATTGGGAGGCACACCTGGCTGTTTCTACATTTCTACATAGGATTGGGGAGGCACACCTGACACTTGTACATATTTGCTATGACTGTACTGGTATGTCAGGTACTCCATTTAATTCTGTATTCTAACCTATCATGCTTACTAGAGGCATATCAGAACAAATATCCTACTGCCTGACGTGATGCAATCTGTCTGTGTAGGCCTGGGGGGAGGTTACCAATAGGCATCATTCAGAGGCCTTGGCACAGCCTTTGTTTGTGTTTGTCTACACCTGTCCTGCTGGCTGAGACTGTTGTTGGGTATGTAAACTTCCCTGACTGGCATGTGTGTGTCATATGGACACACATGTGGCCCAGCACATTTCCTGCAGTGGGTTTTGTCACCATGTGTAGTAATGGCTACTGTGGTAACATCAGTATTTGTTACAGATCTCATGCTGCCACTATAGGTGTCTACTATCTGCTGGTATCCCATTCAGCCACCTGATTCCCTTGCATGCTCAAATCCATACCATAGATGCAAGTAACAACACATACTACTCCAATCGGCAATTGGTAAGGAGAGTGACTTACCTTGTGGGTGTGCCAGTTTTGAGGATGGTGCTGGGGGCTGCCTATGTCGGATGCACATAATACACTCCCTATACATGGTTGAGCACAGGTAGTTTCATATTTGGCATCCCTTTTACTGTATGTGCGAGTCAGAGAGAGGTGTCATTCCCTGGGTCCCTACTGTGTCAGTGTATGTGCAATGTGTTGCCTCTTTGCCAAGGCCAGGGCATAATGGGCATGCCTCCATCTGCCTATTGGGGCAGGCTCAGGTTGTTCACAATCTGAGTCACTCTGTGCCTGTGCAGATCTTGGTATTGGTGGGGGGCTGTGTGGCCCTGCCCCATGCTGTTCCTGCTGCAGCTGTTTCGCAGGATCATATTGTGTAGCATGGCACATAGGATAACAATTTGGGTACATATAGCTGGTGACTACAACAAGGCTCCATCAGATGTATCCAGGCACTGGAACCATGACTTGAGCATCCCAAACACATGCTCTATTATTATTCTGATCTGTGCGTGTGCCTCATTATGGTGTTCTTGTTTGGGTGTGTATGCATTTCTGATGGGTTTCATCAGCCACGGCTCCAGTTCGTAACCAGCATCCCCCACTAGGTGACCATAAGGGATGTCCCCATTGGCAAATCTCTGGTACAGTTGCGTCAGATGCCAGATGTGGGAATCGTGATAGCTTCCAGGGCAGCAAGCATACACATTCATTATAATGCCCTGCGCATTGCACACAACCTGGCAATTGATGGAGGGGCAGCCCTTGCGGTTGATGTAGACCCTACCCCGCTCACCAGGTGGTGCTTTGATGCGTATGTGCGTGTAGTCTATAGCACCCACCATCTCAGGGTATTCTGCTCTTTGGTGGAAGACACACATATTGCTGGCCAACACCTCACGGGTGTTGAGGAAATGTATGTGCTCACCAATATGTGCTGACATGGCATCCAGCAACTGGTGGAATACCCTGGATGCTGATGCCTGTGAGATCCCCATGATATCCCAGTTGGGCTTTGGGAGGTACCTGTGGTTAGTATTCCTAATCCTACACATACTTTGGTATCCATTGGGATGGGTTTCCCTCTGTTAATTCTGTGTATCAGGCGTGGCCGGCAGAGCTCAACAATTTGCTGTAGGAGGTCCCTGTCCACCCTATAGCGCTCCACTATCTCCATTTCATGTAGACCCTGGTAGGTTACCCTGGGTCTGTACACTCTTCTTCGTCTCCTCACTGTGGGTTGGTCGACAGCATTCTCATCCTCACAGACCTCAGCCTCTTCCACATGTTGATGTCTGATAGCTGCTGCAGCCCCTTTCATTTTGTTGTTTTTGTTTGTTAAAAGCTCCCTGCTTGTATATACCAGTGGTGTAGAGTATGTGGGAAAAAACAGAGGGAAAGGTGTTTGCATAGTTTATAGTAGTGTTCTGGGCTGGGCTGCTCTGCTGCCTGTGTAATTGGCTGATTCTCATACATTTCACCTGCCAGCTATGCTAGTGCTCCTAGATTACCTTCCTACTGCTGTTTTCCCTTCCCACTGCCTTCCTGTTTAAGCCCGGGGGTGCCCTGCACAAACACAGTGCTCAACTGTGCACAAAGCTGCTATTTCCTGGTTTACTTTTTTTTTTCCTTTAAAACCCGGCGCATGGCACGCACACCCACTTAGGCAATGTAAGGAGTGCTAGGCAGCCTCAGACACACCCCCTTGCTTAGCTCTGCTAAACTAAGGGCAAACCCAAGCCACAAGGCTCCATTCCACTTACAGTATGCCTGACACACCCCTAATGATGTCAGCTAACTCCTAGGCTTGCAACAGGCTATTCCTGCTCTTACACTGTTGGGTGCTGATTAGCATGCAGGGGAAATCTGGGATTCGGTATCATTCCCCTCATTTGCATAGGATTGCCTGCTGATGCATAGTTACATGTCCCACACTGAGCCTCCCCACTTAGCAACCACTATTCACTGGCCATGTTGTTTTCTGTCTGCCATTGAGTATAATGGCAAAATAGTGATTTTGGTTAGAATGCTTATTTTAGGTATTTTATTCCTATTTTTTGTCCGATCCCATTTGCGTGCTGCTGCCCCATGCTTATACAGCCAAGATCGCTAAAAAAATAAAGGTTGATTTTTTTTTTATTTTTGCAACTGTTTTCCATATGCCAGTGGCCTTATAGTTGGCCATTGGCATGCTTTCTACATAATATCCACCCTTTATTTGGAGCTATCATGGCTCCGTTTTGTAATTTGCAGAAATGTACTCCGTTACTGGCAGAGTACATTTCTGCAGATTACACTAGTCCTGCACGTCCAGTTTCCAGCTTCCTGGATTGCAAATTCACCTCATTTGTAAGGATTTCTCCTGCAAATGGAGTAATTTGCATACAGGAGCTGAGTCCTTGCAGGACTAATGCAGGAGCGCTCGTGAACGTCCCTACAGCTTATTCCTGGATTGCATGGCAGACATATTGCCTGCTGGAGCTCCTGCACTAGTCCTGCACACCGTGCAGGGCTTGTTGAACCTGGAGGTATATGTTTTTTAGTGTAATGTACACATAGAGAATTATTTACAGCTTAACGAAAGCAGTTAAATGAACATTTAAACTGTTTATTTGAACATACAGAATTAATATAGATTTCTTAAGAGGTTCTAAGCTTTATAAAAAGATATGTACTAGTGTTTCTGAAGTTTCTCTATGAATGTTTCATGGCTTAAACTGCTTTAATGGTTAGTGTACATCTAAAACATGGTAAGAAATGCTTTTTTTACAGTTAAAATAAAACTAATTTCTGGTAAATGTAAACCTCTTTTAACTGTGTAGAGACTTGTTTGGGCTTCACAAACCCTCACTTAGAGGGTGGGAAAGCTCTTAAACACTCCACAAGCATGGGACATGTTTAGAAGTTTTCAAATTGCTTACTTACTTGTTCCTTCATTTCCTGCCAAGGCTGCAAGCTGAAAAAACTAATTTTCTTGTTCCCAGGATGGAATTTTCATTATTAACCTATATAGAGGCTGAAAACTCCTTTTGTGACCGCTTGAGTGCTCAAAAATGAAAGTGGAAGGCTCAGGCATGATGTAAGCACTCAGGTTAAAAAAATGAGCTGCTTGAATCTTTCAGCTTCTTAAAGAGCTATTTACCTAAAAACATGTACAACTATACTAAATGAACTATAGTAAAAGTGAAGAGAGATTCATTAACTCTTAATTTAATAAACTTATAAAAGAGATATAGTATATTTGATTTTAATTCAAATAGTCAGAACACTGCTGTAAATGGATGGCATATTATAAAGAGAATGATGTGAAGCAGATAGTGCTACTACACACTATAACATAGGCAGTTTCACAGAGTTCAATTATAGAAATGGAACTTTGTTATGTATTTTACAAGTCTGCACTGGTCTACTGTTTAACTATATTAATTTGAAGGATAAATATTAGTTCATATTTGTGAAGATAGATGAAGGCTGCCAGCCTAGCCAGGTAGAATTTTGTAGATAATTCTGTCATTTATAAATATTAATTTAAGCCACGGGCTTGGTCTCATAAATGGGAAATATGGTGTTAAATGTGGAACTGCAAAAATGTAACAACAGTGCACTCTGCTGTAGGAGAGCTGCTAAGTCAATCATTGTGTAATTATTTGATGACAAAACTCGGAGCCAGGATGTCTAAATGAAAGAATTCTTCCTACTGTCTTGAGGCCAGAGTTAATTGATAGAATTTAGATGTACAATTTATTTTATTGCTCTGACTTACAGACCAGCTGCAAGATAAAAAGGGCTATTAACCTTTGAGTTTCTGTTAGCCTGGGAAAACAGAAAATTGTTAAGAATGATGTAATGTAAAGCAGCACTGTGTTATCAATTTAAAGAGAGAGAATCAGTGAGCATTTGGCATTTGTCTTGAGAATATCCAACTCACCAGTACTCTGCCTGTGTCTGTATGTATGTATGTAGGATCTTAGACTTTAGTGTTTCTTTTAGAAATAGCTAGGAAATAGGAAGATTAGACAGTTGTTTTCTGTATTCATGTCAGAACTATTCTACTGTATTACGTTATGCATTTTCCTGTGTCTGAACTCTTGACTAGCACTGGGTAGTAAGAAGTATTGTATTGTGTTTTTATTACTTGTTATTAAATATTATGAAACCTTTCAACTGTAGTTGTTTTGTGTAGAGATAACTTAAGCTCTAGAGTACATTGCATGTATATAGTGATACTGTCCAAGTCACTCCAAATAGGCCTTGACTGTTCAGTTGCACTTACCATTTGGATAATAATATTGCACAGTAGAATTGGACACCCTTTGATAAGCGCCTTTTTGGTAGCTGATAAATACTAGTGGGTGGTGGCAATGATTTCTACCTTATAGTTTGGGTAAAAGGGGCACAGCTGGAGAACCTGTACCAACCTTCCCCGTGAATGTCTGTGGGGTTGTATATAACTCTTATCTCAAAGTGTGTGTGTGTCAATTATCTGGGCAGGGACACAAAGCACTGGTTGGATAGAGAGGCTGCTGGAGGTTTTAGCTTGCCCTCTGGGCTAAGATCTTGATCCTATAGCTGTGCCAGTGGGGAGTCTTATTGGGGATCTGGAGAGAAAGGAAACAACCAGTCCCAGACTGACTGTGATCTCTGTGTGCTCTTAAGGGAAATTGTACTTTACTGTGTATGTATTTGTTATCCTCCCCTATGTGGATGCCCCTCACTGGTGTTAGTGTTGAGGATTGAGGCTCCTTGATTACTGGGCCAGTGCACAGGCATCACATATTAATTGGTTGGTAGTGGTGGGATATCCACACCACATATTAAATGGTTGGCAAATACTAATTGGCTTGCAGTGGTGTGGGTAGTGTGAAGTCCTGTAGCTTGTGTACAGTTATCACTGAAGGTGTTTTTGTACTCTAAATCAGCCTCACAGTGAATACTCTTAGAGTTCAGATCACAATTGTTTTATATCTTTTGTTAGCTTAGTTAGTCAGGGAGAGCAGGCAAGCATGTCAGCAAAGGAGTATGGAAAGGTGACAAGGAGCCAGTTGGCTGAGATGTACCAGGCTAAAGGACTGGTGCAGGTAAACCTGACTAAAGCAGTCATGATTGCAGCTTTGGTCACAGCTTCATCAAAAAACAGCAACCAGGTGGATGGTCAGACTGTCCGTGGAGATGTACAACACTCAGGGAATGGAGAGCTCAACCTTTGTGCAGAGGACTTAAAATTCCATCTGTAGCTAAAGAGACTTGAGTTGGAGGCCAGGTGTTTGGAAATGCAACCTGTGGAAAGGGAGCAGCAGAGGCAGAATGAAAAGGAGATGCTGACTCTTCACCAGAGTCATGGAGGTAATGGGGAAGGGAGTAACTGGACCCTAGAAGCACAAAAGGTCAGTAAATTTCTTCCACAGTTTAAAGAGGGGGAACATTTTGATAGTTTCAATCATATGTTTGAGAGGGTATGTAAACAGTATGATGCTGACCAAAGCCTCTAGGTATGGTTCCTGTCCCCCTTACTCCATAGTAAACCTGTAACTGTGTTGTCTAACCTTGCTGATCATGAATGTTTTGATTATACTGCTGTTAACAACTGTTTGTTAGAATTTTTTAAGCTAACACCTGAAACATATAGGAAAATGTTTCATGAGTATAGACCCAAGGCAGATGAAAGAGTTTGTGAATATGTTGCTGAACTGAGCACTTATTTTCATAGGTGGGTGAGTGGATGTCAGGTCACCACTTTTGAGGGGCTGGCAGACCTTTTGGTGAGGGAACAAGCCCTTAGCACTTTTCTTGAGGACATGAGGATCTGGTTAGCTGATAGACAATGTGCTACTTCAGAGGAGTTGGGAAAGAAGTGAGTGAGACCTATACCTAGTAAGCAGGGCATCCCTGCACAGGAAAGGGACCCCCATTACTGCTCATGGGTCTAAAGGAACCCATGGTGAGCAGCACAGACTGCGCCAACAGAATCTGCCAGTAGCAGGGGAAGCCACTAGTCTCGGTACACATTCAGGACATAGGGTTAAATGTTTTGAATGCAACCAGTGGGGCCATGTGGCATACAGATGTCCACAGTGGCAAGGTGGGGAACAAAAGGTGAGGGAGCCAGTAAGTGGGGAAGACAAAATGGCAATAGTAGGTTGTCTTGAGACAACCAGGGTACCAAACTACCATCCTGCAGATGTCCTGATAGGGAAAGATTTGGATGAGGCATTACCATATGTTTATGCAGTTACATGCAGTCAGGCTTTGAGACAAGCATGTGAGTCTGGTAGCCTGGGGGAGACCCAGACAGACCACATACTTGCAGCCAGGATTGGTGATGTGGTTACTTCTGGGAGGAAGCTACCCTGTAGCAGTGAGACTGAAGGTAAGCCACAGCTGCTTGTGGGTACTGATGTTCCCTTGGACAGAGTGACTGCAAAGGTAGAGGTGAGTAGTAGTACCCAGGCTGACAGTGAGGCACTGCTGTCAGAGGATGCCAGACTTCCTGTGGAAGGGGAGCTGGGAAGGGTTATGAAGAAAAAGTTGAAACAGGCTCAGCTCTCAGACGCTACATTACAAGGCCTGAGGCAGGTAGCTAGTGAGCCATCTGATTCTCAAGGGAAGGGGGAATCTGTATACTGGGACAAAGGGTTACTGTATAGAGTGTTGATCCCTGAGGGAGGGTGAGAAGGTGAGAAGGTACAGCATTTGGTAGTGCCTAGAGCCTACCATCTGGCACTTCTAGCCATAGCCCATGATATTCCCTTTGTAGGTCATATGGGCATAAAACGTACAAAGAGACATATTATGCAGAACTTCTATTGGCCTGGAATTTCTAGAGATGTAACAGGGTACTAGAGGACCTGTGAGCAGTGCCAGAAGGTAGACAAGCCAGGAGACAAGGTTAGAGCTCCTTTGATGACTTTGCCTGTGATCGAGGAGCCATTTCAGAGGGTAGCTATGGATATTGTGGGGCCTCTGAGTACCCCAAGTTCCACAAGGAAAAAGTATATCCTAGTGGTAGTAGATTATGCTACAAGATACCCTGAGCCAGTGGCTTTGTCCTCCATTGAGCCAGAAAAGGTGATAAATGCTTTGTTAGAGATTTTCATCAGGGTAGGTTTCCCAAAAGGAATACTGACTGATAGAGGTGCCAATTTCATGTCAGACCTGCTTACTTGCTGTTGAATTATTGTGGGGTGAAGCACCTGAAGACCACCCCTACCATCCCCAGACTAACGGTCTGGTTGAGATATTAAACTCTACAATCAAATCCGTGCTATGGGCATTTGCAGACCAGTTTACGAGGGAGTGGGACAAATATTTGCCCCATCTGTTATTTGCTTACAGAGAGGTTCAACAGGAATCCGCAGGTTTTTCACCCTTTGAGTTGTTGTATGGGCATAGGGTGAGGGGACCTCTAGATCTAATTCAAAAATGAGTATGAAGGTGAGAGTGAATCTCACAAGGAGTATGTTGTGGCATATGTCCTAAACCTCAGGACAAGGTTCAGGGAACACCTGGGCTTGGCCCAGGAGAACCTGGCAGAAGTCCAACAACAGAAAAATGTATGGTATGACAGGAATGCTTGAGTTAGAGAGTATTCTGTAGGGCAGCAGGTAATGGCTCTCATTCCTGTCAGACACAACAAGCTGCAAGCAGCTTGGGAGGGACCCTACAAGGTGATAAGAAAGGTAAGTGATGTTAACTACATGGTGGAACTGCTAGGCAGGAGGCAAAGGCACAAATTGTACCATGTTAACATGATGAAACCTTACCATGATAGGGAGGTCCTTGTGCTGAGTATTTGCAGTGGATTGCAGGAGGAGTCTGAGGGAGATCTGGTGGTTGATCTCCTCAGTGAGGCTCAGACAGATACCTCAGTGGAAGGGGTAGCAATGCCCCAGCAGCTATCTCGTACCCAGGTTGGAGAAATCCGAGCAGTGTTACAGGAGTCTGGGGACATGTTCACTGGGAAACCAGGGTGCACCTACCTGGTGCAGCACCAGGTGGATACAGAACCTTAATGGCCATATTAGACAGGCCCCTTATAAGGTGCCTGAGAGAGTCAAACAGACTCTGAGGGAGGAGACACAGGAGATGTTGGAACTAGGGGGTAATTCAAGAGTCCATCAGTCCCTGGTACTCCCCAGTGGTGCTGGTGCCACAGAAGGTTGGCAGCACCAGGTTCTGTGTGGACTAAAGGAAATTAGTCACACTGAGGCAGATGCTTACCCCATGCCTAGAACAGATGATCACCTAGAACAGTTGGGTGATGTTAAGTATCTTACAACCATCGATCTTACCAAGGGTTACTTGCAGGTGCCCTTGACTCCCAGTGCTAGAGAGACGTCAGCCTTTGTGACTCCTTTTGGCTTCTATGAGTTCACAAAGATGCCCTTTGGGGTGAAATATGCCCCAGCGGCTTTCCAGAGGCTGGTAGATCATATCCTGGCATGAGCAGGAGGGTTTGCTCTTGCTTACCTAGATGATATTGCCATCTACAGCCATTCCTGGCAAGATCACCTTCAACATGTCAGGGAGGTGCTGGGCAGACTACAGAGGACAGGGTTGACCATTAAGCCAAGCAAATGTCAGGTCGGTATGGCAGAAGTCTCCTACCTGGGACATAGAGTGGGGAGTGTTAAGATCAGGCTAGAACCTGCCAAAGTAGAAGCCATTCAGGCATGACCTGCACCTGTTACCAAAAAGCAGGTGAGGGCATTCTTAAGGACATTAGGGTACTACAGAAAGTTCATCCCCAGTTATAGTACCATAGCTGCTCTCCTCAGAGACCTGACAAGAAAGAACAGGCCAGATAAGGTAGTGTGGAGCACAGCATGTGAGCAGGCATTCCAGAAGATCAAAGAAGCTTTGGGAGGACCCCCTGTGATAGCCAGCCCAGATTACAGCAAATAATTTGTTGTGCAGGTGGATGCTTCAAACCATGGGGTGGGGGCTGTACTTAGCTAGATTTCTTCAGAGGGAGAAGAGCACCCAGTGGTTTATCTCAGTCATAGACTCCAACCCAAGGAGGAATGCTATGCAGCTGTAGAAAAGGAATGTCTAGCCATAGTGTGGGCACTGCGGAGACTTCAGCCTTATCTGTCTGGAAGAAAATTCACTGTTGTGACAGAGCACAATCCCCTAGCATGGTTACACAGAGCCAGCCAGCAAAATGCCAAGTTGCTAAGATGGAGCCTGGGGTTGCAAGCATATGATATGTCAGTGCAGCAATGCAGTGGGATTAGCAATGCCAAAGCAGATAGACTCTCAAGATAGGGAATGGGGAAAGGTATACTCAGATAGACCTAACCCTCTCAAGCAACATTTCTCAATGGTCATTTGAAAAACTAGCTTGAGTTCTCCAGGGGGGAAGATATGTGAAGATAGGTGAAGGCTGCCAGCCTAGCCAGGTAGAATTTTGTAGATAATTATGTCATTTGTAAATATTAATATAAGCTACAGGCTTGTTCTCTTAAATGGGAAAATGGTGTTAAATGTGGAACTGCAAAAATGTAACAACAGTGCACTCTGCTGTAGGAACGGTGATAAGTCAAGCATTGTGTAATTGTTTGATGTCAAAACTCTGAGCTGAGATGTCTAAATTAAGGAATTCCTCTCATTGTTTTGAGGCCAGAGTTAATGGCTAGAATTTACATGTATAATTTATTTTATTGCTCTGGCTTCCTGACCAGCTGCAAGATCAAATGGGCTATTAACCTCTGAGTTTCTGTTAGCCTGGGAAAACAGAAAATTGTTAAGAATAATGTAATGTGAAGCAGCATTGTGTTATCAATTTAAAGAGAGAATTAGAAAGCGTTTGGCATTTGTTTTGAGAACATCCAACTCACCAGCACTCTGCCTGTGTCTGTATGTAAATAGGATCTTAGACTTTAGCGTTTCTTTTAGAAATAGCTAGGAAATAGGAAGATTAGACAATTGTTTTTGGTACTGATGTCAGAACTACTCTACTGTATTATTTTATGCATTTTCCTGTGTCTGAACTCTTGACCAGCACTGGGTAGTAAGAAGTATTGTCTTGTGTTTTTATTATTTATTATTAAATATTTTTAAACCTTTCAACTGTGGCTGTTTTGTGTAGAGGTTATTTAAGCTCTAGAGTACATTTATTTATTTTACATTTGTTAACCAAGAAAGTCCAACTGGATACAAGTCCATTTGCAGTAGAGGCCTGGGGAGAAAAGCTCCATGAAAAACATTACAGTAAAAGATAAAACAATGAGTTGCATTAACGACATATATGTAATTCATTTAGACATAGCTGCCAATCCAGGCATTTGATTTATACATAGACATAGTTAATTATTCATAATACAGTTTTTTATAGATAGTAAATGACTATAACCATACATTTAGTAACAAAATGTACAGCTATCCTGGGGTATTATAGGAGCATAGTCTGTTATTGGAGAAATATGTTTTGAGCAGTTTCTTAAATTGGGTTAGTGAGTTTGTAGCTGTAATTTGGGCAGGGAGAGAGTTCCAGGATTTGGAGATGCAATGACTATAGATGGATTTTCCTGCCTCATTGTTAATCCTAGTTACCTTAAGGAGGTGTTGGGTACTTGACCTTAAGGATCTGGTGGGGTTATAGGGCTGAATAAGTTGTTGAAGTGATGTTTTTTTTTCTGAGTGGTAAAGTAATTTATGGGTGAGTGTTAGCTGGTTGTACTGGAGTAGTAGTGGGAATTCTAGCCATTGTAGTTTAATAAGGCTGTCACAATGGTGTGTTCTTGGGGAGGATTCTTTGGCAAATCTAGCTATCTTGTTATAACAGTTGAATAGTTTGTTTAGGTCTGTTTTGGGGAGGTTGGTCAGCATGGGGGATGCATAAAGTAATGTGGATAATAGGTGTGTCCTGGCTATAGTGATTTTGGAGTGGTTAGAGAGGAATTGTTTGTTCTGATAGAGTAGCCCTAAGTTTTTATGTACTTTTTATAGTTTAGGAGATGTGTATGTCCAATCTTAGGTGATTGTCAATTTCCACACCTAATAGTTTGGCTTGATTGATGGTGGAGATGGTGTTTTGTGAAGATATTGTGAGGTTATATGAGGGTCGTGTGTTTCTGTGGGGGCTAAATATTAGTAGTTTAGTTTTAGCAAGATTGAGAATGAGGTTGTGGTTAGTGATCCAGGCTTCAGCTAAAGAGAAACATTCTTATGTTTGGGAGTGGAGAAAGTTAAGGCTGTTGGCTGCACATATTATGGTGGTATCATCTGTGTATTGGACTACTGATGCATTGGGAATATTGGCTGGGAGTTGGTTAGTAAACAGGGTAAAGAGCAAAGGCCCAAGGATGGAGCCTTGGGGAACCCCTAAGGTTAAAGGTAGTAGGGCAGAGAGTTGGTTTTGACATTTTACTGCTTGCTGTTTGCCAGCTAGATAGCTCTTGAACCATGAGATAGCTGGGGGTTGAGGTTTAGGGTGGACAGAGAGCTAATCAATTTTTGGTGATTAACCATGTTAAAGGCTTTAGAAAGCTCTAAGAGTGTAGCAGACACGAGTAATCCATTGTTTCTATGGTTATTAACGGTATTAGTGAATGATGTAAGGGCAGTGGATGTGCTGTGGAAGGGTTTAAAACCATGTTGCTGTGGGGCTAGAAGTTGATTATCTAGGATGTACTTCATTAATTGCATGTGGACAGCTCTTTCTAGGATTTTTGCTAAGGGTGGTAGTATGGCTATTGATTGGTAGTTATTGAGTTCGAGAGAGCTACCCCCTTTGTGTAATGGTGTTGCATGTGATATTTTCCAAAGCTGGGGTACTTTGCTATCAGAGATAGATCTGTTTATTAGGATGGACACTGGGTAGGCTATAGCTTCAGCAGCTAGTTGAAGATATTCAGATGGTAAGTTGTCAGCTGCTGTGGATGTTGGTTTCAGTTTTGAGAGTAGTTTTTCTATGACTTTGGTTGGGACTGGGTTAAAGCTAAAGTTGTGGGGTTTGCTATTTGTTTTAGCTGGAAAAGGTAATGCTGTTTGAGTGGGGATATTGTGGTTTGGTTGGTTGCTAGCTAAAGTTTGTATAGTTTCTGTGAAAAAATTGTTGAACAGTGTGGGTATATTGTCCTGGCTATTACCTGTTTTGGGAGTGGGGGTGGTTGTCTTCTCTGGTTGTAAGACAGAGTTGATTGCAACCCAGAATTTCTTTGGGTTGTTTATATGTTTATTCTGGATCTTTTGGTAGAAGGAGATTTTGACGGTTTTACTATGCTGTTTGGCTTTGTTCCGTAGTTCTAGGTACTTTTGTTTGTCTAACTGGCTTCTGGTTTTGTGATGGTTTGTCCAAGCTTTGCTTCTATTTTTGAGTAGTATTTTAGTTTCTATGGTTAGCCATGGGGCATGTTTGGTCTTGATTCTATTGGTTCTGGGGGGGGGGGGGCATGTTGGTTAAGTATATTTATAAAGGTGGCATTAAAATGATGAGCTGCTTTGTCGAGGGATAATGTTTTTAGGGGGAGCCAGTTGCATTTCTTTAGATCAGTGTTAAATTTAGTTGGGTTAAACTGTTTCTTGTTCCTAATGTCTTGGACAGTTACTTGGGACAGTTGGGAAGTTTTGCTTCTAAGTAAGAATGTTGCTTGGTGGTCACTGAGGGCATCTGGCAGACATCCTGATTGGGTTATTTGGGAGGGGTGAGATACAAGTATCCAGTCTAGTATGGATTGGTGTTTGGTTCTCTTGTCTGTTCTGGTGGGGGAAGAAATTAGTTGGGTTAGGCCATGAAGGTTGATGTGAGATAGAGGGTTTTGACTGGACCAGTTGAGCCAGTCAATATTCAGGTCTCCTAATATTATATTTTCTTGGGGGAGTAAACTAGATGTCCAGTCAAGTCGTTTTTCAGTGGTGGGGGATAGTGTTCCCTGGGGGGGATATAGCATCTTATGATGTTTAAATGTTTGTTTGGGCTAATCTTTAGTTTGGTTGGGATGAATTCCATATTTCCTAGTTCTGGGGATGTGATGGCTAGCTTTTCTAAGATGAGGTGATTTTTATATAGTATGGCAACACCCCCTCCCTTCTTTCCTAGTTTGTCATTGCAAATTATATTGTAGCCAGGTGCAGTAATTTTGTTATCATGGATTTCTGGCTTTAGCCAGGTTTCAGTTAGTATTACTATGTCAGGCTGATAAAAGCCTAGTAGGGCATGGAGGTCATGCACTTTGTTTAAGATGCTTCTAACATTAAGACTGATGATTAGAAGTGAGTTATTGGGTCTGTGGGGGAGGGTAAAAGTTGTATTGGCGGTTGGTGGGCTTGGGATTGATGAACCTGGGTTGGGGTGTATGTCCCCACAACATGAGTGTTGTTTGCATTTGTAACTGAAGTTTAAGTAACTTGTTTATGATTTTTATATATTTTAAAGTAGTGGAGGTGTGTCTATAAGTTGGAAGCTCATTGGGTAAGTGGTACATAGGGATGGATTGGTAGTGGTATGGGTATAGTTGAGTATGTTGTTTGTGATTGGGTGCATGGAGGGATGTTCCTTTATTTGGGATAATTAGTCTACACTTGTATTGGGATTGATAGCTAGTAATGAGTGATAGTAGTATTAGGGTAGGTATGTAAATGGAGTATAGTAGGAGTTTTGTTTTAGAGGGTTTTGATAGTGTAGGCATGTTTGAGTTTTATTAGGTTGCATGTATATAGTGTTACTAGATTCTGGGAAAGTTTTAACAATGGAACAAATAAGAAGCACATTTGAGTTAAATAAGGATCTATGGCTAAGTATGCAGGATATAAGACAATATATTCAACACAAGTTCTTTATGAAAAAGGCTATTTATCAAACATCTATAAAATAATTAAGAAAATGAAGTTATATCTTAAGGAAAATGTTGGGGACTACTATAAATCAATCAATAATCAAATACCAAATGACAATGATAAAAATGTAATACTTCTCTCCACACAACACACATCTCTTTCATTGCAGTGGAAACTTTTCACATGGACATTTATTCATAGATCCTATATAACACCACATCATATGGAACTAATGTTTAATCAAAATAAAGGATGTTGGGGATGTAAAAGGAACTTAAGAGCAGACTGGCTGCACATGTTTTATGATTGTCATATGCTTAAATAATTTTGGAATAAAGTTTTTTCTTGCAAAAATGTATTTCTTGCAAGTAGTTTTTAATGATAATTTTCAATTCTCTAAATCTTTGATTTTGTTTAATGCTCCCATACCCCAATTTGTTACTAGAACAAAATGTTCACTCTTAAGGACACCACTAGCTATAGCTCATAAAACCATTACTATAAATTGGAAAATGACACTTCACCCACATTTAAAGAATACAGAGCATATTGACTGTATCATGAATGGAAATGAGAACTATTAGAATGAGAACAGAAAGAACCACATCTTATTACAACTCATGGCAGACAGTGTTCGAAAAACTGGAGAGAGATGACTGTAATATTACATAAAATTAACTTTGAATGAAAACATGTTTATTACCTTTATAAATCTAGACACTCTTGTAAATAGTTTGTTTTGAGGTTATAGTTGTTGATTTTATATTGCTGTTAACTTGTGTAAATTGTGATATATACTACAAAGTTCATTTTGAAAATTCAATAAAAATATTTGAGAAAAAAAAGAGTTGACAGGGCTATTGGATGGTATTATATAAAGGGGCCTTAGTGCCTGAATCAGACATGCCATCAAATTGCCAAAATGATACCACATTGAGCACTGGCACAGGAAACTGAGGTAGGAGACAGTGCTGACAGTTCTGAGGGTGAGGACTAGATTCTCACTGTTTGCAAGCTTGATGTTGGCGTGCCACCAATGTACCCTACCTATCACCAATTATGGTGCCCTCCAACCTTTTGTGTCCATCACCATCCTTATCTGTCTTGTTCATCCTGTATATCTGCACCTGCTTCCTCACATAACCTTCCATCTTAACCCTCACATTCCTAAGCCCCTCCCTCAATATTTCTGTTTCTTTGAAAGTTAAAAAAATTAAAAAATGGGCAACTGTCCCACAAAAAATTACCCATACATAGCTGTATTCTCCACTTCATCTACATGTCTTCTTGACACAGTTTATCTGGTACAATTGGTTGTATAATGTTATTTTGTTGTTGTCACCTACCCTTGGTGTGGTGGCAGTCCAAAATCAACAAATTATGTCTACACCTCTACATTTATATTGTGAAGAAGTGGATAGCTGTGGTTCTCTTCCACTACCTTCCTGCAAGTTTCTCTGTTCTTTCCCTTGTATCTGCCCTTCTGGTTGCCCCTCTATTTTACCACTTTCTTGTCAACCCCATTTTACATGTTTAATCTGGTCAAAAAATAGAATCACATATAACACACTTGGCCAGAAATGGCCCATAAGAAAGCCTTCACTGTTTCTCCCCTCAGCATTTGCACAGACTTTGGCATTGCACACCAATGCTGAGTGACCGTGAATGGCTATTTATGTCCTATGGAAAAATTTGGTCAGATGCTGCCATCACCTGCAGTAGTTTGGTTATCTTTGTGCAAGCTATGCTATTGGAATACATAGCAAAGGCAGACTACAGGAGATCAATAGCAAAAGTTACTGTAACAGTTGTTTGACAATTGGATACAGTCAAGTGCAACATCCTCTGTGGAGTGTTGACATAAATCAGTTGTCTGAAGATTCATTTTTGATCATAGCATCAAGGGTTCAATTCCAGATAGATGTCACATTATTTTGTACTGTCATATTGTACATCTATGATATGTTTCATGACACATATCTTACTTTTAATCCAGATAACCATTTGCCAACACATCCATGAGCCTAAGGCAGATTTAGTAAAACACCCTTATTCTATATGACGGATAAATATTGAGGATACACCATAAACATCTGCATTAATGACACATAACATCACTGTTTCATAGGAGTCTATATATCTGTCTCTGTCTTACCCCTTTGTACAGTTAACTATTCATTAGGATGATGGATGTAAATGTCATGTAATGGCATTTCCAGACTGGCATTACTTTGCAGAAGAATAATACCTATAATTTCCATTGGAAGAATACATTATCAGTGTCCCTTGATAGGTGATTTTGACATGTCTGAAGTATGACTTCCCTGTTGGGGTATTCAAATAATGGTCAAGTCTGTAAACTTTTTTCCACTTCGCAATGGTTTGAGGCTAGTTTTAAATGAAACACTTACTGCTTGTTTTTGTAAGTGTCTTTCCTATGAATGAGTTGCCTATGTCTCTGTCTAAGCCTCTTTTGCTTAATCAGTTGTAGTCTACCACATTTACATGAGGACGGCAATGAGCAACTGCAGTATTTTATGCTAAATGTCATTTAAGGTGTTATTGCAAAATGCAGTGAGTGTTTGCCTTACACTGCATTGTACACCCAATTAACTTGTAATTTCCCTTGAAGCATGTCTCATATATAATAGGTATAAAAGATTATTTCAGTAGCTATTACACACACTTTGACCAGGCAACATCTTTAAAATAGTCATTCCTAAGTATTCTTAAAGTCATGATAGAAATTTACTATGAAAATCACATTCTGACATGATTTGTAAAATTATCTACTTAGTGGAGTCAAACCATGCTTCAATTCTGTTTTTTCATTTAGCTCAGAGATTTTTACACCTTATGCCCTAGAGAAAGCAAGGTTGACAGGTGGACTTTCTCTGCTAAGTACTGTCCAGAGTGCTGAGGGCATGCATTGACACTGATCACTACAGAAAGCAAAAAAATTAAAGTCTTTCACTTTTTCCTTCAGCAGAGAACAATGTTTGCTCACAGCCTACCGTCGCTCAAATGAGGAAGGCAAGCAAAACATGGCAATTTTGAAATGAGCTTTGGAGATAACATAGAATTGTATAATACAACATGTGGAGTAGCACTGAACACTCAGCAGTGGTACTTCACAGTCCCAGTTCAACACATAAAGTATAATCACGTATACACTAACACTTTTGCCAACATCCATGGAAATATGTTTTACAGCATTGCAATTTAGGAAGACATTTGGAATAAAAATAAGTATTGCTAATTGATTATATTACTTCATTACATGAGAATTGTTTAATGTACTCATGTAAAATGCAGTGAACTGAGTGGTTAAATGACCACTTCATTCTGGACAGTTTAGTCTGCACTGCAGCACTGACACTTACAAATGATATATAACCACATACAGCCTTGGCACACATATTTCATCTTTATTTATCTCTCCTGCAATGGAACATTAAGTATTGCTTGGCATTGACAGTCCATATTGCCCATGCATGAGCACATATCATTGCTAATATCAGTACCATTCATTAACATTTACATACCATCATTATAACCAGATTATCCATGAATGATTCATTGTCCATCCAGTGTTTCATAAGTGTGTGTGTATCATATACGCAAGACAGGTAGGTACATGTCACTCTCAGTTCTGCAGTATACATAAATGACATCACAGCTGACATAAGCATGTATGTATTATTGATCATAATGTTGCATTTACTCTTATCAACAAATATGGATTTACACAAAACCTTCAACATCACAATATATTTTCTGACACAGACTAAGAAGCTCATGCTATCTACAGTCCACCACCACAATGTAAAAGTCCAACTTCTGCACTGCTGTTTGTGTTAAGTACTGTCTGCTCTAGATTGCATAGCAGGATAGGTAGGGGGTTCTAGTCTCACAGCAGTGAACTTCTGTGCATGGAGGTGTGTAAATATGACATTAACTACGTCTTGCCTCAATAAAATAGTAGTCGGGAGTACATTTTACACTGCACGGTGAGTCCACATCAATGTCAGACCCTTCTTCCAATGTCATCTTCTGTGCAACACCACATTGATGTCATCCTCTAGAAAGTGTAGTTTCCCAGTGTAAGTGTCAGACGTCTGCAATGGCACTTGTATTAAGTACTATGTTCTCTTGATTGTATAGCTAGATAGGTAGGGGGTTCTAATCTTACAGGAATCAACTCGTGTGTGCATGGAGTTGTATAAATATGACCTTAAGTATTGATTGCTTCAATAAATCAGCAGCCTGGAATTAATTTTACACTGCAGGGTGAGTCCACATCAATGCTATAGGCTTCTCTCAACATCATCTTCTGTGTAATACCACACTGTTGCTATCATCTATAAAGTATAGTCTCACACTATAAAACTCAGACATCTGCAGTGGAGCTTGCATTAAGTATTGCATCCTCTAGATTGCATTGCTAGATAGGTAGGGGATTCTACTCTCACAGCAATCAATTTGTGTGTGTAATGGTGGGGCCATTGCAAAACTGGAGGGTTAATTCAACAGGTGTGTTAATTTGATTCCCACTTATGAGAAACATTTACGTGGCAGAGCAATCCCACATCCCTTTTTCACTCAGTCCACAAATTCATACTGCCTGCAATACACTGATGAGATCATTATTTGAATAATACACTCTCACGCCACTAAAGTCAGATCTCTTCTGTGATGTGTGTATAATACACTTGTGTGTAGATTGTGTCAGTGGATAGATAGGGATTTTTTAATAAAGGAATAACTGCTCTACATGTTTCTGCATTTCTTCCTCTTACAGAGGAACATGCTGAAAACACATATATGAGGTACATATACAGTATGCCTGTGCTGTGCAACCACTTTGGTGAAGGCATACATTAAAATGTAGTGTCACAGTCATCAAATAAATTTGTAGTTGCTCTTGTATTTCAGCAAACCTTCATTAGCATGTGAAGTTAGTTATATAACTCAAATCCCGATGTCACTGCTTATAGTCAGCATACATGTCATTAACAGTGCTGTCACCTATATGTGCTATGTTCGTGTGTAGATTATGTTTCCTGTTACAAGTGTGTATTCTACATTTCCTTTGGAAAGGCTGTACTAAAGACTGATGCTGTCACTGGAATAGATTGCCATTCCATCACAGCTGTAGTGAAGCATGAGACAATGTAATGTATGTTGTTGCATAAGTAAGGCATGTGTTCCAATATGGGATTACACCCACATTGGACATAATTGTTGCTCTACCATCACAGTGACAACATCTGGGAGCTACAGCTGTCTTTGGGTATACCTAACATCAAGCAATGTTGTCTGATATACAGGAAGATTTTTTCTAAGCAAGTACAAGGACACATATACCTTGATTCATACACATGATGTAATGCTTTCATGTAACCACACATATGACAATTGGCGATGCACTTATACCATAGCACAGTCATTGATCCCACTATGTTGTTGATTTTCTCAACTCGTAGGCAAGTTCTCCAAACCAGCACTGAGTGTATGCATTTTTATCCTTAACTGCTCTGCATAAAGACACTCCCCATTATACTTTGTATGCATATAGTGGTGGAGGCCTCTCCCTTAAATTTTAGAAGATATAAATTATCAGTAAATACAGTATAGCTGACTGACTTCACATAGGTGGAGTTCAACAGCTGTGATAACAGTTCCACTGTGGTGAATATAATAGATATGTTATTTAGAGGAGTTGTGCAGCTTGATGTTCACTTCTAGCATGGAGTTTCATTTTGTGTGAGTGTACTGACATCACACAACAATGTTACATCACATCAGTCTTATCCCTTGATATGTTGCACTAACAGATTTGAATGTAGCCTTGGATTTCATGGCAGTAGACATTTGTTCTGCCAATGTAATGGTGAAAGTTCTACCTGGGCACATGCATTGAGTACTGTGGTGTACATGTGTGTGCTCCAGTTCTTGGGTGGTATGTGTACAGACATACGAGAAACCTTTCTTGACCATAGGACATTGATATAGGATTGGTCACAAGTGTGTGTACATGAGCATACTCATTTAAGGGTCATTAGTCTGGCATGCTGATATGGCATTCATTATTAGGGATTGTTTCTTAACTCACACATTCTTTTAATTTGTTTGTGACAATACCCATTGCCACCTTCCGTAGCAGATGCCGGCAATACACAGCTCTGTGGAATACATTGCATCATAGTGTTGTGTTTGCATCTGTTCTTAACTGTCTGCACAATAACTGTGTCAGTCAGGAGCCTCTTACACAGGGCTATTATGTATGTCACACTCTGCTCTCACATTTGTAACACCACACACAACTACATATGAGATGCATAACTATTAGAATATTGAGGTGCATATTTCCCTTCAAGGGTGATCCTACTCATACATGTGCTAGGCCTATTTCTGCAGTGTAAACATATCAGTGTTAACAGTGATGGAATGGGTTTGAGTCTTAACAAAACAGATTGCAGCTTCTAAGCCATTACTATTTTCCAACATGTTACGTTGATGGAATGCATGTTGTGGAACTATCTCATCAAAACTCTGCATGTCAATAACATTCATATGTCATGTCATTCACCTCTGTTACAATGTTAATTTGTGTAACTGTCACATCGTGTAATATCATGTCTGCTTTTATTTACCTATATTTGCTTAGGAAGTGTGATCACCATTAATTAGTATGATATATGTATTGCAAAATGTTATTATTACAAAATTGTCTTTCTGACATAAGCACATTCACATCAATTATCTTACTATAATTTGATAATTTACCTTCCCCTCTGAGATATTTCTGCATACATCTCTTAGATTTCTGTGCACATTGTCTTCAGTGCACTTTTTCTGTCTGGGAACCCATGTGTTGTAGCTGCCCTTGTCATTTCCCCTACCCTCTTACTTATTTCATATGTTTGATTTATGTGCACAGTACAGTCTGTACACATTCTCTGCCTGTGTACAGAATGCCTTATGTAGCTTTTTCTGCTGTCTCCATGAGCACATTTAACAGGTTTGCTCATAGGCAAGCTGATTTGTTTACTGTGTTGCTCAACACATTTTCCTAGCTACCAACACTATTGCTGGCCACAAAAACTTGTTTGTATTGGTGTTAAGTGTGATGAGCAGCATGCATGTGCGATTAGCACTGCTGCCCATCATGCTAACAAGTAAACATTGTGTAAGCTTCACGCAAAGTTTGCATAATTGTTCATGAATCCCACAGATTATTTTTTTCATTATAGTCGGATGAATTTTATGTGGCAAAGTGGATATAACTGTGCTGGGAGGGGGTGGGAGCCCTTTGTGGATGAGAATAGTTTACTCTCTGGTAATTTGCTAATTTAACTATCTAGCATTTAGGGGAGAAAGTGCATTTATGTAAAATAAATAACTTGGAATACTTGTGGCTACTTATGTGAAACAAAGCATTCAACAGTCTCTAATTTCACAGACTGCTCCTAATTTTTGCATATATTTTTGGTCTGCTCCATATAAAATATGTGGCTTCTGGCAAATTGCTGAGGACTGTACATAATGCTATCACTTTGAGGTTCAGATTTCATATCTTTCAGAAAATGCATGCTAACACAAAAATATTGTTCGTGCAACTTTATAAGCACAAACAAAAAACACAGTGAATCATGGTCATCCGATGAAAGGTAACTTAATATCCAGATTTAGTTCTTTTATTCTAAAGAACTTCATCAGAATCTTACAAAAGTGCTAAATCTAGATATTAAATTACCTTTCATTGGGTGACCATGATTCAACATGTTTTTGTTAGTTATTGATTTTGAGTTACATGATAGTGAGGCACACAGTATTTCAACTTTCCGTGTAAAATAAATCTCTCTCTGATTCTGGGCCTTTATCTCACTTTTTTTCTGGTTTTGCCTCTGATTCATGTGCTAAGAAGTTGAAAGGTATTAACCTTCATTCACAATCAGATGAGGTGTACAGAGTAAAGTGGCTATAACTGTTGGGTGGGGGTAGGGACTGTCTGTGGATAAAAATAACTTGCCCTTTTGTTTGCTCAGTTTGAGCAGTCTGTTGTTGCAGGAACAGTGTTTATTGTGTGACATTTGTTTTATTTTTACCATTATCAGACATCTGAGGTATACACAGTCAATAAAAGGACCATAATTACTGGATAGAGGGGCTGTCTGTGGATGAGAATGGTTCATTCTGGCTGCCATGATCAAGTTAAATAGTCATTAGTTTGGCTTTACATTACTAGTGTTCATTTGTATAAAGTAAGTTGGGATACTTTATTGTGGCTATTGTTTTATCACACTAGGATACTTGGAGCATAATGACAACAGTTTGAATAATTTTAAAGGAAGAAGGTGATGTAAAAAGAATCTAAGCATTTATGCATGGACCAAAGAGAGAGAGAGAGAGTGTATGTGTGTGTGTGTTTGTGTGTGTGTGTGTGTGTGTGTGTGTGTGTGTGTGTGTGTGTGTGCGTGTGTTTGGAGGACACCCATGGTTTAAAAATTACCTAAGGTACATTTAATTTACCACTATTCCCCAAGTTACCTCATTGTAACAGATTGCATTCTCTACTAAATTTCACAGTCTGGAATACATTCTTTTGGTCTTTTCCTTTTATTTTATCTGATAATGTTGCCTTTTCTGCTCCTTTTGTCATTTCTTACTGTTCTTGAATATTGCTTTTTATCTTAGAAATTCTTTGAAGTCTTTTCTTTGATTTCTGTTTTTGCATGGAAGTTTGGCTGCTTCTGTAATAGCATGCTAGATTGTTTTACATTTCTTGTTCTTTGACTGCATTTTGCAAACAAATGCATTTTTAGTGACACAACTACCAACAATGTCAACCTCATAAACATCATAATATTGGCAGCAGAGCTTGGTCCAACATTTTGTATTTATACCATTTAACTGTTACTTGTAACCAAATGGCTACATGCTGAAAATCTGTAATTCTGTCTCCATCTCTGACTGAAAGAATATGTCCTGTTTGGTAGACACAAGACTAATGGGGAGCATTCAGAAACATGCAGTGGACTGCATTAGGTAAAATAATGTAGTGAGAAGGGACATGCAAGAAAGAGGTGATGTACAGATAAGTAGCATGATCATTCTAGTGGGAAAAACAGAATGACATGTATGTAATAGGTTCATAACTAGGTATTAGGGATAAAGTCCAAGAAACTATTAAGGAAAATAACCCAAATTCCCTGTTGTCCCCAAAACACTGTCTGGTTAAATAACTTGCTCAAGGTCACATAGTAGGCAAATGAAGATGGACAGATTCAAACCCTTTACCCTTGGCACAGGAGGTAGCTCATTAACAAGTCAGAGTTTTAGTCAACTGTACTAACTGCCAGACAATGTAATGCAACTGAGTGTCAACATACTAACAAAAGTCGCAGTGTATGCAAATCAAAAAAGCAAACATGGCTGCATGATTCAGAAGTATATACAATTTTCACAATGACCTGCAGCAATCAGCTGATCTAAACATCACCATTTCCCATTTAACAGGTATAGCATCTATGATGCCCCTGCACTGGTCCAGCAATCAAGGAGCCTCAATCCTCACCACTAGCACCAGTGAGGGACATGCACATTGGGAGGATGACAAGTACACACACAGTAAAGTACAATTTCCCTTAAGAGCACACAGAGATCATAGTCAGTCTGGGGATGGTTTCTCCCTCTCTCTCCAGATCCCCAATAAGACACAATAATAATAATAATAATAATAATAATAATAATAATAATAATAATAATAATAATAATAATAATAATATACAAGCTGTGCCAATAAGACATATTGGCACAGCTATAGGGTTCATATCCCAGCCGAGTGGTCAAGCCAAAACCTCCAGCACCCCCTCTGTCCAACCAGTGATTCGTGTTTTTGCCCAAGTAGCTGACACACACACACACACACACACACACACACACACACACACACACACACACACACACACACACACACACACACACACACACACACTTTGAGATTTGATTTTTATACAAACACACAGACACTCCTGGAGAAGGTTGCCACAGGTTCACTAGCTATGCCCCCTTCTGCCCAGACTATGCAATAGTGCCAGCTGGCACCAACCACTACTTATCAGCACTTATAAGGCCCTTACAAAGGGTGTCCAATTCTACTGTGTGATGTTACTATTATCCAAATGGTAAGTGTGACCAAAACTTTTAAGGTTATTTAGGAGTGGCCTATACAGTGTCACCAAATACATATGCAAGTACCCTCAGAGCTTAAATATCTCTAAACAAACTAGCCACAATTAAAAAATTTAAATAGATGTAATAACAAATAATAAAAGAACAAGACAATATTCAATAACTCAGCACAGTGACTACAGAGTTCAGAACCACAGGAAATATTTTAAAACAACATTGCAAGACAGTTTCACATAAATACAAAAAAAAAAATCTAAACTAATTTTACTAAATTCCTATCTATCTCTAAGAAAAATCACAGCAATGTAAGTGTTACTTACAGAGCAGCATGCAGGTAGAAGTGCATCAAACGTTACTGCTGAGTTATCTCAGATTACATCATTCTTTGTCATCTCTGCCTTCAATTCCCAGGCAAACAAAAACTTCAAAATTTAGCACCTTTGTGTCAAAAATACTTATGTCTCAGAGGTTTGCCTAGAACTGGAAGTTGTAAAACAGTTAAACACTTTTACATTTGAAACCTGTAATTATTTCTGTTTCCAAACAATAGAAAGAACTCCTAGCTGTAGACATTCTGTCTCCTAGCTAAGATAAACACCATCGTAAAACTCTTTGCTTTTCTTGAGGGTTTGCAAGTTAACTCTGTATGTTCCAGCCTTTACCACCAAAACATACATTTGCATAGGCATATAGCTTATACACGTCTGCTCTTTTCCAGAAGTGTACACTGTGGTTACATTCTTGAAGCTCAGTACAGAACATACAGTTCAACACACATTTCTGCACCAGTAGTTTAATATACACATAAGATATAGTTTTCTTACATTTGTAAGACAAGCATACAGATCATATTACTATTTACAAATAACAAATTTCCAGCTAGCTGGGCTGGCAGCCTTTGTAATCTATCCCCTGAAAACTCAAGCTAGTTTTTCAAGTAACCCTTGAGAAGTGTTGCTTGAGAGGGTTGAGTCTATCTGGGGAATGCCTTGCCTCATTCTCTGTCTTGAGAGCCCACCTGCATTGGCATTGCTAACCCCACTGCAGTGCTGCACTATTTTTTCATATGTTTGCAACACTAGGCTCTACCTTAGTAACTTGGCATTTTGCTGACTGTCTCAATGTAACCATGTTAGCAGATTGTGGTCTGTGACTACAGTGAATTTTCTTCCATATAGATAAGGCTGAACTTTTTGTAGTGCCCACACTATGGCTGGACATTCCTTTTCTACAGCTGCATAGCATTCCTCCCTGGGTTGGAGCCTATGACTTAGATAAACCACTGGGTGCTCTTCTCCCTCTGAAGAAATCTGGCTAAGTACAGCTCCCACCCCCTGGGTTTGAAGCATCCACCTGCATAAAAAAAATTTGCTGTAATCTGGACTGGTTAACACAGGGGGTCCTCCCAAAGCTTCTTTAAGCATCTGGAATGCCTGCTCACATGCTATGGTCCACACTACGTTATATGGCCTGTTTTTTCTTGTCAGGTCTGTGAAGTAGTACCCTGCTGTCCCTAAAAATGCCCATATCTCCTTTTTGGTCACAGGAGCAGGCCATGCCTGAATGGTTTCCACTTTGGCCAGTTCTGGCCTGATCTTACCACTCCTCACTCTATGTCCCAAGTAGGAGACCTCTTCCATACCCACCTGACATTTGCTTGGCTTAATGGTCAATCCTGCCCTCTGTAGACTGCCCAGCACCTCCCTGACATGTTGAAGGTGCTCTTCCCAGGAATGGCTGTAGATGGCAATATCATCTAGGTAAGCAAGGGCAAAATCTCCTGCTCCTGCTAGGATATGATCTACCAGTCTCTCGAAAGTTGCTGGGGCATTTTTCATCCCAAAGGGCATTTGTGAACTCATACAAGCCAAAAGAAGTCACAAAGGCTGACATCTCTCTTGCATTGGGAGTCAAGGGTACCTGCCAGTAACCCTTGGTAAGATCAGTGGTGGTAAGATACTTAGCCCTCCCAGCTGCTCCAGGTCCTTCATCTGTCCTAGGCATGAGGTCAGCATCTGACTCTGTGTGACTATTTAATTTCCTGTAGTCTACACAGAACCTGGTGCTGCCATCATTCTTTGGAACCAGCACCACCAGGGAGGCCCAGAAACTGCTGGACTCCTCAATTACCCCTAGTTCCAACATTTCCTGTATCTCCTCCCTCAGAGTCTGTTTGACTCTCTCAGGCACCCTATAAGGGGCCTGCTTAATAGGCCTTTGGGGTCCTGTATCCACATGGTGCTGTACCAGGTGGGTGCACCCTGGTTTCCCAGTGAACATGTCCTCAAACTCCTGTAACACTGCTCAGATCTCTCGAACCTGGGTAGAGGATAGCTGCTGGGACATTGTCACCCCTTCCACTGAGGTGTCAGTCCGAGCCTCAGTGAGGAGATCAGTTACCAGATCCCCCTCAGACTCCTCTTGCAATCCACTGCAAATACTCATCACAAGGATCTTCCTATCATGGTAAGGTTTCATCATGTTAACATGGTACAAGTTGTGCCCCTGCTTCCTGCCCAGCAATTCTATCATGTTGTTAATATCACTTACCTTCCTTACCATCTTGTAGGGTCCCTCGCAAGCTGCCTGCAGCTTGTTGTGTCTGACAGGAATGAGAACCATTACCTGCTGGCCTACATCATACTCTCTAGCTCGAGCATTCATGTCATACCAGACCTTTTTCTGCTGTTGGACTTCTGCCAGGTTCTCCTGGGTCAAGCCCATGAGTTCCCTGAGCCTTGTCCTGAGGTTTAGGACATATGGTACAACAGACTCCTTGTGGGATTCACCCTCCCACTCATATCAAATTAAATCTAGAGGTCCCCTCACCCTATGCCCATACAACAACTCAAAGGGTGAAAACCTGTGGATTTCTGGGGAACCTTTCTGTAAGCAAACAACAGATGAGGCAAATATTTGTCCCAATCCCTCTTAAACTGGTCTTCAAATGCCCGTAACATAGTCTTGAGTTTAGAGTTTAACCTCTCAACAAGATTATTAGTCTGAGGATGGTAGGGGTGGTCTTTAGGTGCTTCACCCCACAGTACTTCCACAAACAAGCCAGCAGGTTTAACATGAAATTGGCTCCTCTGTCAGTCAGTATTTTGTTTGGGAAACCTACCCTGCTGAAAATCTCTAACAAAGCATTTCCCACCTTTTCTGCCTCAATGGAGGACCAAACCACTGCTTTAGGGTATCTGGTAGCATATTCTGCTACCACTAGGATATACTTTTTCCCTGTGGAACTTGGGATACTCAGAGGCCCCACAATATCCATAGCTACCCTCTGAATGACTCCTCAATCACAGGCAAAGGCATCAAAGGAGCTTTCACCTTGTCTGCTGCCTTGTCTACCTTTTGGCACTGCTCACAGGTCCTGCAGTACACTGTTATATCTCTGGAAATCCCAGGCCAATAGAAGCTCTGCATATAATACACCTCTTTGTATGTTTTATGCTCATATGACCTGCAAAGGGAATATCCTATGGCTAGAAGTGCCAGACAGTAGGCTCTGGGCACTACCAACTGCTGTATTCGCTCACTCTCATTCTCTAGCCCTTCTTCAGGGGTCCACTCTCTATACAGTAACCCTTTGTCCCAGAATACAGACTCCCCTTTCACTTGAAAATCTGGTGACTCATTAGCTACCTCGCTCAGGCCTTGTAATGTAGGGTCTGAGATCTGAGTCTGTCACAACTCTGTCTTTGTAACCCTTCCAAGATCTCCTTCCACAGGAAGTCTGGTATCCTCTGACAGTGGTGCCTCACTGTCTGCCTGGGTACTACTACTCACCTCTGCCCTTGCAGTCACTCTGTCCAAGAGACATCAGTACCCACAAACAGCTGTGGCTCACCTTCAGTTTGACTGCTACGGGGTAGCTCCCTCCCCAAAGTAATCTACTCATCAGTCCTGGCTGCAAGTGTGGGGTCTGTCTGTGTCTTCCCCCATGCTACCAGACTCATATGCTTGTCTCCAAGCCTGACTGTGTGTAACTGCATGAACATATGGTACAACATTATCAAAATCATTCCCTATCAGGACATCTGCAGGGATATCCTCAAACACACCTACTTGCCTGCTTCCTTTTCCACCCTCCCAGTCAAGGTGAACCCTAGGCAAGGTATGTGGAATGGGTTCCCTCCAACAGCTCTGACTGGAGTAGGCTCCCCAAGCAAGTATAGCTCCTCTGCAACCATTACAGGCTTCGCAATGTTTAGGTCAGAGGCTCTGTCTGCTTTAGCCATGGTCTCAATCCCATTCACTAAGATAGGATATAAAGTCTTGTGGTAGTTTGGTACCCTTGTTACCATGAGACAACCTACTGTTGGCATTTTGCCTTTCCCAATTACTGGCTCTCCCACCTTTTGTTCCCCACCTTCTCTCCATGGACATCTATATGCTACATGGCCCCACTGGTTGCATTTAAAACATTTAACCCTAGGTCCTGGATGTATACCTAGACTAGTGCCTTCCCCTGCTACTGGTAGACTCTGTTGGTGCAGTCTGGGCTGTCCACCATGGGTTCCCTTAGAGCCATGAGCAGCACTGGATGTCCTTTCCTGTGCAGTGATGCCCTGCTTGCTAGGTATAGGTCTTCCTTCTTCCCCAACTCATCTGCAGTAGATCATTGTCTATCAGCTAATCAGATTTTCATTTTCTCAGGCAAAGTGCTAAAGCCTTGTTCCCTCACCAAAAGGTCTGCCAGCCCTTCAAAAGTGGTGACCTGACATCCACTCACCAACCTATGAAAATAAGTTTTTAGTTTAGCAACATATTTACACACACTTTCATCTACCTTGTGTCTATGCTCACTAAGCATTTTCCTATAAGCTTCAAGTGTTAACTTAAAAAATACTAGCAAACAATTCTTTATAACATTATAATTTAAGCAGTCATTATCAGACAATTTGGAAAGAACTGTTATAGCTTTACCATGAAGTAAGGGGTTCAGGAACTGTACCCAGAGCCCTTGGTCAACATCATAATGTTTATATACCCTCTCAAACATATAAATGAAACTATCAAAATTATCCCCCTCTGGAAATTGTGGAAGAAATTTACTGACCTTTGTTGCTTCTGAGTTACTCCCTTCCCCATTACTTCCATGAGTCTGCCGAAGAGTCAGCTCTACTTTTCATGTTGCCTCTGCCTCTTCTTCTCCTCGGTTTCCAGGCATAGCAGTTTCTCATTTTTCTCAGTCTCTAGATGCCTCAGTTTCTCTGCTGTCTTTATTTTCAAATGCTTGGCCTCTAGCATAAGTCTTTTTAACTCCAGACAGATTTTTAAGTCCTCTGTGGAAAGGTTGAGCTGTCCATTTTCTGAGAGTTGTACATCTCCATGGCCAGTGTGATCATCCTCCTGGTTGCTATTCTCTAAAGCAGCTGTGACTAAAGCTGCAATCATGTCTGCCTTAGTCAGGTTGGCATACACTTAACCTGGCACATCTCAGCCAAATGGCTCCTTGTCAGCTTGCCATACTCCTCTGCTGACATGCTAGCCTGCTCTCCCTGACTGACTAAGCTAACAAAAAAAAACTTGTGATATGAACTCTGAATGTTCATTGCATGGCTGATTAAGAGTACAAACACCTTCAGTGATCACTGTACACAAGCTACAGGAATTCAATATCCACACCACTTACAAACAAGCCATTTATTTTGTGATGTGGCTATCTCACCACAGTCAAACAATTGATATGTGATGTAGCTATCCCACCACTGCCAAACAATTAATATGTGATGCCCCTGCACTGGCCCAGTAATCAAGGAGCATCAATCCTCACCTCTGGCACCAGTGAGGGATGTGCACATTGGGAGGATGACAAGTACACACACAGTAAAGTAAAAATTCCCTTAAGAGCACACAGAGATCACAGTCAGTTTGGGTCTTATTTCTTCCTCTCCCTCCAGATCCCCAAAAAGATTCCGCACTGGCACAGCTATAGGGTTCAGATCTCAGCCGAGTGTTCAAGCCAAAACTTCCAGCACCCTCCCTGTCCAACCAGTGCTTCATGTCTCTGCCGAAGTAGCTGATATACACACACTTTGAGATTTGATTTATATACTAACACACAGAGACTCCTGGGGAAGGCTGTCACAGGTTCACTAGCTATGCCTCATTCTGACCAGACTATACAGTAGTACCAGCTGCCACCAAGCACTACTTATCAGCTACTATAAGGCCCTTACAAAGAGTGTTCAATTCTGTTGTGTGATGTTACTATTATCCAAATGGTAAGTGTGACCAAAACATTTAAGTCCATTTAGGAGTGGCCTATACATTGTCACCAAATACATATGCAATTACTTTAAGAGCTTAAATATCTCTAAACAAACCAGCCACAATTAAATGGTTTAAATATATTTAATAATAAATAATAAAAGACCAAGACAATATTCAATAACTCAGCACAGTGACTACAGTGTTCAGAATCACAGGAAATATTTTCAAACAACATTGCAAGACAGTCTCACATAAATACAGAACACATCTAAACTAATTTTACTAAATTTCTATCTATCTCTAAGAGAAATCACTGTAATCTAAGTCTTACAGAGCAACATGCAGGCATAAGTGCTAGGTGAATGTTTCTAGGTCCAAAGACAAATACAAAAGTGCACAGACTCACTCTCTGAGATAGTTCTTAAATTACTGTCAAACATTACTGCTGGATTATCGCACATTACATCATTCTTTGTCACCTCTGCCTTCAGTTCCCAGGCTAACAGAAACTGAAAAATGTAGCATCTCTGTATCAAAAATACTTATCTCTCAGAAGTTTGCTTAGAAATCAAGGTCATAAAACAGTTAAACACTTTTACATTTGAAACCTGTAGTTATTTATCTTTCCAGACAATAGAACAATAGAAATAACTCCTAGCTGTAGACATTCCGTCTCCTAGCTGAGATAAATACCATCATAAAACTCTTTGCTTTTCTTGAGGGTTTGCAAGTTAACTCTGTATGTTCCAGGCTTTACCATCAAAACATACATTTGCATAATCATAGAGTCTATACACATTTCTGCTCTTTTCCAGCAGGGTACACTCTGGTTACATTCTTGAAGCTCTATACAGAACATACAGTTCAACACACATTTCTGCACCACTAGTTTAATATACACATAACATATAGTTTTCTTACATTTGTAAGATAAGCATACACATCATATTACTATTCATAAATAACATATAATTATTTACAAAATCCCAGCTAGCTGGGCTGGCAGCCTTCACATTAGCCATAAGAAAATGCTAGAAATAGTGTTTACTGTAGCAAGTCAGCATGTGTTAATGGTCACTTTGAAAGCCAGAGTCCATGATGTTGTGTGTCTCCATCCTCTGTATAGCATAAGGTTCCATCAATGGCTGACATACCATGTCCTCCACAACCAGGACATAGTAAATAGCTACTGTGTGGGGGGCAGAGATATCATATGGGAACTTGAAGACTGATTTGATCCTTACTTGAGCTCATGGGGATCCATGGGATGAGGGTTTGTGTAGCATTAATCATTCTTGCTATAGGGACCTTTCAGCATCTAGCTGTGAAGATGCTAGGAGTTTTGCATATCTCAGCCTACTGAATCCTTCATTAGTTCCTAGATGTGATTCTTATGAATGAGAAGAATTAGGTTTAGTTCCCATAGACAGCAGAGAAGGGGAAAGAACCACCACTATGTAGACATTCTGCAACATGGCCCATTTTCCGTAGTCCTAGGATCATTGACTGCACCCACATTGACATCAAGGCCCCACATACTTTGTTTGGCTTCCAGTATGTCAGCCAGAATGGTTTCCGCTCCTTCAACTGCCAGGTGGTGTGTAGTATACAGGGTATTGTATATAATGTGTTTGTTCACCATCCAGAAAGTCCAAATCATTCCCATTCCTGGCACACATGCTATCCATGGCAGCATTTTACATGTGAGGAATTTTCCACATGGTCATCTAGTTGATAGGTGCACACATTCCCAATCACTAAGGTCAAGAAGTTCAGGTCTCATGAATATAGGTGTGAGACTACTTACAATGTATTTTGCTGCCGTGTGTTGCAGGTGATACTTCATATGCCTTGGAGCCCTGGCTGACAACCCTGTCTGTAGCCCCTAGACAATAGCAGTAATGGCATACAACATTGCAATGTGACAGATATGGAACATCACTGAATGTGCATTCAGAATGCTGAAGTCTCATTTTTGCTACATGGATATATTTGATGGTGCACTGTAGTATTCTTCTAAGAAGTGCAGCAAGACATTTCTGCTCTGCACCATACTATACAATATTGTAGTCTGAAAATAGTTATAGCAAAAGAAAACAGTAGCATTGGTTGGCATACCTGTGCCAATAGTGCAAGAAGAGCTGGGTGAGGAGGTAGAGCAGACACAGCTGTAGAAGGCCCCAATGCAAAGCAGAGGCAGATGGAATATGTCATGGTATGGGCAAAGAGGTGACATATGTTCCCCAGTTATGGGCCATGATAAAGACAAATGCAGAACAACACTGATGCATGCATTTACTTATCCAGGCTATATATCAGAGTGCATTGACTAACCAAAATCCGCATCAAATATCACAGTCATAAGTATTTGTATGGATGGTGGACACAGTAGCATGAGACAGAAATAGTGGAAGGGTCAGAGATTGTGCTTAGGGCAAGCACACACACTGCTGAGGGGGTTGTGGGATGTCAGGGATCATGACCAGAGGTGATGTTGTGGAACTTCCAGGGATAGAATTCTACCTGTGTATACCATGTTGTCAGGTCTGGAAGTATGTGGTCCAGGCTAAAGTGTAACATGTCACTTGCATGTGAAGGAATGTCACTGTAGTCCCTGCTTGTGTGGTGCTGGCAGGGGAATTTTTGCCATCATGCCTTGTTTAGTCAGGGTTACAGGTCAGTTGAGAGATATTTACTGTGGGGTAAGCTGCTATCAAATTTCAGGACTCTGAACAGGATGTCCAGAAGGGTGCACCTACAGTGGAACACAATAATGTTAACTATGTCTATGGACCCGTCTACAGCTGGGGAATGGAGGCTATGGTAGAGCCAGATGAGTGTCGATGGCATTCTTGGCACCATACATGAGCAGGGGTGGTAGCCATGATGGAATCAGATGAGAACTGACCACATCCTCTGAACCATCCACAGCCAAGGGTAGAGGCAAGAGTGAAGCCAGATGAGTGTTAGCACCCACAGGGCCATCTGTGGCCAGGATTAGAGGCCACAGTGAAGCCATCCACCTGTGCAAAACAATAACACCTACCTGCAGAGTGCAACCATTGTCTACCTCAGCTACGGTTGCCAGTTGCAAACAGCCTCAGGAATGCCTTAATGCATGTGTTGTGGGTTGCCATTACCCACATTCGCTTCAACAGCTGGAAACATTTATAGAGACAGTGTAGATTTTTGCACAGACCACTCAACACACTGAGCAGCTCTGACATGGTGTAAGTAGTATTCATCAGTGTTTGGATCACAGTCCTTTAAATCTACTGGGTAGTGCCTATGGTAAAATGTACATCATGGAGTAGTCGACATTCCAAGAGGTACCTATATACCTCTCCCTAATAGCTATATACCTCAGAGGTGGTGCAGCTAGTGCTGCTGCCTGCATACCATGTGTGGGACTCACATGCATGGGATGCCCCTCATTAACCACAGATGATGTAGGAGGTCCATTTAGGCCACAGCATTCCCTCGGTTGTAGGTGAAAGTTCCCACCACTGTTAGAATTACTGACTGTGGTACTGTGTCATCACCAGAACTGCAGCTAGGTTATTTGACACCCACTTCAAAGATGAGAAGAGATGCAACAAAGAAGCAGAAATGGTCCTCACAAAGTTGAAGACCAGAAAAAAAGCACTTTGTTGTAACTCCATGCAACTGCTGCATGCTTATTTTTACATTTATAGCAAGCAAGTAGCTTTCTACAGTTATATCCCCACCCAGTGAGCACTTCAGTGCTTCAGCTCTTCAGTTTTGACTGTAAGTGCAGTAATCATATTAATTTATAAAGCTGCAATTTCCTTATGCTTTAGAAAACATTGCCAGTACTACATTTCTGCATCTTCAAGGTCTGCCAATTGTGCCCCCCTTACAGCATGCAACCAGGGCAGCCACCTCCTTTGCCCCACCCTATTTATGGCTCTGGTCTTCAGACTGCTCCATAGTTACAGTGCCATCATCATCAACCTATACAGATGTGTTGATATCAGAAACATGCAAACCTGAAGGTGGCAGATTCTCTTCTAGTGGAATTTGTGAATGTATACAAAGAACATACTGCTGGTACATGAGACCCTCACCACCATGCAACTGACAGCTACATGGCAAGAATATACATAATCTATGTGCAGTTTTTTCCTTTGCAAGCACATTGATGATGTTGTTTGTATGCATTCACAGATGACAGAAATGCAGTATGGTATGTGTGAGCAGGCTGTAGTGTCCTAGTGCTAGTATACCACACAACTCACCTGGTGCATCCTCCACAGCCACATGAAGGTTGTACTGTGTACTGAAGGTGTTCACAGATGCAGCATTCATGTTCCTGGGTAACAATAATGCAGGTCATGTGTGAGTACACCAGGCTGATGCACTATCAATTACCATACAGTAGTGACACTATTCAGCTGGGCATCCCCAACAGTTACCCAGGCAGACTCGATTAGCCCAACTTCAACATCCAATCCACCATCTTAAATAAGTGGCTGCAAGAGTCTCCACTGAGGTTTATAAGGAACCCCTCTGGTTCCATCAGCTGGTGATGCCTTGTTTGTACACCCCTGGTGGTCAACCCATTTGTAGCTACGTCTTGGTCCCTCTTCTTGGCATGGAGGATAGTGTCAGTGACCCTGTAATGCACCTGAAGCATGGTTTGGTTGTGTCCAGCCACAGAATTCATTTGTGTACAAGGTACTGCCACAGCTGGCTGTTGAAGGCCTCATCCACCTTATCCTTGTCTGGGATACCCCTACAATGAGTGCACAGAGTCAGCAGCAGAACTTTCATCTCCTGTGGGGGGAGGCAAATTTTTCCATGTGCTGCCATTTTTCTGGTGCCATGATAGCTCTAGTACACCTGTGGATAGATATGCATCCATGTGTGTCTATGGGACTGTCCATCTCAGCTAATCAGAAATGGAGCTAAGGTAAGGAGAAGGTGGAAGCTGCCTGGGCATAAGATGTCAAGGGTCACACAAGTAGGAGATGGTTGATTAGGAGGCAGTGCAACACTGCAATTCAGAAATGAAGTCTGATAATGCAGGGTTGAAGTGCTGTGCTATTTATACTCTAGCTACAATTTAAAGTAAGAATCTTTTTTGTTCATCATAGAAAGGGACTTACTTACTTTGTCTAACTGAAGAAGCACAGCAAGGGACCCCAACTTGCCGTCTTGCTCCTGATGTGTTTATTTTCCGTTCTCATAGAGTTGAGGGGCAGCAGAATGGGAAAATGGCTAGCTACCCCTCTGCAGTCAACATCTGCTGCCTATGTGCCCCTCCTACCATTGTGGTGGCTACAGCCTTGTGAAGTGTTATGACATGGCTGCTATGACAGAATGCCATTGTGAGGTAGCTGTGGGCATGTGATCCACATGCAATTTCTCTTGTGCCTGTGCATATGTGCCCAATATACTGCAGGCCTGGTATTCTTATTAGCTAACCATACAGTACCTATGACTATGTAGCATAACCTTCCTGTGCTTTACCTGGATTCTCCCCAGCAACAGGTATGTACACTGTTCTGCCCATCCACTATGTTACTACTGCTAGTTGTAAACCTCCCACCCTAATTATACAGCATGTCCTACTTGTTTCCTCCGTCCTTTCTTTTTTAACCTCCCACCCCATTCTGTCAACAGGCAGGGCCATTACAGTGTTTGTACACACACTCTATTTTTTTTTTTAATTTTTCCAAGTCTTTTGGGTTTCTAATACCATGACAGGAATGGACCCCATTCCTAAGTCAAATTATGATTAAAGTTCGTGAAATTAGTATTGTTTCAATCTTTGATATCAGCCAGAAGTATTCTTCGCAGCATCCACGATATGCCCAGTAATGAATCTTTCTGCAATTCATACAGGGTTACATGCATTGGTAACATATCTAAATACAATTGTAGATTCTTTTTTTATAAGACCCATTGCTCCTGCTACTATTGGGACTGTCTGGGTATCTTTCTTCCGCATTGCTCTTGTTTCTGCCTGCAAATCCTGATATTTTATGACTTTGTGTCTCTCTGTATGCAATACACTGTAGTTAGTGGGTGTGTTGATTTCAATGCTCAACGCTACTTTTGTCTTTTTTTCATGGACCACTATATCGGGTTTTCTAGCATCTGTCTTTTGAACTGTCGATAATGGGTGATCCCATGTGATGCCAAATTCATAATTTTCTATGATGCTTTGTAGTTCATGTTTCCAGTGTTTTTCAGCCACTTCAATACCATAATGTTTGCACAATCCCCACTGCAACAGTTCTTCTGCCATTAGTATGTCACAGCCAGCAACAAGGTGTGCAACTGTTTCCAATTCTGTTTTACAAAACCTGCATTTGTCTGTTTCTCCCACATGTTCAATGGACTTTGTAAAGCAATGTGTACATAGCCCACTTTCTTGGGCCATCCATATTAACCTTTCAGGTCTTGGTTTGAATTTGCTTCTCCTTAACCATTCCTGCATTCAATCCTGATCAACATGAGGTTCTTCCAGGTATCTTCTATACTTGCAACTATATTTATGCATTTTCCACATTTTTTGCCCTCTCATCTAGTCCTTCACCCTATATTCTTTCTTTTGTTTTTTGGCACATTCAGTTGCTGCCTGATTTTTATCTACTTTTGGTTTAATTTCCATTTCTGCTTAATGCTGTTATGCTTCTGCTAGACTAAGCAGAGTAGCCATCTTAGATTTATTCTCCTCATCTTTCAAAACTGTCACTACATTCGGGTCTTGTGAGGTCAGCAGATATGTGTGCAATCCCACGATTGCAGATTCTACACATGTAATCCATTTCAAGGAGACCCATCCCTCCTTCGGAATGGGGAATATATAATCTTGGTATGCACTGATTTTTATAAATGATTTGGTGAACATGAAGCATCCTTCTTGTTTTCTTGCCTAATCTACCACTCCAAAACTGTAAGTTAGGACAGGAAGAGCAAATTGGTTTAAACCTTGAATTTTGCTCCTAGATGTCAACGCTTTTTTCAGGATTAATTTAAATCTTCTAAAGTATTCCTTACTAAGTTTCATTTGCATTTGTTCATGTTTTATTGCTGATTCTTCATCACTTCCCAAATATTTAAGCACTCCCTCTTGCTCAAGGTCTTTTATATCACATTCTTGTCCCAAACTGATGTTTTCTTGGTGCCACAGTTTTCCTGCTTTAAAGGTTGCTTTTGCACATTTATCAAGGACAAATGACATTCTTATATCATCTGAGAAAGTTCTGACAACTTGCAGTTGTGCTTTCAGTTCTTCAGCTGATGAGCTATACAATGTTAAAGCATCAACAAAGAGAAGATAAGTCTTTACACTTTGTTGTTTTCTAGGAGCCATATTATAGCCGTGGACTAAGCTGTTAAGTAGACAGCTTAATGGGTTAAGGGCAAGTCAGAATAGCAGCGGTGACAAAGAGTCACCCTGGAATATCCCCCTTTAAATGTTTATACCTGGGATAATAATTTGTCCTTTATCATGACTTAATTGCAAAGTGGTCTGCCACTGTTTCATGGTCACTGTAATGTAGTTGATCAGTGTAGGGTGTATCTTGTACATTTTTAAACACTCTTTTATCCATGAATGTGGGATACTATAAAATGCTTTTTTGTAGTCAATCCATGCCATACTTAGATTCTACCCCTTTTTCTTCAATATGACTTTATTTAACAAAAAAATAATCCTTTGTTCCATATGACTTTCTTTTATTGCCCTTTTGTTCTATTGCCATAATTGAGTTTTCTTCTAAATTACTATAAACTCTGTTGGCATCAATTCCATTACATAATTTATATGTCATCAGAAGACAAGTTATTGGTCTACAATTTTAAGGGTAGCTTGAAGCTTCACTCTTAAGTAGGAGCATTGTTTTTCCTGTTGTTAGCCAGGTTGGTGTCTGTTTGTGGTGCACATATCAATAGTTCTTACTCATGGCTAACTCTTTGTGCAAAAAATGTTAATACTTTTTACCAGAAGTTAGGTACTGCATCTGGGCCTGGGGTTTTCCATTTAGAAACTTTTCTTAACTTTGTTTCAATCTCTCTGACTGTTACTTCATCCCATATTCTTTCTTTTACTTCTTTTATCCATTTAACATCTTTGTTCTGTTCCACTGGATCTTCATATATACTTCTCCAAACTATATATATTTCTTCTTTTTTGGTGGTCTTTCAATTCCTTTTACCTTGTTTCCCAATTCTCTATAAAACCTTTTTGGGTCATCAATAAATTGCTTATTTTGTATTTTTATTTACATTTATCTGTGTATCTTCTAAGTTTTTCCACCTGTGCTGAAATGTTTAGTTTGTTATTTGTGATAGTGCATGATCGATCCTGACCTGTTCTAATACTGGGCATTGCTTTTACCACATCTATCTTTCAAAGTATTTTTGTTGCTCTGTCCCTCCTAGTATACTCTTCTAAAAGTGGTACTTCTTGTCTTAATTGCTTTATAGTTTACTCTATTTGATACTAAAATGAAGGTATTCAATTTCTCCCCTCCCTTTCCCTCACTACCCTGTGTTCTTGTGGTGGCACTTTATCAGTTATTAATTTAGCTGCACAGTAATATATCCTGTTTACTTCTGTTATATCCCATGGATCTCTATGGACAGTCCTAATTACTGTGTTCGTTTGTTTTATCAAACGTCTGATGTTTTGGGCTTTATTTACCTTCTGCAGTCTATTTCTTTCATTGATTTTAATATGTCTATCTCCATTAAATCAAGCAACTCTTCTATTAGCTCATTTTCTACTGTGTGAGAGCTCTGATTGGCAGTCAAGCACCATGGAGATGACCCTGCAATGTGGTGTGCATATCACTACTCCTGTCTGCTGTCACTTTCCCTGTATGTTGAGTATACCCATATATGCCCTGTCTTCTGCGGTGTATTATTTGCTATAAATTAGTATCTCACATAATGGTGACCAGACTTTGTATCTTGCTGTAAATGACTTGCTGTAAATGAGCTGTAAATGACTTTTCATCAGTCTGTTTACCTCTGTAATGAACCTGCAGTCTGTGTGTGTGTATATTAAGCTTAGTTTGTTTACCTCTGTAATCTTCATGCAATCTATGTGTGTATATTAATCTTTGTGTAACATGTATTTAGGAGCTTTTAAGAGTATATTAAGCATAGTTTGTTTACCTCTGTAATCTACATGCAATCTGTGTGTATATTAATCTTTGTGTAATATGTATTTAGGAGCTTTTCTCCCCAGGACTCCATTGAAAATGGGTTCATTAGGCCCAATGGACTATCCTGGTTAAACAACTGCAAATAAATAAATAATAAAAATAAAAATCTATTATGCTTTTGTTTTTGGCCACTCTCACAGCTGAATATCAGCTGATCCAGGAGCCTGTCCTCTTCATCGGGTCTACAAAACTCAACAAACCTCCCCAAGATTTTCTTTGACTAATGATCCAGGTGAGAACATTGAGACACCTTGGGACAGTTTCATATATGCTGCTGAAGAGGATTTTTTTGTTACCAAGTTCTCACCCCCATGCACACATTTAACATTTCAGGAGTAGATGTGTAATGGATATGCTGGCATACCATTGCACATCTGTGACAACTTACTTGGCCAATGACCTGCCTCCCTGAAGGCAATGCTACCCCCCTCTCTGGATGTCCCTGAACTCCACCTAAGATTGACAGGAGGTGCACCAATGAGCTACCCCCCCACACGATTAGTATGTCCATTATCCCTTGCAAGCTCCTCAGACATCCAAGCAACTAATCAAACCCAGGTCACCTGGGCCATAGCCAGGGCTATATCTCTCTACTGGTTACATCTATTATGCCAATAAGGCAATTTAGTGCAATGTTCTCTGAATCAAGCTGATAACATAATGTGTTATCAACCCAGTTCTGAGCAATGAGGCCTGGTCTGCCTCATGTATGAGCAAGGTGATAAATGCCAGAATGCAAGGCTGTGTCACCCAGCCATAGTTCTAAACACTTGCAGTATTCTAATGAACAAGGTTGTCTCGTTACCCAACTGACCTTTGCAGCCATTCTTGGACATGTAGGTTGCACAGGGTGTGCATGCCTGTGCAGCCTGGTACTTATTATTGCTGTTACTGTTGCCATACTAATGGCCACATGCATCACATTCTCATAGATGGACAATACACCACTGTGCTGTCCACTTATGTGTGTCATGTTGTCTCTGTGACATATGGCGCTGTGTCCCAGCTCTCATCTTCCCTCCTGGATGGACCTCTTGTGTGGACATGGTCTCTGCGTGAGCTGAGTATGGCAGGGCTCCTACATGGTGCAAAAAGCAGACAAAATCATTTTGCACCTTTTGCACATGCAGCACAGGAACACCTGCTGGGGAACAATTGTGAAGGTGCACATGCAGCACAGGAACACCTGCTGGGGAACAATTGTGAAGGTGCACATGCAGCACAGGAACACCTGCTGGGGAACAATTGTGAAGGCCCCACGTATAAGGTAGATGTCTGGCCCTCACTTGCATGGCTGGAGAATGATGAAATGAGCATCACATGTTCTGATGAGCAGTGTTAACATACATATAATAATCTATGGAGGCACCACTCAGGCATCCTCTACAATGGAAAGAAGAGTTTAGGGAGAGACAGCCTCCATGGTACACGGATCTTGTACAGTAGTCCTGAACATATAGTTATAATTACTTTCTGCTCTAATGGCTATGCTGTGCTCAGTAATTTGCTTCTTTCTGTTTTGCAGCAGAGTATGACATTGGAGACAATAGGGTAAATCTGCCAAAAGAAGGAAGGCCAAATGTCCCAGGTGGTGGTGTAATTGTACTGCACTGGTGTTATAACTGTGTCTGGGCTTAACTTTCATACCACATCACTGAACATTTTTTTTCCATTTTAAGACTTCAGCACTACACAGTTGCTTATTGCCATTGTAAGATGCATTTTTTCATACCTTACAGCATGCAGACCTGTACTGAACGTATGCATCACTGAAGTTAAGTTTTTTTTTCAACTGTTTCAGCATTAGTTAGTTGCTTATTGCCTGTGTAGGCTTGCTAGATTTGGCATGTAACATGAACTACTGTCCTATTTTGTGCCACATATCTCTGCATTTGCAATGGTGAGCATGACAAATCCACATGCCTTATTTTTTACAACAGTACGAATTATATTTGTTCAGTGTAGTAATTTAGTCATGCCTTTGTTGTTCACTGCACATGCATACTAATTTCTATCCATACAGTACGCTACCTTCCTTCATACTAGTGATAAGGGGCACTGCCATTCATATCCCCAGGTGTTATCCTCACTCATATCATAGGTGCTCCCTAGTTATTGACATAATTGTTCTAACAACTGTTTTTTTGTCCTTCCAGATCCTGTTTTAATAAATTGTTACTGCATTATACTGACTACTGTATTTGTCTCCTGTTCTCAGGGCTGCCAGATGTCTGTTTGAGCGGGACTGTCCCGAGATCAGCAGCCCAATCCCGAGTCCTGCACTACCTCTTAAAATTTTGGTGAAACAGCAGGCTCTTCCACATTGAACAGAAGAGGCTCTATTCAGTGTATACTGGCATATGGGCCAATCATAAATCGAAAAGCAGAGCCACTTCTGTTCTGTTTTTTGGTCTTTAGTTAGCATGAAAGACATTTTTTGGTCCTATCTGTCCGTACAGAAATCTGGCAACCCTGCCTGTTCTGTGTTTCTCATTTTAATTGTAATAATGATGCTTTGTTGTTTGTTTTTTTCTCCATTTACATTTATTTTTTTCTGCAGGACCATCCATGGAGCAAACAGCAGAGTGTCAGCAGCCACCATGCCATGTATTGGACACTACACCATCTGCTAGGTCTCCAGCAGTCCCCAGGCCTGTCTATATGCAGGCTGATGAAGGTCAAAATGTTGAAGGTGACCTGCAAGACTCATGGGTAGCCTCTTTTGCAACTTTTCTGGTGGGTGCCATAGGATACTCATTAAAAAGTGGTACATGGTAGCCATCCTGAGTCACCTGGCATAAGGTTTGGTGGCTAGTGAGAGCTGAGGTGGACCAGTAATTCAGGGCCTGTACTGGCAACTTGAAGCACCTCCTCATATTATTGGTAGCATTAAGTAACTGCTTGGCTCCAACCATAAGACCAACAGTGACAGGACCTAACTTTGTTTGATGTCAGTCATGAGTTGAATTACATTGGAGTGGGATTCCCTTGGGGACAGCTTGCCAGGCTGTCCTCATCCCATCCCATCCTATCCTTCATCATAGTGCTCCCATTCTGTGTTTCTCCCTCACCCTCCCCTGTTTGTAGTCCAGTCCTTCCCCCCTCCACTTGTTCACCCATTGTCTGAGTGCATCTCTCCATCGCGGACCCCCACTTTTATATCTACCTTTCCTGTCAGTCATTGTCCATATTATATGTTCATGTGTCCATCTCTGCAGTAGTTGTTACATTCTTCTTCCTACCCACGTGTCCCTCATAATTCCATTCTCTTCTAACCTTCTTCACAAAAATAAGTAAATAAATGGCATGCCCTACAAAAATACACTTCTTCCCCAATCTCATGCTACTCTTCTGTTTTGCACTTCTGTGTGTTCCTCTGCTTACCCTTCTCTTCTGAATGCCCCCTCACCTTGCTTCCTTTCCATTTACAATATACAACCAGTTTACACTTTGCTGAGTAGTACTTTTATAAGCATTTAAGCACCCAGTTGTGCCTGTGCTGCATACATGTGGCACTTTAAAGTGAGTGTGAATGCACATTGCTTTGGGCATGCAGCCTGCATGCAGATGGTACCAGATATAGTTATCACTCACAGTGTGGTCTAGTCACTTGCACAGTGACTGCTCTTTTGTTTGTTTATTGCTAACTGCATACTGTTCCAGGCATGTTCACACTTTGTCAGCACTTATGCATATTTAATATTTGCTTGGTCATATCATGCAACTTCGACTGCGCAATATTTATCACAATGCAATCATATTATTATTATTTCTGGATAATCACCTATATTTCAGGGAATTAAGTTGTTTGTCTTTTCGGCTTTTCCCGGTTAGGGGTCGATACATCCTAATCTTGAACATGGCTGTAACATGCCTTTTACAAGTTTTGTATGGCATAATAATTTCTGCATCTGTCAAACATTTCATTATCTCTCAGTATGAGATTGCTAGTTATGATTTCTCCCAAGCCTGGCAGATGAAGTTTATCTAATACTGCTATGTATATCTGTTTCCTGTCTCCAAATGGTTCATGCTCCCTCTATGATCTTTCCATTTAACTGTGTTTTTTTCTAATTCCGTTTATAATGTAAAGAGCTGTTTTAGCTACATTTCTACCAATTCCTTGCCCTCCTTTAGACTGTGTACCTGTACATTCACATCTGATCAACAGTTATCATCAACCATGTGACTTCATTCTCCACAGTAAACCAGGTCACGTCTTCCATCAATGACAGTAGTGCAGGAAGTTTTTTTGCTTAGACCACAAGCACTGCTATTCATTAAACTCTGTTTATTGGTGGCTGTATCAGATTTGGCTTTTTTATGTGAAACACACAGATTTACTTTGCATACCTTGAACGTGTTTTACCTTATTATCATAAACTGAACTGCAAAAGAGTTAATTGCTTTTAGGCTTATTTTGATGTGCTTTAATGTACTGCTTTGTTTATTCTGGGATTTTAGGATGGCTACATTTAAAAACAAAGTGTGGGAGTGCTTGCCTTTGTTTGATATTTACACTTGTTGATAGATGCTGATGTAATTAGCCATTGTATATTGGCTAGCATCCTTTAAAAGGAGAACTGTCTCATGGATCTGTAAATGTAAAATAAAACAGGTAAATAAAACCTTGAGCTGCTGTTACAGTTACTTGACATGCCCTGATTGTCAGGTTCATCACGTTTGCATCTGAGACCTAGAAGAACTACAAAAGAGAGACTGTGTCATGGTCCTGAAATCAAGATGAAACAGTTATTAACATTTTAGCCATGTTAACCATTTTATCAGCAATGCTTTACTAACTTACAAGTATACTGAACTTACACCTAGATGGTAGCCACATCTAGCAAGACATTCTTCATGCTACATTGTGGGCTGGTATCAGATTGTTAATAATATGCCTCTTCAAAATGAGCAACTTTGAATACGGTACTCTTAAATGTGGGGGTGGGGGGGCTGGGGCAGATAGAATCACAGATTTGGAATTAGGCAGCCATTTGGCGACAAGTGATTACCAAACAGTATGGCTCCCCATAAGCGTCATTACCTGTCCCTTTTTTCTATGCCTCTGTTTTGGCAGTCATTTGTATCCTATATAAAGACAAATGAAAATGGCAAACAACCAAACAACATCATGAAATTTTACAAACAAACAAATAAATAAATACACAATACCTGCCATAAATTGTTGCAAGAACCTACGAATCTTTATCTAAGCACGTTAATATAATATAAAACAATAGAAACTTCTTTAGTTCAGCAACAATGAGCCTTTCTTCTACAGATAAAGTGAAGCTCAGTCTCTGTATTGATCATTTGTATAATTTTCCTGTAGAGTATCACTTTCATTAAAAAAAAGCATCTGAAAAGGGGGTGACCCCATTTCCCAATCAACTTAACTACAGAATTATCATAATTTTCTAAACCAATTGTCCTGTTGAGGGTCACAGTGTTAGCAGTCTGATTAGTGTAGACCAGACATCTCTATCTCTGGCAACATTCTTCACTTCACCCTGTCAGATCCGAGCATCCAGTATATCAGCAGCAAATTTTATTTATTTATTTATTTAAAATTTGTTTACCAGGAGAGTCTGACTGGGACAGAGCCCATTTTCAGTGGAGGCCTGGGCAGAAAAGCTCCAGAGGTAATTAACAAAATTACATAGATAATTATAAAATTACAATCACGCAAGAAAACAGTTGCATTGGATTACATTGTGTAAAGTATGATATAAAATATATGTACGGCATTTGATACAGAAGAGTAACAAACAAAATATTAAACATTACTACAGTATTACATACATTAACAATCAATAGTTGAACTGTGCAGCAGATTTACATACAGACATCAGTTTAGTCAGTAATTTTTTACCAATGGACATATCCTATAAAGTGGCAGTGCAGACTGAGAGTGGAAATAAGGGGAGGACTAGTAAAATTCTGAAGATGGGTGGATTTGGGCAGTAGGGCAAGAGTTAATTAGAAAAGTCAGTTGAACAGGGCTAAGAGGTGAGAGGACAGGTGTGAACAAGGCAAGTAAAAGACAGATAAGGTAGGATGAGAAAAGTTAAGTTAAAGATATGGAAGTAAGTGAGAAGAAAATAGAGAGTTAATATGTACTAGCAGGAGAAAGGGTTATAGGGAAGAGGGAGAGACGATAAGGTAAAGATATGGTGATAGCTGAGAGGAAAAGAGAGTGTTAATATGCACAGGTATGAGGATAGTAAGGCAAGAGAAATTGAATGGCTATATTAGATGCAAAGGAGCGGGGAGGTACAAGTAAGGAGGAAAAGTAGTAAGTCAATAGGTTTAGGTTCCCCCGCACAGGTTCGAATCATGTCGATTACAGTGTTCCGGGGATCACATCAGTTGCCCTGCTAGACAGGGGTCCAGGGAAGTAAATACTGTGGGAAGAAATAGCCAGGGAATTGTTATGGCTAGGCTTGTATAGGCTCTAGGGTCAATAGCCTAGTACCAACCTATGAAACTATGATGGACATAGTATGCTAGAAAAGTAATCTGGTTAACTACTGGTAATGGTAGTAAGATTTAATCAGGACTAGTACATGGGCAGTTGATTAGCTACTGGTAAAGGTAGTAAGATTTAATTAGGACTAGTGCATGGGTAAAGCCATTTATTATTGAGGATGATTCTAAGTAGGTTTTTAAATTGAGTTGGGATAGCAGTGGTTATGACAGGATGTGGAATAGTATTCCAAATTTTAGAGACACAGTTAGAGTAAAGAGAGCTGCCAGCAGTATTGCTAGATTTGGTTACCTGTAGTAGGGATTTATTGGAGGACTGGAGAACTCGAGTGTTGGTGCAGGGTTGGAGTACTTGTTGAAGAGCAGAAATATTTTCAGGTTGGTGTACCTGTCTGTGGGCAGTAAGGAGTTGAGTATAGGTTAGGTGATGGGGTAATTCTAGCCATTTGAGTTGTTGTAAGGCAGGACAGTGGTGATACCTGTGAGGGGAGTTAGTAGCAAATTTAGGTTTCCAGCTTGATCAAATCAGTTTTCTTTAGATTGGTGAAGATAGGGGAGGCATATAGCATGGTGGAGAGTATGTGAGTTCTGGCAACTGCCTGTCTTGTGGTGCTAGTGAGGAAAGGCTTAAGGCTGTACAGAGCACCTAGTTTTATGTGTGTCTTTTTGATAGACTGGGATGGGTGTATATCAAATTTCAAATTATTGTCTATTAGCACACCTAGTAATTTTGTTTGGACTATGGTTGATGTAATGGTATTATTGGAAGAATATAGTTTGAGTGGAGTTGAGGGGTCATGTGATTTAGTGGGGTGAAAGAGCATGTGTTTAGTTTTGGATGGATTCAAGATTAGTTGTGGTTTTGATAACCAGGCTTCAACAGCTAGGAAGGACTGTTGTGTCCTTGCTTGGTGTTCTTTTAGGGTAGGTATAGCACAGATGACAGTGAAGTCATCAGCATATTGGGCAATAGCTAGAGAAGTGACTGTATGGAGCCTGTTGGTAAAGATACTGAAAAGAAGAGGGCCTAGAATTGTTCCTTGGAGGACCCCATAGTAACAGGTAAAAGGGAAGAGAGATCATGTTGCCATTTGACAGCTTGCTGTCAGTTAGGTAAGTAACTATGGAACCATGCAAGTGATAAAAGGCTGAGTTTTAGAGTGGAGAGTTTGTTAAGTAGTTTCTGATGAGAAACAGTTTCAAAAACTTTGAATAGGTCCAGGAAGATGGAAGATACAAGATTCTCATAATTTTTATGTTGGTTGATAGCATTGGTAAAACTGAGCAGGACAGTTGTGGTACTATGATTTGGATAGAAACACTGCTGTGTGCTAGAAATGAGGTTATTAGATAAAAGGTAGTCGAAGAGATGCATATGAATGCATTTTTTTCTAAGACTTTGTATAGGGGAGATAAGATTTATATGGGTCTGTAAATGGAGAACTCAAACAAGCTGCCACCTTTTGCAGAGGGATTACGTAAAATATTTTCCAGATTGTAGGAGTGTATTGTTCACATATAGAGCAGTTAATGAGAATAGAGACAGGATAGAAGATGGCATCTGCTGTTAGTTTTAAGAATTCAGAGGGAAGGTTATTAGCTACAAGGGTTGTGGACTTTAAATTTTTATGGTGTAAGTTTGAATAGGTTTAAAAGAGAAGGGGTCAGTTGTATCTTTGAGTATAGCTGGGATAGTTGGAGGTATATTGCAGTGGGTCTAAGTAAGTGAGCATATAGTATTTGTAAAGAAAAAAGTTAAATTGTGCAGCTATGCTGTCATTATTGTTAGTGGTGGATAGGGTAAGAGTAGAGGCTTGGCCTGGTTGAAGGAGTTTATTTATGGTGGACCAAAATTTTTTAAGATTGTTGTGGTGCTTTTGCTGCATAGCAGTATATAATGTTTTTTGTTTAGTTTTACCTGGGTTTTGGCTTTATTCCAAAGTTGTCGATAGTGTTCTAGGTTAACTTGATTTTTGTTGGTGTGCCACAGTGCCCAGGCTTTATCTCTTAGTTTGAGTAGATTTTTAGTATCTTTTGTTAGCCAATGAGTGAAGTTAGAGTTCATTCTAGTAGTTCTATGTGATCTAGTCTGTTTGGTGTTTCAAGGAAGGTAGTATGTAAATATTCCACAACAGTATCTAGGGGTAGTGTTTTGAGTGGGGTCCAGTCACAGTTTTGTAAGATGAAGTTAAAAGTTTGAGTGTTAATTTTTTTTTTGTGAATTTGACAGTAGGTAGTATTTCTGTGGAGATGCAGATGGTGTTGAATTAAGTACATTGGGAGATGATCACTAATGCCATCAGGGAGACAACCTGGTTAGTAGGCCTGAGTGGTTTTGTTAGTTAGGATTCAGTCTAGAGTAGATTGCCTTTTGGTCACCTTGTCTATTCTGTTTGCAGATTGTATAACCTGGGTGAAGCCATGTAGGTTGATAAAGTTAGTGGGGTTATCAGAGTGCTAGGAGTATCAGTCAGTATTAAAGTCATCCATTAGGATGATTTCTTGTGGGAAAATTAGTGATACGCAGTGTAATCATCCTTGATTATGTTGGGATCATTGCCAGGAGGAATGCAAGTACCTATTATGGTTAGATAGTTGTGGTTTACTAAATAGTATCTCAATGTTATTGAATTCAGGCATGCTTGGTTCTGTAACTTCTGTTATAAGTTTTGTTTATACAGTAAGGCTATACTACCTCCACTCTTGTTTTTTTTCTGTCACTTCATATTATAACCTGGAGGAAGAATTTCATTGTTGGCAACTTCAGGTTTCAACCAGGCTTCTGTTAGAACGGTAGTATCAGGGGAGTAAAATGATGGGCTGGCATGGAATTTGTGTATTTTATTGACTATGCTCCTGACATTCATATTAAGGAGCAGGAGGTTAGAATTGCTAGAAAAAGTTAATATACTTGTGTTGGGTGGTGGATTGGTGGAGTTGGTGGATTGTTGTTGATCACATTCAGGACCAAGGTTTGGCTGTATATCCACAGAGAGCTTTAGCTATGTGGAGAAGTGTAAAAGAAGTTTAGAGAGCTTAGTTAAGAGTTTGGTATATTTGAGAGAAGTCTGAGATTTTGAAAAAAGCTGACGATATTTATTTGGAAAGTATCCTATGTAAGTTGTGTTATATAGATTGGAAAGAATCACAAGAGAAGATGACATTGTATAGGAGAGGAAGGTGGTGATTTAGAAAAGGGAAAAGTAATGTGAGGTGTTATATAGGAGAGGTTTATGGACAGGTTTACAATGACTGAAGTAGAACTCAGAGGATATGTGTTATAGGAAGTCATAGAAGTATAATAAGTAAAAAGATGTGGGTTTGGTAATTGGTGTCTGTAAATTTGAAGGGGATGATAGTATAGAAGGAGGTAAAAAGGGGAATAAGAAAATTGAGTAAACTTAGTGTGGAGGTGAGAGGGTTTGGGTTTTTACTATGTTATGAAGAGAAGTAAGGTGTGATGCAGAGAGTAGTTGTAGATTAATTCGATAATGAGGGTATTAGAGAGGGAATAGTGTATTGTCCTATGACACACAGATGATGTTATGTGTGGTATGAGTGTAGAGAGAAGATGTGTTGTGATGTGATTTATTGAAAGTAAGTGGGGGAGTGGCTAGCTAGATATAAGTTTAGATGCACTGGGGTGGGTGGGAATTGGCGGTAGTGAAGGGGAGCAGAGTGAGCCCAAGCGGTGTGAGGGTGAACAGAGTGGGCTGAACCTGTCCAGAAAGACTACAACTGCAAACACAATCAGAAACCCTACTCTCAGCAGAATGGTGCTAAACAATATACTTTAGACCAATTGCGGTTCACACTGTATGAAGTTTCTTGTGGAAAAATTGCCGACAGCAAGAACTGCAAGTAAAAAGCAAGACTACACCCTTATGTCATAAATGTGAAAAACTAGGTAAAAGCAAACATATATTCTTATGTCCTACATGGGAAAACTAGGTAAAATTTGAGAGGAAAATCTAATAGCTAACTTATGTTTGTTACCACTAATGGAAGGTTGAAAAGTTCAGTAAAGTCAGCTAAGGTTTGGTGGGAGAAGGGGAAGGGAGCCCAGGGATACTGTCCCAGTTTAGTGCACATGCCACTTAACACTTAACTTGTGTAGACTTCAGTGTAAATTTAAGGTATAACTTTTCAGTTGAATAAGAGGACAAGATGCACTTTCCAAGCTTAGGGTGACAATTTGCACTTTAAAAGTTGGGATTTAAGCAGCAACATAGACGAGGTGAGGGGGCAACTCCTAGAAAATTGAAGAGCATCTAGACAGACTGAAGAAAAAGAAGGAAAATTAGCAGTAAGTCAGATGCTTAATGAAGAAATACCTTATTTAAGTCTCTAATATTGTAACAAAATATGTTTCAAAGCAGTTCCAGTGAAACACAAGTTAACAATTGCAATAAGCATAGTCTAGCAGTTCTGTACTTTATCAGTTACAGTGTAGCAATTGTGATGGATGTGATGCCTCACTTCTGGGCTAGTAATTATGGAGCCTCTATCCTCACCACTGCCACCTGTGGTGAACAGTCACTGGGAGGATAACAGGTACAAACACGGTATCCCCAGATGCAGCTCTCTGCATCAAGCACAACAAAGCACAATTTCCCTTAAGAGCACACAGGGAACACAGTCGGTCCAGGGGCTGGTTCCTTTCTCTTTATCCAGATTCCCAATAAGACTCCCCACTGGCACAGCTATGGAATGGAGTCCTTAGCTAGGGTTCCAAGCCAAGTCATCCAACACTGTCTCTGTCCAACCAGTGCTTTGTGTCCCTGCTCACGTAGCTGACACACACACACATTCTTTGAGATTTGATTTGCACGTGCACACACACACACACACACACACACACACACACACACACACACACACACACACCTGCATGTACTCAGACCTGAGAAAGGCTGACACAGGTTTACTAGCTATGCTCCCTTTTGCCCAGACTAAAAGGTAGTTATCACTGCCACCAGAACTCCTTGCAAGTTACTTTAATGCTCTTAGCAAAGGGTGTCCAATTTTACTGTGTAATATTATTACTAATACAAATGGTAGTTTGACCAAGAACAAGGCCCACACAGTGTCACCAAATAAATATACAAATACTCTCAAAACTTAAATATCTCTACAAAGATCAACCACAATGAAAGTTTTAAATATATTTAATAACAAATAATAAAAGAACAAGACAATATTACATATCTATTCACAGTGAGATCAGAGTTCTACATCACAGGAAATATTTAAAATAACAATGAAGAACAGACTCAGACAAATAAAGAAAAACATATATAAACTAAGCTTCAGTATATTCCTGACTGAATCTAAGAAAATTATACTATTCCCTAATAACTTACTTGGACAAGGCAAGATGAAATGTGTGAGCAGTTTCCCTAGTCAGGCCCCAAACATAATTCTGTGTCTCACTAGCATACTTCTCAATATAATATCTAAAATATTACTTCTAGGATAGCTTGCAGAATTATATCACTTCTGGTCATCTGACTTCTAGTTCCCATGCAAATCCCCATTACTAGAAGAAGAATTTAGCACCTACATGTAAAAATGGACACAAGAGCTTTTGCTTAGATCTGTGGCAGGTGCTGAAAGTCTTAAACAATTTTATATCTCCACACTTCCAGAATAGTAATTAGTTTACCCCAAAGACAATACAGAAAGATTCCTAATACAGACTTTGTGTTTCTGGCTGCACTGAAACCTATGAGATAGCATCTTTATGGTCTAGCCTATACAGTGATTTAATTTCAGATGTATTTTAAAGTTTGCTGGACTGAGGTTAACCTCTTGTCTTCCTGTTTCCTTTGTTAAAACATGTACATTCAAACAGTTACACTAGTGCATGTACATTTCTGTTCTCTGTAGTAGGGCACACTGTTGATACATTTTAAACACAAGCAGTTTACAAATACATTTTCAACAGAAACATCTGTATAAATCAGTTTGATATACACATGACATACAGTTATAATACATTTGTAACACAAGCATCTTGTATAAATCAGTTTGATATTCATAAATGATATATAATTATTTACAGAGTTTCAACTAGCTGCTAGTGCTGGCAGTACCGCCTATTATCACAATGGATATTAATGTGTTTCCAATTAACAGTTAGGTAACTTAGCCAAACATACTTCAAAATCAAATTATACCAGCCGGTAACCCTTAATCATCTGGGTTTAACTGCCCTTGGTTAATGAGACAGATCGTTCATCATTTTAAAATTTTAAATGAGTCAATAAACATTAAAATCAGGTTCAGGTCTGTATCACTTATCTATCATCAAAATTAGATGTGTAGCAGTGCCAGCACATTAATTTAAGCTGTTATCCCACTAACAGTGCTTAGGGCATGTACAAAAAGGAGAGTGTATCCATTGTTCATCAGTGTCTTGCTAGTACAACTTGTTTGATGTAGAATAAAACAAATTATCTGCCTCATTCAATAGTTACTCTCACTTATTAAATTTGAACAACCAAAGACTGCATAATAATTACCATAATATAGCAAATACAGCAGGTCAGACTTATGTTGAGAGCATACTGTGCACGGAATGGGAAAGGGGATTACTGCAGCCTAAACAGTATTTTAAAATGGCACCTGCTGGGCAACCCAGATTATTAGCTTCCAGAACAGAAGTTGTGGTGGGCGGGTCGATACAGAGCTAACCTGCAAGAGGGAGAATTGTTGCATTTCCAAATTATAATGTGAACCTACCCAGAAAGACCATGACTGCAAAAACAACCAGAAACCCTACTATCAGCAGGATTGTGCTAAACAATATACTTTAGACCAGCTGTGGTTCACGCTGTGTGAAGTTTCTTATAGAAAAACTGCCAACAGCAAGAATTGTAAGTAATCCTTATGTCCTAAATAGGAAAAACTATATACTCTTATGTCCTGTTTGGGGAAAAAAATAGGTAAATTTGAGAGGGATATTTAATGGCTAGCTTATGTCTGTTACCACTAATGGAAGGTTGAAAAGTTCAGTAAAGTCAGCTAAGGTTTGGTGGTAGAAGGGGAAGGGAGTCCAGGGATACTGTCCCAGCTTCGTGTGCATATCACTTAACACTTAAATTTATACTGAAGTCTGCGCATATTACGGTATAACTTTTCAGATGAATAAGAGTGCAAGGACTTATCTGCTGACAAGATGTACTTTTCAAGATTAGGTTGATTGTCTTTTAAAAATTGGGATTTAAACAGCAACATAGATGAGGTGAGGGGGCAACCTGTAAAAAGGTGAAGAGTATCTAAACAGATTTTTGACAATATGCAGTTTCCAAGCTTAGGGTGACAATTTGCTCTTTAAACGTTGGAATTTAAACAGCAACATAGACAAGATGAGGTGGACAACCCATAGAAAGCTGAAGAGTATCTAACTAGATTATTGACAATATGCATTTTCCAAACTTAGGATGACAATTCGCGTTTCACAAGTTGGGATTTAAACAGCAACATAAACGAGGTGAGGGGTCAACCCAAAAAAAGTTGAAGAGTATCTAAACAGATTTCTGACAAGATGCATTTTCCAAGCTTGGGGTGACAATTCACACTTTAAAAGTTGGGATTTAAACAGCAACAGAGACAAGGTGAGGGTGACAACCCGTAGAAAGCTGAAGAGTGTCTAACCAGAATTTCCTGAAGTGCAGATTTTTCGGAAACATGCCACAGTAGTTAATGTAAAGCATTATTCTGCTGCTGCAAAAACACTATTTTTTTCTGTTGCTCTTCTGAAAAGGAAACTTGAGATGTTCTCCCTGTTAATAATACAGTCACAATTAGAGGATGCATGAACAGTAGGTTGTCATTTTTCAGCTAATCTCCATTCTACACAATGTTCTTTCTCAGCTAACACAGCAGCATAACTTTTTCCCTTCTGAAAATCTCTTGCACTGTCAGTAGATCGAAGTAAAGCTGCTGAAACAACTTTCACTGACACTGGAATTTTCTCTTTTCTCCATTGCTGTATAGCCTTGGAATAGATATAAAGTTCATGGATGTGGAGGTGTACCCCACATCGAGTTGGGGGTTAATGGTGCAAAAATACTCCTTGGAAGTTTGCCAAGAGTTGTTTCTGCAGGTTTTGTTTTCCATCTCTCAGCATTTGCTGTTGATACATTGACATTGCTTTCCAGATCACCAGGCATTTCCAGATCAGCTGAAAAATATTATCTCTCCCATATGTCTTTAGTCTGCCCAACACCTTTTCTCCATGGGCTAAGCCTAGTGCACCTTCAAAAAGAAGTTGCCAGGGGGTATTCTCACAAAGAGGATCAGTGATTGTATTCTAAGATCCTACCTAATCATCAATATCCTCCTTCTGTCATTGAGAGTGATTCCCACCACCCTGTGATGGGACTTCATTTCATTGTCTATATCTTTGATAACATATTTTGGATCACTACCCAAAACTCACAAGCAGATTTAATGAAGGATACACAGACTTATCAGTAAACTGAGAGCTTTATTCTGTGACTCATCCCTCAGTTCATGGCTGCAGTTTGGAACAATAATTGCAGCAATGTCACTGCTGTAGCAGTAGGCTTGTCAATTTCCCAGTCTAGTGCTAAAGAAAGAAGGAATTTGACGGCCTGTGTTAGACATTTCCTTTCTCAATCTTTTTGTTAAAGTCCCAATGATCAAAATATTATCCATTAATACCCTTTTACCTCTTATTCCTTTACTAATCTTCATTCTAAAGCTTGAACTAATAGATGCCTACCATAACATTCTCACTTGGAAACATTTCAGGCATTTCTTAAGATTTTCTGTATCTGGCTCACACTATATGTTCTCTGTCTTACTCTTTGCACTATCTACTGTACAAAGGTATTTGCAGTGTCTGGTTCCAGTAACTGCTTATTGCAGACTTCAAGGCATTCACATTTTTCCACATTTGGATGACTGATTGCAGACTCTTTTTTCAAAACTCCTTGACAAGTGTTTAGAAACTATTACTCAGTCCAGTGTTTCAACTGAACTTAAAACAGTCTTCCCTCATCCCTTGATAAACAACTGTTTTCCTGTGATGTCTGCTAGATTCTGCCATGGGAAAAGCTTTTCTTCCTCCAGGTAAAGTAGAACTGTTCTTCCTGAGTTGTTATAGTCAAACTCTGGTATGTGCCAAGGAATTTCTCAGGATTTTGGGATACATGGCTTCAATGATTCTTAGGATTTCCTTGGACAGATTTCAGATGAGAAAATTTCAATGGTATATCAAGTCATTCTGGACTCCACATCAACACCCTTTATATTTCCCACCTGTGCTGAGGTTTGTAAACAGGTAGGCTCTGTGATGAGTGGACCAGTTTTCTTGAAATCCAGGTCTGCCATTCCCCAGTTCACCTCCTCCTCAGTTGGTCAGTATGAATGCTTCAGACTTTTCTTGGGGTACCATTTCCAAAGGTGTGAAAATGCAAGGTCTGTTGAACAGCTAGGACAGATAAAAGCACATAAGGCGATGATGGCAGCAATAAATACTTTGAAAGACATAAATCAGCTTTGGTCTCCAGAAACTCTAAAAGTATTTATACACAGCACAACAGTGATGTGATGCATCAACAAATTGGGGGGAGGGCAGATTTTACCCCCTTCGAAGGCTTGCTGTGATTACCTGGAAGGTGGCAACTCAGTTCAAGTTTGACTCTTCAGGCTTCATACATTGTAAAAGAGCAAAGCACTGTAGCAGATAAGTAGAATGAGGACAGATTCTCATGAATGTAAACTGGATCTGGGGGGTCTTGCAGGAACTGATCCAGCTGTGAGGATCACTTCATGTAGATTTGTTTGTCTCCTTTTAAAACAAATAGTTAAATAAATTCTGCTCCATGATTCCTTGTGAACAGGCCTGGAAGACCAATACTTTCCCTTTCCCATGGATGGTAATGTTCCTCTGCACTTTTCTATCCTTTCCACTAATATAAAGAGTTCTTCTAAAGTTCAAGAACAACCCTTCAAAGATTGTGGTGATGATTCCCTTTTGGTGCAGGCAACAGTGGTTCTCCCTTTTTTTTTAATGTGGCCAAGGGAAATTAACGCAGTCTCTCCCACAAACAGGGGCTGTTTAATGCACCCTAAATTGAAAACTCTACAGTTGACTGCCTAGATGATAGAATTTTGATACCTTTTAGAACCTTTTTCTGAGAATGTGCACAGGTACTGAATCAGACTAAAAAATACGACTAGGAAGTCATATATATGCAAGTGGAAAATATTTACTTGGCAGTGGAATTCCATGAACCAGGACCCTTTTAAGGACAGGTTGCCTGTGGTTCATATCTATTTGTCTGAGCTATTGTCTCCAGACTTTCTTACACTGTTATAAACATTCATCTGTTAGATGTTTCTGCTTGCCTGTCCTTGTATCCTTGCATTTCTTCCTTCTTTAACTTAAGGAGTTTTTGGAAGGGGATCTTACATATTCATCCACTTAGAAATAGTTGGCTTCTACTTGGAATCTTACCTTCATGCTTGAAAAGTAAACTTTTCTATTTGAACCACCTCATCAGGTTAATTTGAAGTTTCTTTGAGAGCAAATTATTCTTCTATGGCTAAAGTAGTTTCAGAGTTTACCTTGAGCCAATCTATTCATCTCCCCTGTCTTCTTTACAGAATTCCAAAGCAAGGGAAAAAGAATTCTTCATACCATGGCTGTCCACAGACAGCTCAGATACTACATTTACAGAACCCAGTGCTTTAGGAAAACCAATCGTCTGTTTATATCTTACAAAAGAAAAGGACTACTGTGAAAGCAAGCAATTTAAAAAATGGTTGCCTCATGATACTTCTTTTGGTTATTTTCACCATACAAGCCACTTTCTAGACAGGGTAAGAATCCACTCTAACAGGGCTTTGGTTTCTTCTGTGGCTTTCTGAAATGGGTGAACTTTAGAAGTATTCTTGAGACAGTAGCTTGATTGCCTGTGCATGCTTTTACAAAGCATTAAAAACTGGATTCCTCTTCTAGAACCAGAACAGATTTCACTGTGACCCTCCATTAGGGGTTTCTGGATTCTTAATCTAATTCCTCCTTCCTATTTGATACTAAGCTATGGCAATACACTTAATAGCTTAGGCTACTGTAGCAATGATCTAATTATGAATGCACTTACCATGTACTACCATAACAGTAGATGCTCTAATAGGTCACTGTTACGGTAACTGTACTCTCCCTCCATCCCCTTGTTTGTTTTTTATGCATTGCTAGAGTGTGTGTGTGTGTGTGTGTGTGTGTGTGTGTGTGTGTGTGTGTGTGTGTGTGTGTGTGTGTGTGTGCATGTGTGTGCGTGTGTGTGTGTGTGTGTGTGTGTGTGTGTGTGTGTATTTATGAATCTACTTTCATTCACTGAAAATACATTTCACTGAATTTCAATTCACCCACACCAAATCGCTGAAAGCTCAAATCACTGAAAACTCATTTCACCGAATCACATTTCACTGAATGCAGAATACTGTAAAGAAAGTAAAACGTATATGCCCTTTTCCCCACTGTAGTGCGATCCTGGAGTTAGTATATATAGTTAGGAAGGGTGTGTGGGGGGGCGTAGCCCCCCACCTAGTTTGCTTTTATATTTATGAATCTCATTTCACTGAAAGCTAACAATAAACTAGGTGGGGGGGCTTCACCCCCACAAACCCCCAATATAGGGGGCTGTGCCACCCACACCCCCCAACTATATATACTAACTCCAGTATCAAACTACAATGGGGAAAAGGGCATATATGTTTTACTTGCCTTACAGTACTCTGCATTCAGTGAAATGAGTTTTCAGTGATTTGAGCTTTCAGCGATTTGGTGTGAGTTAATTGGAATTCAGTGAAATGTGTTTTCACTGAATGAAAGTAGTCCCATATATATGTATATATATATATATATATATATATATATATATAGATTCGCTTTATAACCCTGAAATACTGAAATATCAAATTTCAGTATCTCGAGACTATAAAACCGAATCCGCAAAACACTGTCACAAAAAAACGCGAAATTCACAACACTGAAAAAACCGCACAAACTATACCACACATACACCACAACACCCACATCACAACATAAACAAACAAAACTACACACATACACAACTCATACACACATAAGCAGGGGGCAAGCTCCCTGCACTAATGAGGGGCTGCACCCCCCACACCCCCCTACTTATATATACTAACTCCGAGATCGCACAAACACAAAATAAAAGCCAACTAACACACACACATTTTCCAACCCCTCACACACACATCAAACACATCAGCACACTCACACACACTCTAACTCCCACTCAAAACTCTTAGAAAACACAGTGAATTGAGCTTTCAGTGATTTGTGCACGGTCATTTGACTTTCAGTGAAATGTGCTTTCAGTGAATAGTCCCAGACCCCTATATATGTATGTATATATATATATATATATATATATATATATATATATATATATATATATATATATGGGTCTATGTTGCTTGCTTGAAATCCCAAAATCTCCAACAAGCAAAATTGATACCCATAAGTGCGAAACTGCACTACCGTGAAAGTGCATAATCGCAAAAGCCGGTTTACCAAACCAAAAAAAAACAAAAGAAATACTGATAAAATCAGTATTTTTCAGGGGGGCAAGCCCCCCTGCACCCCCCACACCCCCCTACTTAAACATACCAACTCCGAGATCACACTATAGTGCAGTAACAGGAAATATTCCTGTTACATGCTGTATGCAGATCTCCATGCAGTCCGGTCGAGTTTTCACAACCTCGATCATATGGGGTCGGCCATATGAAGTTCGAGATATTGGGAATTCGACCATTTGCAGTAGACCCATATACATATATATATATATATATATATATATATATATATATATATATATATGTGTGTGTGTGTGTGTGTGTATCTGTACATAGAAATGGGTGGTACAGTAGATGGAGTTGTCACCTTACAGGAAAAGATTTTCTGGTTCAATTCTTGCCTGGGATGCCTTACTGTGTGAAGTCTGCATGTCCTCCCTGTGTTTATATGGGTTTCCTCTGGGTGCTCTGGTTTCCTCCCACATTCAAAAGACATGCAGAAGGTGGATTTTGCCCACTAAATTGGCCATGGGTGTGTGGTGTGGAAGAACTACTTTGGCAGGGCTAGTCACTTGGTTGTTTAAATGTTGCCTCTAGATGATTGTCACTGCTGAAGTGCCAACCTGACTCCATGTGCAAAAATGGGAAAAAAATGGTTGTGGATGGATGTATGCATGTATATAGTCTCTCTTGTTTTACTTTTACTTTTCTGCAATTTTTCCTTTCAGATTTATTGCCCCCTTTGTATTAAGAATGCCCTGAAGCTTTTGGCACTCTAATTGCCTTTTATATGGAACTCTGCTTAAACTCCAGGCAGTTAGAATTATAGAAAGCACTCTTAAGGTTTAAAAAACTGGCTGCTTGGTCATATCCTTGGCAAGATGTAATCCTAATAGCTTGGGCTACTGCTACAGTAATCTATTAGAACATCTACAGTTATGGTAAAATAACTTACACAACTGTACTTTTTTTTTTTTTTGCAGTGATGAGGTGGATGTGAGAAGCATGCCATACTTCACATCAACACTGATTTCAGATGTATAAATTCCAGAATATGATGTGTCAGATAAGAGGGGGACCATGGTGGGTCAGCAGTTAGCATTGTCACTTCACAGCAAGAGATTTTCTGGTTTGATTCTCGGTTAGGGTGCCTTCTGTGTGGAGTCTGCATGTCCTTCCTGCAGTCATGTGGGTTTCCTCTGGGTGGTCCAGTTTCCTCCTACATTCCAAAGACATGCAGTAGGTGGATTGGACACTCTAAATTGGCCATGTGTGCGAGTGAGTGGTATGGATGAACTACAGCATCAGGGCTAACCACCCGGTGGGGTAAACCCTGGTTGAGATGATTGCCACTGTTGAAGTGACACTCTGACCCCAAGTGTAAAAAGGGAAAAGGAGTTGGTGATGGATGGATGGATGTGCCAGATGAGAAATAGGAGACATAAGTATTCTAAAACAAACATTTATTAAAAATACAAAACAAAACAATTAGCTCTTTCGTCCCTTTTTAAGAATGGACTCCTTCTGAAGTTTGAAAAACAAAATAAAAAACAGCTATTTTAAAAATGTTTGTTATGTGACCCAATCCAGAATTCAACTTTAATATCTTACATTGCTGAGCTGGAGTTCATTATTTATACTGGTTCGATTTTAACCACATCATATTTGTTTTACAAAGGATGTTGATCATATTAGGTCTGATTCTTTAAATTCCAGAACTTGCGTTTTTCTTGGACTATGAGCCGACTGGGTTGGGTCACATGACAAGCATAATTAAAAATGACTGTTTTTATTGTTTTTTTTCAACTTTCTGAGGAAGTCCATTTCCCCCCCTCCCAAAAAAGGCACGGAAGTGCTAATGTTTTTTTTTTTTATAAATGTTTGCTTTGGAATATTTACAGCTCCTATTTCAAATTTTACAGATCTTACTCTGGAATGTATATTGGTTTAATAGTGAGTATGGATAGCGTGATAAATTTTGAACTGATTTCAGATGTCTTTTTGAACCTATCTTTACCAGTGATTTCATCAAAAGAGGTAAACAAGGGGGAAAGCCAGTTAAATATTTTGGACTAGATATGCACATAAAACCTAAATATTATCTGATGAGAACCAAGAACCTCAAAAAAAAAAAAAAAAAAAAAAAAACAAAAGCTGCCTAGTCCTTTGCTCCTCTCTAAATGGGAACCATAGCTGAGAAAAAGTGAAATTTGTGATAATGGGTTGCCTGCTACATGTAGAATGGACAAAAGCAGTCAGAATGCAGGGTATAATAAGATGTTTGTGTATTATGTCATTGTGATGTGAATGCCACATTTTAACAAGCATTTAAGGTAAACCTTAGAGGTTTGAAAGAAGAAACAGCTTCCACTGTGTTTTTACAAACTGAGTAGAAAGAATGGCATTAACATGCCTAGCTTCTGGATACAGATTTCATTTTGGTAGACTTTAGTGGATATTTTTTAACTGACCAGTTTCAAACAGGATTTTGTAATTGTATTTATTTGTTAACCAGGTAGGTGAGCTAGTCCATTTCAAACCTTTTTAATCCATGATCTGGGCCACAAAGCTAATGGTAAATTAAATTTACACGGACAATTTAGAGTAGCCAATCAACTAGTATGTTTTTGGGATGTAAGCAAAGAATGGAGTCCTCAAAGAAAATGAATGCCAAGATCATGCCTAAATGTTAGTAGGGGGAGCAATGACTTTGAAATGCGTCAAGAAGGACAGACTGCGTTATTAACATTTCAGGAGATATACAGAGCTGAGAGTCACAAAGAGTTTAGTTCTGTGAAGTTTTGGCTGTACTTGTGGACAAATTGTTTTATTGCCAGGCTGAATCATTTACTTACAACATATTGTACCTACTGTTGGGCTACCCAATGAGAAACTTAGTTCAGTTTTCTCTTTTATACCAATGCTTTTTTGGCATGTGCATCTTAATTCTGAAAAACCTTATTGGGTTGTGAGGAATAACGGGGAACATATCTTAAATATTATTTCAACAAAATGTGCAACACAGTGTGTTACAAGTATGTGTAATCATAAACAGATCAGAGATTAGAACTGACAAACATGGTGTAATCAGTTGCACTGCTGTTTATATTTCTGCAGAGTATGAATTTATGTTTCAGAACTTTATTGGACAGTTGGAATATTATTCTCTTCTTGTTTTAAGATCAGTAGTTTTTATCTGAATGCTAATTAGGTTAACTTTTTTAGTCTTCTCTCGCAGGTGTAGCCTGTATTTCTTGTCTCATTACTCTCATTACTCTGATACAATGCTTAGGCCTAAAGGCTGTCTAGGAACACTGACTCCTAGAATGCAGGGTTATAGACATTTGAGTTTTTCCAGGTATCTAAATTATTCTTAACTGTATATAATGTTGGTGACTCGCATTTTGTTAAGGGTAGCTTGTAACAAATTATGGGAATGGGTTGTGGGACAAAATTCCTTCTTGTATCAGCTCTGAAACTTTTTATGCTCTAGTTCAAATTACTGTGTCTATGCATCTTAGACGGATTGACTACATTAAGATTTAAGGATACCCTGAGGGCTTCATTGTGCGTTGCACTGTATGCCAGGATTAGGATATCTCAAAAATGCCAGTAATGCATGGAAAAAAAAAAACTAACTTTTCATACCTTTCCAATTATGGCAAATTCCCCACAAATATGATTTTCCTGTTTATATCTGTGGACTGACTTTAACCATGTAAGTTATCCTTAATGCAAAATAAATTATTATATTCCAACACTGGATGTATGTAAATCTTAAATGCACTGGTCATACAGTCTGGGTCTCGTGTAGAAAATTTTTAACAGTAATTTCA
>NC_056728.1:550544067-550681567 GCF_019279795.1 Protopterus annectens
GGTCCCATGGATGCTGTGTTTACTGCCTTTGAGACAGCATTTCCCACCTGTGCGTTACAGATGTTCCAGGATCTACAATTCTCTGGTATTGATATCTCTCCATGTGGGGGGGAGGGGGGGGAATGTTAGCACTGAACCTGTCAGCCAGTATGTTGGCAATGTGTGTAGGTGCAGTCATCTTCACATCATTCTGAACCCAGTCTGAGCATATCTGGGAGTGTCCTCCCAGGTGTCCAACATAGCTAAAGAAGGCCTTATGATTGTCTGCTGAGTCCTTGTTAATTTCTCCGTTGAATTTCCCCTGGATGATTTCATGACAGGTTGTAGTTATTCACATATAATGAGCAAGGGTGTGTTACCGTACAAGTATTCCGCTTTAACTTGTAGTAGCTACCTCCTGTCGTTGTAGAGCTTGTTCATGGCTGGGGTCCACCAGACTGGATGCTTGTCTTTGGTACAAAGAGTCTCAGTTTTGTATGGGATTGCCTGATCCATGCAGTCCTGTAGGTGCTGGTGGAAGGCATATGTACGTGATTCAGCGGTTTGAGGAATGTTCACCACTGGCTCAGGGGCCTTAAAGGAGACCACAGTAGTGTTCAGAAGTGTGAAATCGGCTTTTGAGAAAGGCATATGTATGGTAACCGGCACCACTGTACACATGGAACATCATAGCAAGAAACCACGGCCGGATGTGGGTAATGCTGGACATACCCACGGCAGACGTGGCGCGTTCCCGAGTCCGATGCACGAGGGACCACACACATAGCCGGCCTTAGGCATAGGCCAAGTAGGCAGCCGTCTAGGGCGTTGCTCTACTCGGGGCACCTTTCCAGACTTTATTTGGTGTAGGTAGACCAGGAGGGGGGTAGCGGGTGATGTGGCGGTGGCAACATGGAGTCCTTCTGCCTAGGGCACCACTTAACCACTCTTCCCGTGGGTAATACAGCAGTACCCACACCCAGACGCGGGTCATTGCTAGTATGCCATATCATCTATGGCAAGAAACCATATATTCCCAGACATGATGGCACAGCATAATGCCTGTCCGCCGCCCAAACGCAGACATACGGCACCCGCGGCAGTGTGGACGTACTGCGCGAGATGTCCGTTACCAATGTCGACACTGTCTCGCTTTGTGAAACAAACTCAACATAGCGATTCAATACTAAACAGCGACGGAGAGCCCCATGTCCCCGTGGCTGAGCTGTTCAACCTGTTCCGCCATGTTAAATGTGTGTAGCAGAGCGGAACCGGCCCAAACCAAGCAACGGACATGTCTGTGGCTCAGTGAAAGCCGTCACGCAATGGTAAACCCATGTAATATTGCGACACAGGTCATACATACCGAGGGTTACTAATGGAAATAGGTCCGTTCGACCAGACCGTGTGCAATTAGTATAACAAGATCTACAACGGGTACACCGGCCAATCAGCGCACACGGTTATGAATAATTGGGGGGGGGTGACATGGTATCATAGACACGGACAAACCGTGCCCATGTGACTCATCTAACATTCGTACACGGTCAGGGCAGTTCCGTAGACTGGGCGGACAAGACCAAACCCAAAGCACCACAGGAACACCCTGACAATCGAACGCCTGTATGCGTAGGGGATATAAGCACCTGTGATCTGAACATCCCTGCGGTCACGACATATGCATCCTGGGCCATGAGCGAGAGGGAATAAGGAATGTTTAACATGCAGTACCGCACCTTTCCCAGCAGGAGAATGGATGCCTGTGACGTGCGTGAGTGCGGGGGGGGGGGGGATATGTAAATGTAGCTAAGTACCATGGGTATGCATATTAATGACACCGAACAGATAACGTGTAGTGGTCACAGTAACCGGCAAACGTGAATGCAGTCACGTTTGAATTACGACTATAGAACATATAGATGTGAACGCAATGCGTAATCGTCCATGCTGCAAAGGCTGTGACATGTATCAAGTTGTAGGTGCGTTCTGCACACGTACGTCAAACGGATCAGAGATATGTTACCGGAATAGTCACAACTAACACACACCACGTAACCACACGGACCCAGTAAACATATATAAACGGAATACGGATATGCATGTGCGCCTGCGCGTAACCCACAATTAGGAAATGCGAGTGTGCGTGTGTGATCCACCCAAAGCAGGGAAGGTTAAGGATGTGTCCTCCACTCATTTACATTCATAATTGTAAAATATATGCTTAAATTGTACTTATTGATTCCATGCTTTGGAATCGTAATGCTACAATTATACACATTGATATAACATATCCTGATCAACACACTACATTCTAAGGTTTACTCACAACAATTATCAACTATGTTTCAATATACTGATTGTATTGACCAATATTGTATTTATATTAACACATTGTTGTCGTATTATTGTTTCCATTAACTAATGTATGCAACACTGATTTGTATATGTCACGTTATCATCAAGACTTGGAGCACTATCCACTTAACTATGAGCAGGTTCATTGATTAATTGACTTTAAACTGACTCTGAAGGAAGTGTATAAGGGACGACTATGTAATGTATTTCATACTCCGACGATGCCCCATGTTAGTAGGTGAAAGAGCTCAGTATCTTTTGACTGTGGAGTGTATCGTTTTTGTCATTGTCTGTTGTGGCCGATATATGTTCAATAATGTCATTTATGAAGATGGGCAGGACGCAAGGTTTGCTGTATTTCCGCTTACTGGCACGTGGATATAGATAGGCCAAGTAATACATAATATGGGTAGTCAAGCAGACATCCGCGATTGGGGAACATACAGCGGCAGTCAAAACCACTGGCCAGATGGTGACAGTCCAACACGTTCTACACTTTACATATGCACATCGGTGTCCATTGTAGGACTCCAAAAATTGATCCATTCGCAATATCAAACAGCTGCGATCGACCCAGACAAGGTGACAGCCGTGACTACGGCACAGCTAGACATATGCACCACCAGCGTGTTTAAGGTTGATGATAACTGTCCATGAAATGCAGGACATATGAACAGAAATCCCCAGATTGTCGTGTCCATAGAAGTGCGTCCACATCCCAGTCCTGCACACATGAAGGATGTGTAATGGGTACCGTGGGGGGTTGCAGCCATGGGATCCTGGGTATGCAAAAATGGGGCTCGGTGTTGTTTGGCAGATAATCCGTTGTCCCGCCCGTGGGAGGGCTGTGGGTATAGCGTGCCTTAGTCCCCACTAAGGATGCAAAGCATCCACTGGGTAATGCTAAAAGCAGGTGTGAAATGTGTTCAGCCCTATATCAGTGTCCAGTAGGCAATTCCCATGGATGGACAGGTGTACGACCAAGATGGCACCTATAACTGGAAACCTGGTGGAATTACACAGCTGCGGTAAGGCATAACACAGGAAATACAGATAGGGACTACAGTAGACACTCCCCATACAAAGTCAGACCGCCGTGCGAATACCGGCGTACACAGCACTCGATCTGCCAGCAACAACATGAGGATCACTCGCTTCCATACTGCGGAACAAATGGGCGACCTGTGGAACACATACTAATGGCACACTAACAACCTCAACTAGGAAGGTCAGACGATGTTTCAACACTAGCGTTCCAGCATATAATGAACATCCTTCAATGAATAAATAGGGTATGCATGTTCTGGCTGTTTTATATTGACAATACAGTGGCGTATATGTCCTACTGGGCCTTCTGAGGATTACTTAAAGCAGTTGCCAACCTGCAGCATTACATCAATACCATTTGGGTTAATCGTAGTAGAACATGGGTTTCGTAGCACAACATAATATGTGTAGTCAAACACACATCCGCGATTGGGGAACATACAGCAGCGGTCACAACCACTGGCCAGATGGACACAGTCCAACATGTTCTACATTTTACATATGCACATTTGTGTCCATTGTAGGACCCAAAAATTGTCCTATTGCAACGCCAACCGGGTGCGAGCGGAAGACCAAGATGAACTACAGCCGTGACTACGGCACAGCTACATATATGCACCGCCAGCGTGTTCAAGGTTGATGACAACTGTCCATGAAATGCGGGACATATGCACAGAAATCCACAGATTGTCGAGTCCACAGATGTGCGTCCACATCCCATTCCAGCACACATGGAGGATTTGCTATGGGTACTGTCGAGGGTTGCAGCCATGGGATCGTGGGTATGCAGAAATGGGTGTTGGAGATGATTGGCAGATGATCCATTGTCCCGCCCCGTGGGAGGGATGTGGGTACAGAACATGCCTTACCACCCACCAATACTGACAATCATCCACCGGAGAATGCTATATGCAGCTGTGAAATGGGTACAGCCCTACACCAGTGTCCAGTAGGCATTTCCCAAGGATGGACAAACGTACGGACAAGATGGCACCCATAATAGCAAACCTGGTGGAATCACACAGCCGTAGTAAGGCATAACACAGGAAATACAGATGGAAACAACAGTAGACACACCCCATAGACATCCATCCTGCCGATGAATCCCGGCGTACACAGCAGCCAAGGTGCTAGCAAGTATGTGGAGATCACCCGCTTCCACTCCGCGGAACATACGGGCGACCTGTGGAACACATATTAATGGCACACCAACAACGTCAACTAGGAAGGTCATACTATGGTTAAACTATGGCGTTCCCACATAAATAACATCCTTTCATGAATAAATAGGTTCTACATGTACCGGCTGTGTTATAATGACAATACAGTGGCGGATAGATCACAATGGTACCTCTGAGGGTTACTTAAAGCACTTGCCAACCTGCAGTACTACAGTAACACCATATGGGTTAATTGTGGAAGGACACGGGTTCCGTAGCACTACATAATATGGGTAGGCAAACAGACATCCGGGACTGGGGAACATACGGCGGCAGTCAAACCCACTGGCTGAATGGACACAGTCCAACATGTTCTACACTTTACATATGCACATCGGTGTGCAATGCAGGACCCCAAAATTCCTCCTTAAGTGTTGGCAACAGGCTGCGATCGTGTGACCCAGAAGAAGTGACAGCCGTGACTACGGCACAGGTAGATATATGCACCACAAGCGTCTTCAAGGGTGATGACAACCGTCCATGAAATGCAGGACATATGAATAGGACTCCCCAGGTTGCTGCGTCCATACACGTGCGTTCACATCCCATTTCCGCACACATGACGGGTGTGCAATGGGTACTGTCGAGGGTTGCAGACATGGGATCGTGGGTATGCAAAAATGGGTCTCGGTGTGGATTGGCAGATGATCCGTTGTCCCGCCCCGTGTGCGGGACGTGGCCATGGCATATGCGTTACTCCGCACTAATAATGCCGATCATCCACCGGAAATGCAGAATGCAGCTGTGAAATGTGTACAGCCCTATACTAGTGTCCAGTAGGCAGTTCCCATGGATGGACAAACGTACGGCCAAGATGGCACCCATAGCTGCAAACTTGGGGGAATCCCACAGCTGTTGCAAGGCATAACCCAGGAAATACAGATAGGGACTACAGTAGACACTCCCCATACAAAGCCAGACCGCTGGGCAGATACCGGCGTACACAGCACTCAATCTGCCAGCACATAAATGGGGATCACACGCTTCCATACAGTGGAACAGATGGGTGACCTGTGTAAACATACCAATGGCACAATATCAACGTCGGCTGGGAAAGACATACGATGGTCAAACTATGGCGTTCCCACCAATGAAAGACATCCTTCAGTGAATTAATAGGATTGATGTCAATTGACCATGGCAAACACCCAATGAACAGGAAAGACTTGCTGGCACCCTATGGCCACAAACCATGTCACACATAGGTAGATGGAACAGTCAACTTAAACATTTCGTCCACGACAGGTCGCATATGGTATCCAAAGGTTCTTCATAGACATGTATGCGCTATCACCCGTAGGCCCTGTGAGACTTACACATAACATGGAAGCATCCAGGCTTTAAATATCCACCCTTACACTTCCATTTGTCACTTTCTACGCGAACAATGAACATGTAGCCACAGCATAGAAGGCACAGACGCACTGCTAATGAAACACACACATGTCAACATCTCAGAAAGCATCCTATGAACACACGTATTACATGATATTGTACTATGAAAAACAAACATACCAGCAACCTGCGGCAAGAATAGTCCCCGTAGTTCGACACAACACAAGTCTTCTTAACATTTAAACAGTTTATTAAAACATGCAACGTTTTCGTTGTTTCCACACCTTCTGCAGAAAAAAGCAAATTCTAAAAATGTTCACAATCAACACTGTGAGTCTTAACGAGTTCTTATATCTCACATTGTTGATTGTGAACAGTTTAAGAATTTGCTTTTTCCGAAGGAGTTGTGAAAGCAACGAAAACACACACACACACGGAAGGGACGGGAGACGAACCTACGCCTATCTACCTGAACTCACCACAGTATGAAGCATTTACAGAACGCGCTACCGAGTTTACTGAGCAGAGTGCTGTCAGAGGCATACTTGTAGGCTGGTGACATCACCCGCAAGACAATAGTTGGCAATAGCCAAGGTATGTGTTGCGAAGCGTCTAAAAGCATGTTCATTCGCAGAGGCAGCTGGAAACACACACACACACACACACACGGAAGGGACGGGAGACGAACCTACGCCTATCTACATGAACTCACTACAGTATGAAGCATTTACAGAACGCTACCGAAGTTTACTGAGCAGAGTGCTGTCAGAGGCATACTTGTAGGCTGGTGACATCACCCACAAGACAATAGTTGGCAATAGCCAAGGTATGTGTTGCGAAGCGTCTAAAAGCATGTTCATTCGCAGAGGCAGCTGGAAACACACACACACACACACACACACGGAAGGGACGGGAGACGAACCTACGCCTATCTACATGAACTCACTACAGTATGAAGCATTTACAGAACGCGCTACCGAATTTACTGAGCAGAGCGCTGTCAGAGGCATACTTGTAGGCTGGTGACATCACCCGCAAGACAATAGCTGGCAATAGCCAAGGTATGTGTTGCGAAGCGTCTAAAAGCATGTTCATTCGCAGAGGCAGCTGGAAACACACACACACACACACACACACACACACGGAAGGGACGGGAGACGAACCTACGCCTATCTACATGAACTCACTACAGTATGAAGCATTTACAGAACGCGCTACCGAGTTTACTGAGCAGAGCGCTGTCAGAGGCATACTTGTAGGCTGGTGACATCACCCGAAAGACAATAGTTGGCAATAGCCAAGGTATGTGTTGCGAAGCGTCTAAAAGCATGTTCATTCGCAGAGGCAGCTGGAAACACACACACACACACACACACGGAAGGGACGGGAGACGAACCTACACCTATCTACATGAACTCACTACAGTATGAAGCATTTACAGAACGCGCTACCGAGTTTACTGAGCAGAGCGCTGTCAGAGGCATACTTGTAGGCTGGTGACATCACCCGCAAGACAATAGTTGGCAATAGCCAAGGTATGTGTTGCGAAGCGTCTAAAAGCATGTTCATTCGCAGAGGCAGCTGGAAACACACACACACACACACACACACGGAAGGGACGGGAGACGAACCTACGCCTATCTACATGAACTCACTACAGTATGAAGCATTTACAGAACGCGCTACCGAGTTTACTGAGCAGAGCGCTGTCAGAGGCATACTTGTAGGCTGGTGACATCACCCGCAAGACAATAGTTGGCAATAGCCAAGGTATGTGTTGCGAAGCATCTAAAAGCATGTTCATTCGCAGAGACAGCTGGAAACACACACACACACACACACACACACACACACACACACACGGAAGGGACGGGAGACGAACCTACGCCTATCTACATGAACACACTACAGTATGAAGCATTTACAGAACGCTACCGAGTTTACTGAGCAGAGTTCTGTCAGGATGCATTCCTCTACGTGGGTGGTATCATTTCCAGAGGCATTGCGCCCGATCGAATTATGTCAGAGTGCGCAGTCACGCAGCCTGTTACCATCCCAAGGTCGCCGTACAGTAACACGTTAGTGCTGCAGTCGGGAATACCAAGTAACTACTGATCAGTACATCACTGCCTACTGGGCATGCTCAGACACTTAGACTCGGCACAGAGCAGACATGCATACACATGGTGCGACGGCATGGGTGGCGGAATGTGGACCGTCGTGTGTCCAGCCACACAACAGCAACCTGGCCATGCCACAGACGTGGCCGTTGCGAAGGGGATACAGGCATGCACCGGGTATAACTGCAGTCGGGCGGTGTGCACTGTGCTGTGTGTCTATCTACACAGCTGCCTACTGGGCATGCTCAGACACTTACACTCGGCACAGAGCAGACATGCATACACATGGTGCGACGGCATGGGTGGCGGAATGTGGACCGTCGTGTGTGTCCAGCCACACAACAGCAACCCGGCCATGTTGCAGCGGGGAATATCTAGGTGCAATTAACCATGTGTAGAACTGGCCTACAGTTTGTTGCATGCTACAGACAACCCTCCCAAACACAGGATACCTGCACAGACGTCCTGAGGACACTGGTGAGTGTGCATGCTCTCACAACAGCACCGTACTGGGTGACATGAACCACCCATACATAGACTGGGAACATTACCCATGGCACAACACACTACGCCACCGGTCCCAGGTGTTCTCACACCTGGCCACTGTTAAACAGCCATGCACCATACACACTAGGGTGGGATGTCTGACAGTTCTGCCCATCACACATGGTGAGGATATGTCCCACACAGGATGTACAGCCCTCAATGGTGATGCCAGACCATATAGTGGATCCACTGGTCATCCACATCCTGCACCCAACACCGGCATGGGGGACCTAAGTGATGACCTCTCCACAACAAACCACACACATCATACGACCGGTGTGGTACCCTACAAGTCCTCCAAGCCAGTGTTGAACACAGGCCAGACTGCCAACCGCCTAACGAATGCCTTCTCTGAGCACCCACATGCATGTCTGCAACAGGCAAACATGATAAGATCAGGACCTTGTCCACCACAGGTAGGCACATGGTGTGGTGGACCCCAGCCACTGACAAGCTGTACATCAACAGTTGGAGCTAATACATGACAGAGCAATGTCAGTACCAGGGAAACCATCTCCCATTCATCCCGGCGTCACCATACGGCCACACATACAATCATCCACGGCCGCTTGTGGGAGTGGTACTGCAGAGGGCACATGAGACAACCATAGGGCCTCCCCTAACTGTGGTAAGGACATGGTTGGGGCACACAGACTTGGCTGGAAATGGTCCAGAATGGTACAACGGTCACTGCACCCACAGACATTGTCTGCAAACCAGCGGACATGTTCCAAGCATACATCCACCCCCCCCCAAGAGGGACATATCCATCCCACCAGAGTGTAGCCTCCGAAACATCTCATATGGCCTGGAGTGATCCCATATCTCTATGGCGGTTGACACAGCACCAATGGGCACCGATGGTGTCCCTGGCTGTGTGCTACCCATCCTCATTGAGGCCCTCGGCCCACACATGCGGCCACTGTGTCATGTTAGCCTTACTATGGGCTATGTCCCCGATGGATGGCATATGGCATCTGTGGTCCCACTATGCCAGGGTAGTGCTCTTATGGACTGTAGACAGCCACACCCTATCGGCTTGACAAGCCTTGTCTGCAAAGCTGTGGGGAGGTCCATACAGGAGCCCATGGATACAGACAGCGGTGTACAGCCAATACCGGAACATACCCACAACAACATAGTCAAGGGCGGATCCTGCCTCCCGAACCTGCTCGTCCTGTCTGGAGTGGTCACCAAGGTCATTGATGGGGATACGCGGGTTTGCACACAGTACCATGTCCTGGTGGGAGCGTTCAGAGCACACTCCACATGGGACCCATGGAAAGGCTCGCCAGCATACATGTGGGGACATATGTCACCCGATGCTTCTCAGAAAGGTTGGAGGTCACACCACACAGGGTTGGTGGTCCTGGTGCCTTGTCACACTCATATCTGGTCTCCAGTGGAGGCCCACAGGGCTCAGTCCTGGGCCCCCTGCCATACGGCATTCGACCTTCCAATGTGCATGCAATCATAGGGGGATTGTGGCAGACAAGGTATGCAGATGACTACACACCGGCCACCATACCCAACACCCCATGTGACATGGACATCCACCTAGGGCGTCATAGACATGGATAACTGGTGCCAGAGCCATGGCCTGCTACTACATGCTAGAGAAGGTGCAGACCTACCCAGTGTGAAGGACATGTTCAGCCCAATGTCACATGTAGGTGGTAAGCCATTCAAGATGGTGGACATGTTCATGGAAATGGCTACCACACCTGTCGGTAACCTCTGTCAACACACACAATGGCAATGTGGGTGTGAAGACATTCCACTGTGGCCTCCTGGTCTGGAAGGAATCGCATCCACATCAGGGTTGTTCATTGTACCCCTGTACACATCACACACCAGAGCAATGACTGCGTACAATGGCACATCTGGCCTGTAGCTAACCTGACGCCTGCAGCACTTGGAAGGACCGCAAACGTTACACAAGGCGGGGATGACGGTGCTAGGACATGTGTCACAAGCTGCACGACCAAGGGGACTCCGGCTGTAAACCTTCCCAGCACATCTGCTCTGTGGTGATCTGTGCCTGGCATACACGGCCATGTCTGACCTGGGTGACATGGGCATATTCCACTTCCTAGGCTCCAGGCAAACACGGGCACAGAAGCGACTGTCAGACACATCACCACAAAGATGAGTGGGACGTGCTGGGGGAACAGGGTCAACGGACGGAGACCCCCTACAACACGTAGAGGAGTGCCAGCCCATGTGAAGGAAAGGCCCTGACTGCCTTCGTCCAGGAGTAATAATGACGTGTGGATGTGTGAATATAGTTATGCGCCAGGCATCATCTGTGTGTCAGTGCTGGACGAGGGACTGGGGACTGATGGATGTGGCATCCCCATCCTGAGGGGTGTTAGCAGCCACACACAGTCATGCTAGGTCCACACATGTCGTAGGGCACATACCCTGTTATGTACATGTGCGCCTATGTACCTATGTAGGGGTCCATGCCGGTTGCGGGTACCTGTGCTATGCTGATGTTGCCAGACATGCCTGTGGGTACCCCACGACTACACGTGGGGAACTATTTACAGTGCTCCCAGTAGGCACATGCAAGTACACCATCATTGTCATACGGGTTAACTGAACCAACATGGTGCTACACATGTAACCACCACGCATACTGTGTACACAGATCAATGAATGCTGCACCTGTCCTGCATGGTATGTCTGCTGCATGATGTCAGTGCACAACCCACATCACATACACACCTGTCACCAGCCATACACACACACCACAACATACACATCACATACTATGCGGACACAGGTATCACATACACCTCTCACTATCTTGTCCACCCTGTGCATCAGAATATGTTTGCATAACCGTGCACTGATGGTGTAGCTCACAGTTATGCGGCAGAGACTTCATCATATGCACAGGGTGATATGTGCCACAGGCATGGGCTGTACCAATGGATGACATCATGTGTGTGTGTAAGGGCCTGTGCATTGACTGGGCATGACTGTGTAGATTGCATGTGGGTGTGGTGGAGCCCTACAGTCGTGTTTGCTGTGTGTGGGTTTGTGTGTACACAGTTCAGTCATCTGTGATGCCTACACGTGGTATGCTTGGCAGCCCCAGACTGTACAGTGCAGGTGTTACGGCTCACTGTGTCCGCCTGCGGCGGCGTGACCCGTGCCTGCCTGGGGTCGCACGGGCACAACCGGGTGGAGGTACGGACTGTCCACTCTCCGATGTCACATGTCCGCTGGAAACGTGCCCACGCCGGGGCCGCCCAGGGCCACGTCCACGTGGCCTGCTCTGTCCTGGTGTGGTTGGTGTAGTAGCAGCTGCACTGCTGCTGCTACCAGCACTGTGTGGGTGGGCATGGGAGGTGGCACGCACACGCCGACCTGCAGCAGGTGGTGTTGCTGGCCCACGCCCACGCCCTATGCCTCACCCCTACCTGGTGTTCCTGCACGGACAGCCCACGCTCAAGGATGGCCATGCCTCGGTCGAGGATACCAGCCATCTCACCCAATCTCCTATCCAGAACATCGGCAAGATGCTGTTGGGCATTCGCCAATGCCTGGATGTTGTCATTCAAGGAACGGATTGCAGACCTCTGCAGCCTCTGCCCTTCCTGGTTCTGCCATTCGGCACGTGCCTGCGCCGCCATTACAGTCTGGAACATGCGTCTGGTTATACCAGCTGCTGCACCCTGTACGCCAGGTGTATGTCTAGCGGTGCTCCCCTACGAGCAGCACCTGCCACATGCCTGCGTGGCACTGCACCAGTCATTACACTGGCAACATGGTGTGTACCCACACCTTCTGCAGCCACCACACATTCCTGCTCGGTGCCAACAGACGCTGACTGACCGTCATCTATGGGCAACGGTGTTGGGGTATGTGTCGGCATCTGAACTGTGTGCAGGGATGAAGGGGACGTACGTGTGATGTTCTCCAATGGCACAGTCTCTGCCTGTGACGACCCTGCCTGTGCCTCATGCACATGGTCATCACCACTAGTATCTGTGGGGACACTAGCATCAGATGGACCGCAGGAGGGAACTCACCTACAGCACCTGTCAATACAAAGACATACCATCGGTTACAATACAGACACACACACACACACACACACACACACACACACACACACACACACACACACACACACACACACATCATGCATGTGACAATGCAGGTGGCATGCAGCATTCACACACCACAGACCAGTGAATGTAGACCAGACATTCATAGTGGCAGTATGCACACTGCCCTGGTGGGAACAGTACAACAGGCAGGTGTCTTTTAGTAGGCATGCAGTACACACATTCATGGTAGTTTGCATGCATCACCGTGATACACCGTGTGGCCACGGGCGAGTTGACAGTACACATGGCTGCCAACACTATGTCATGTACACCGCAAACATGTGTGATATCATGTGGACATGTGACGATGGTGTCCCACCGCATGCACCACATCACAACGGCTGTCACGGTGCAGTGTTATGTGTACAGTCTACAGATACAATGTATGGGTAACAGGGATGTCTGTGCAGGTGCGGTTGGTGTGAGCTGTGTACATAGCTGTACAGTGTGGAGTGCGGGCACTGTGCCACTGCACAGTAGCAGGACACAGTTATGTTTCTGTGCGATGCGTGACCTGGACGCGTTACATTGCCATGTCTGTAAGTCAGTTCAGCTGCTCAGCAGCACGTATATGGTGGACATTGGAGGCACCTGTAGTAGCTGTGGAGAGGCATTCCATGTCACTGGTGTACTACATCGGATGTCCAGGGGGTCCACTACAGTGATGAGCCCACTATGTGTGTACAGGGTGCAACGGTGACTACCCACTGTGGATGTACTGTGTGGCAACATGCCTGTAGGTATCGACCATGGCCTTGTCTGTCTGGGTCATTGACAATTGTGTGTGGTGGACATCGGGCACACGGCCCTGTGGTGGCCCATGTGACATACAACCATACTAGTGTAAGGTGTCACATTCCCTACGGATATGCAGACAGTGTGGATGTCTGCTATGTCGTGCATAGGTCATGTCATGGTGTGGAAATGTTGCAGCCAGACATCCACGTGCATGGGACATGGCATGTGCCATGTCACAACGTGTGCACCCGATGCAGGGGCATAGCTCACATTGGTAACACCTGTGCTCTGGCAAGATCACAGCTCACTATGTGGTACTGTGTGCATACTGCAGAGGCATACCGATGCATACTACACATGCAGCCATTGTGGAACACCTACACCATTGTATGCATAGCTGACTGCACGTAACACACCAATAGGTCGTGTGGTGTCATGCTAACGGTTGTATCTACTGTACATGGGTGGTGTGTGTGTCGGGTGGTGCAACCTGTATAGCGTGACTGGGGCACACACAGGTGTGCATGTCATGCCTGGACACATGTGGAATATCAATACACCATATCATGCCTTTGACTAGCAACAGACTTACCTGCAACAGACCCTTGTGTTTGCGACACGCCAGACGTACCTGTAAAGGGATGACACAAAGGTATACACATTATCCATTACTATCGCCACGGTCAGCACTGTGCATGTCACATCATGCATCTGTGAGTTAGCATGTGCTATGCACATGTCTGCTAACACAACATAGCATACTGTAGTATGCATCTTGTGTGGCCATATACCTGGCATGTATTGCTATATTATGTGTTGTAGTATGACACCCACCCCCACGACACTCATCATACAAACATGCAACACTGACTTACCATGCAGCTCCAAGCTCATAGTTCGGGAGACACCCACCTCCACGATGGACGCATGGGTTTCTGCGTGTTGTTCCGTGGGTGTCCCCAGACTGGCCAGGAGCTCCTCCGTGGCTGTGAGTGGGGGCTGGGTTGGTGGCCCACCACCTGTCCCACGTTGTTGTCTGGCGATTGCAGCGGCACGCTGTCTTGCATGCCGGATCAGGTCTGTGCAGTGCCTGCGGATCTGCTGATAAGTGCGGTTGTATCCGCCCAGGCTGTTCACCCTCCTGCACATCTCCTCCCACATCACCTGTCGTTCCTGTGCCTGCTGTGGCACATGACTGAATAAGAGGTCGTGATTGGTATGGAGGTATGGGATAATCACCTCCTCCTCCTGTCGACTGAATGCGGGCAGCCAGGAACGTGGCATTATCTGTAAGACATAATGATGGTGGCAGGTCACATTTACACTGCTGTGCTGGCATACTGTTGGAATTACATTGCTATGACAAGTACGACATCTGCACAGTAATCTGTGAAAGGCATCGTGGCAGTGACACAGCTGATGTGTTGGCTTCACACCATTGAGCAGTGGGTGTCACATCATATCTGCGTGCCACCCCATCACACTGTACACGCACCATGTAGATGTTAGCCTGCTGTGGACATGTGTACCTGGCTGCACCTGTGTCCATATCACTTGGCATAGGTCCCCATGTGACGTCGGTGCTACTGTTCACCTGGACGCTGTGTATATGTCAGTACACATCACGTCTGTAGCCATTGTGAACATCAGCAGTGGCACTGTACACATACACATGGACACCTGCACATGCATGTGTTGTGCCATGTACATCCACACAGCACTGTACGGGTGTTGGACAACTTGCCACAGCTCACCTGTGTTGCACATGTGATAGACATAGGGCAATGTGTAACCATGACACATTAGCAGGAAAGGCCATGCATAGCATGTACACACACACATTGTCCAGAGCATCACACAGCACCTGTAACACCACAGGGTGCATCACCGCCACATTACTGCTGTGTATGGTTGATAGTGAGAGTGCCTTTTGTCCATTGCACCATGTAGGACTGGGATAGCTCATGCAGCCTTGCTGGGCAGGTCTGCATGGTATGGCAGGGTATGCCACATACATGGCACTGGGTGTAATCCACCTGGGGTTGATGATATTGGCAGGGTGGCTGTCCATTCCATATGTCTTTGCTATGTGTATATGGACATTCAACATGTCTATCACCATGGTGTGGACACTGGCCTCAAGCGAGGTATGCTGCACGCTGCTTGCTGAGGGTGTGTCTGGTGCATGCAGGTATCAGACATCCATGCATACACTGTAACCCTGGCAGGTGCTATGTGCTGGGATATTGATCAACACAGTGCTGTATGTGGACACACACCGCTATCCCGTGCACATGGATGGTTGCCTGCACTGATGTGGGTACCACATATGTGTACATCCAGTGCCTGCTGCCACCCCCATGTCTGCTGCTGCACTACACACCGCCATCCCTCCCTCTGTGAATGTGGTGTTGGGCACAGCATAGGTATCCATGTATGGGGACAGGGATGTTCACATAGCAGGGTCACTGATGGTATCGTCGATCTGACCATACACGTATGACGCACCCCTCACACATACAACCCATTCATATTGTTGTTCACAACGGTGACACAGCTATATTCCTATGCTGGAGACATTCACAGCCAGACATACACAGATGCATGCACATCCATCTGTGGCATGGCCTGGACTATTGGTGTGGTTCAGCACATAACATGTTTGACTGCAGCTGGCGCAGACCTACTGTGCACATGTCTACACGGTAAGCCTGTTCTACAGTAGGCATCTGTGATGTGCTGTGCACATCTCATATCTGCACATTTGGTTGGTGTCCATCGGTCCACGGGCCAGTGGTGGGACACACAGGGATGTTGCTGAACATATATGCATGCAACCCTGTACAGCTGTAACACTAGCCTCTCAGATGCTCATGTGTCGTGGACGTGAACACCGTACACACACATGTGGTTGTGGGCTGCCATCCATACCTATCTCCTCCTGTGGGTGCTATCATCCCACACACTCCTTGTATTGTATGTTCAGGCTATGCACCTATGTGGGGCTTGTGGGCATGCAATACGATACTATATGCCTTTGCACCCATCACAGACAATGTCACACAGGTACACCGGCAGCCGTACACGTCACAGCTTGTTGTCAGCACATCACATGTGGTACACACATAACACATCTCCTGTGGGACATGGTCAATTGTACGGGCATGTCCAGCGGTCACATGCCACAGCTACCCCTACATGACGACTATGCAGGACATGTGTCTGTACAGCTACTGTCACATGTACACGAGCAATGCCCCCCTACCTACATCACATGGTACTACCTGTGGGGTATGTGCATCTGCATCCATGCTATGGCCATAGATGACAATTGTACATCAATATGTGCAACATACCTCATTGGGGGTTGCCATGTGCACATGTTCCACGTGTCAATGCATTGTTTGTGTCTGTTGCGGTCATTGTTGTGCATGGTTTACATGGCTGCCATAGTGTACTGTGTGTGATTCCAGGTACTTCATTGGGCTACCAGCATTGTACATTTCCACAGCACATTCCGGCCATCATGTAGCCATCTTAGATGACAGTGGGAGGTGTTCCGCCATGTGCACATATGTCACACAGTACGAGGGTGACTGACACACATTGTCAGGACTGGGTTCTGACTGCTGTGGATGTGTGTAATGGTGTTGGCAACCATGACTGCGCCAGATGGTGTCATGTGGATGTGTAACATTCACAACACACACCTACATTCACATAGCAGCACTTCGTCCACGACAATGGACATTCCTGCATGGACACTGTGTGCGGTATGTCTGTATGACCACTGCATATATCAGTGGTAGCCACCAGCATGGCTGCCTACAACAGCGGTGTGTATCCTGTGCAAACATGGGTTACACCTGTCACAACACACCTGTGTCAGATGGCCCTGTAGTGGGTGACAGTGCAGTTCCATACATCATGTAACAGTATACATCGTGCACCAGTATATTGCAGACATGTGAACGGCTGTGCTACTCGACATATGCACACATGACACATCACCTGGTACACCGTGTCTGCCTTGCCACCTGCTATTGTGACCACCCTGTGATAACATTGTACGGCCCACATGGACTGGGACATGTGATGGCTCAATGGTGAATTAGCCCTCCGGGTGTGTCTAGCCAGGTGTCCAGTAGCCAGTGGTCTGCACGCAGGGATACTGTACATTGGCCTACTCTGTCACTGGGACTGTTGACTATGGTCATACTGTACTTATGCAGGCATGTGGTGTTTGTCCAGTTTGATAGTCGTGTTCATCCACACTACCGTGGCAGACATGACCTGTGGACATCTGCCTAAGGTGTGCAGCCCACATGTACATCTTCACATGCTATGCTGCCTGTGCAGCAGTGTCACATATCTGTCTCCAGCAGGGCTGTCACAGGTAGGCACAGCATGCAGTGATGTGTGACAATGCTTACACCCTCCACTGTGCTGTACACAAGCACTGCACACACAGTACGGCACGCATGTCATTTATCTGCAGTGCCTGGGACCTGCCTCCATGCCCTACACGGCACACCTGCCAGTCCAGATTGTACACAGATCATACCTCCCAGGCACATACCTGGACTGCAACACACACGGGTGGGTGGTTCCCACACCACACAGTGATTTACACACATACTGTATATTCCCGAGACACATTGCATCATAGGTAATCCATGTTCAGATACCCATGTTCGTGACCGCTACACACATTGTGACACGCAACGGTGGATACACTGTACACCACAGGTTACATGCTGGCCGTGTTGCCATACTGTACATTGCACCTAGGACAGTTGCTACTGCTATGTATTGACAGCAACACGCACTTCCCTAGTATGGACTCCCATGTACCCACACATGCTTGGCCATGCAGTGCGATAGCTGGGTGACACATTACACGACGCATACCATACCTACACTGCCCTCGGCATGCACCAAACCTCCATGTGTCTGTGTGCTATGCCTACACACATGGCCCCTCTGTTTGCTGAACATCCATGCTTCTCAGCCCTGGTAGCCACACCCTAGACACACGACCATCGCAGCATGCATGGTACATACGCTCTACAGCCGGTACTACCGACATCCACTGACAGAGGTAGTTGATGGCATGGCACCCGCACGATGGACAGTCTACATGACTATGCCGACACATATCACAGTGCACTTCCGCTACATTTACGCACTGGTAGGGACCATGCTATTCCACACAGAGACATGGTGGTACTGGCCTTTTCACAGACGCCACTGTGGTATTCCTGTTCCATGCACATGCTGTATGGGCACATGTGCAGGCTGTTGCACGGTAGTTATGTTCACATGTGTGTGGTGTGTCACCTGACAGTCATGGTGTGTCCTCATGGTGCATCACATACTCCACAGCTAGCTACCTACACATGACTGCCATACATTGCAGTGTGGGCCCTCACGCAGAGTGCTGGTATGTCTCTGCTGTTTGGCTACATCCACATTCAATGCAGCATACAACACTCATGCAGGCATTGCCAACACAGATGTTGCTGGCATCATGCCTGCCAATGGGGTACCTACCAACAATACACACTCTCACTCACAAAAGGGTTCCAATCCATGGCTGGACATTGTATTAACCCTGTGGACACATACATAGTACTGCCATGCACACGTTATGTCCGAGAACACGGTCCCAATGTCACCTCCGTTCTCCGTAGTTGTTGTATCCCGCCAACCTGGCTGTTACATGTCTCTGCAGCAGCACACTGCATTGCCTGCTAGCCCATTCATGTACGTTGTGTACCCTGACCACCACACTACCACATCTATCACACTACACATGGGTGGTACTGCATTGCACGTATGGGGCTGCATTTGTACACCCATGACTGGGCCATTCAGTATGGCACTGGGCCACATCCTCACATACATGCTTCACACACTCATTGACGACCTCCATGCCTTTACTGGCACCCTTGTTGGGCTTCTGTGCGCCACAGCACACCACATCCACATGCTGGCCACCTGTCATACCATTGCATGGGTGGTTGGTGTGGTACAGAGGGTATCAACTCAGACATTATCCGCTCTTTGCCCTTCAGCGCCATTCCACTGTATGGTATTGCCAATGTACACATCCAGCATCACATCGTACTCTATGTCTCAGGATGTTACGCCATGTGCCTCCTGTACAGGTCACACAGTGGTGCAGGCATATCATGCTAACTACGACGAGTCAGGTACGTGTGACATTGCACAGTCATCAGTCATGTGGCCCCTCATGCTCACTATTTGCTTACATACACTACATGCTGTCAAAGAGTATTGTCCATGCCTACATATACCACATCTACATACCTGGCAGGATTCTAGCTCATCCTACTCATATTGCTAACAACCATACAGGTGTCAGTGTGGCAGATATATCATGTAGATATCATTGCATCAGTTACATCACACATAGTGCATACACATCACCTTTGCATAGTGACAGTCATGCAGTGTGTATCACATGGATACTGTCCCTATACATGCATATCACATTGTACATGGTTGCTGTACACACACATGCCCCACATGGTGCTGTGGTTGCCATATACCACTATGGCGTGGGTACACATGTGCAGGGCCACGCATTTCTGGACCGTATGTCTAGCTGGTACATTGGGTGCCCTTGTACCTATGCCATACACACATGTACACGCAGGCAGTGTTACAATAACACATAGGTGGTGTACCTTACACAATGGATACAACTTTACATGTCTCAGTATAGTCATGCCGTGATGTCTACCTGGCTCAGACAGTTTACATATGCAAATGACAGTCATGAAACACATCTGTACTCACCTGCATACCACTAACACAGGGGTGTCATCTACTCTGCCATGGGCCATGTTCTCCGCATTACTGATGCATGTAGTACTCCTACATGGCGTTTGCAGTGGGCAGGGTGGGAGGAGCACTCCTGCATGTGTGCACACATGCCACATTGCTCAGCCTGGGCGTCTGTGTGACCTCCACAGACTGGACACACACCGTGCTGTGGGACATAGGTCCTGTGCACATCCCACAGGGACACACTGTGTCACTAGTCATGTGATAGCTCCCTTGCTGGTAGGGTGACACAGACCCATGGTACCACCACAGCGGAAGTACTGTATAGACATACAGTTGACATCCACCTCTGCCGCTCAGTGGACACTACCATGGGGGTGACACTACTGTGTACATTACACATGTGTTTACACACGGCCCTGCCGGACATCATTGTTGCACACATTGCACCTGCTACGGAACGCTTTGGACATGGTTACTTGCTGTTCCCTCCATTTCGGTACCTATTCTGCTACTACTCTGTCCCATATGTGCAGGCCATACATATCCTGTTTATGTACATAACATTAGGCCATCCCTCCATCATGCATGCTATGCCTGTGATACTGTCTATGATTTCTGAACATATCCATCATGACAGCTTTGCATTACACATAATTGACATAGTCACCCTACTGCGAGGGATACGTGCACGTCGTGCGCACATTCCGTATGACATCGACGGTATATGCCCATGCACATGTGTGCTGTGACACTATACATACATGTCCTATCCCCTGCTGTGGCACTTCATTGTTCGATATCCACTGACAGCATCAGCGTGGGTGGTGGCATTGTTCTGTGTTTGGAATCCCTATGGCGAACCGTGGGTTATCACGGCCGTGTACATGTTGTCCCACTGCTGTGCACACGTTGTCCACAGTCGTTGGTATGCTCCGCGGCTTAGCATTACATAACCACCTTTCACCACTCTCTGCCTGATGGACAGGTATCTTTACTTACACACATCGTTCACATACAGTGCAGATTAGTCATACGTATCATGCGTTACACACCAGTACATCTCGTGGGTTCGACTTACCTTTCCGGCCTTTGCTTCTGTATTCATCAAGATTCTCCTGTAACTCCTTGTTTTCTATGCAGTTAGTGTTCGGTATGAACATACGGTTTGAATATCCAGGGAGTCTTCCTTTTATTCGTCGTCACCTGAGGCATGTGGGTTCATCACGCCAATAGCTGTTCCTCGGTGTGTAGTTATGCGCATATCACTGGTGATCCTCCTCCATTCGTACGTTACCCGCGAAACTAGGCCATGGTTCATTCCTCGTGTGGCCGTTGGTTATTTGCACTACCTTCGTGGGGATGGTATGTATTGTATCATGTTTGTGTGACTGCATACGCTATGTGTGGTGTCAGGTACATTACGCTGTGGTGTTAGCCGTGGATTGTGTGTGTTGGGTATGGTATTCTGTTCGACATGTGGGTGTCCGTGTCCTGGCGGCGTCTATCGATGGCGTTGTGCATTCAGATGTGTAACATAGCTGTTATATTCCTGTACACAACGGATGCAAGGATGCATCGGCTGCTGCTAGTGTTACCCACGCGGCTTGTTGCGGGTATGCCGCTGTCATTGACTGCCTGTATGATTCTGCTACGGTTTTGGCTGTTATCCCTTTGATATGTGCGATGGGATATATCTGCGGATGTGGGTGACGGGTACGGGTGTGGGTCTTGCATTTATACATACAAGATATGCTTGTGTGTGTGCTCCATCCCTGCTTGGGGAGATGCAGGTTACCTGTCTGTTGTTCTGGGAATGTTTGTTTTGTTGATGTCGTGTGGTGTCGGTATCGCCTGCATGTGTGCTTCCTGCACGTATTCCTCCTTCACATCGGTTATATATCTGCGGATGTTCGTCCGTGCCTACTATCCATTGGCATTTTGTCACTGATAGTTACGGTGATTGTGGTCCTGTACTTGGGACGGCCTGTATGCTACCGGTAGCCTCCTATTCGTGTGGCGCTTGCTTACTTAACGGTCGTGGAACACACAGCGGTATTTACGGGACCGTAAGTGTCCACGATCGGTGCCGGGATAGCACATTCGTATTTTCGCCATACATGCCTGCTGCTGTGTAACGTTGCCGACCTATCGTGTTGGTCTACCATATGGCCGCCATACATACGGTCATGGTTTGTACATGCGTCCTTTGCATCTCCTGTTGGCTATAGTCCTGTGGTACATTCTGGGACATTTCCGCTTTGCATCGTTTTACGTCGCCACGCGCCTAGCCACTGAGGAGATGTCAGTACTACTTTGTGGGTACTGCTGTACATACGCCTATGGTTCCTGTACTGTATGCCTACGCATGTTATTACACTCCGCCTGTGACATGTCACCTACATACACATTTTACAGTGGCACACACATTACACACACACAGCGGAACACACGACAACCTCACCTCACACATACACATATTGCCGCCATAGCTCTCAACCTTCCATTTCCAAAATGAGGAACACACACATTCATAATGTGGAACAGATGGGCAAACTGTGGAACACATACCAATGGCTTACTAACAACTTCAGCTATGAAGGTCATAGGATGGTTAAAATATGCTGATTTACTTACAAAGAAGAACCTTTAATGAATTACTATGATTAATTTCTATTTACCAGGATTTCATTTAAATACATTCCTAACAATGAATGTGTGACTGACTATTTCAATGTGGAACTTTGAGGAACTGCGAGGAACATGAACTGTTTTAGACCCCAAATGAGGTACGTTCCTCATAATGACGTACACTTGACAGGTATGATTGCCGCTTTCACCGACGGTTGCACACAGTACCTACGTTGGCCGCATCGCCGGCGGCGGTGTGTACCTCCGCACTCATATCCTATGGATATGACACGCACATATCCCGTTACTATACCGTGGCCTGGCGATCATCCCGACCCGGATATGTATTGATGCAGGTTGACATTTCCATGGCTGGCGTTCCCTGCTCTGCCCACCCTCCCGGATGATCGGGTTGTCGTTCACTATATTTACTATGTGTGGATTTCGCGTCTTACTTATCTGTAAACTTGCATCCCTGGGTTCCATATTAACCTGTTGTACTTTATATCTGTGTATGTGTACATATATTTCTACGTGTGTACTGATATCTATTTCCGTATCTGTGTATGCACATAAGTACATATGTAGTCGACTTGCGGTGACAGTGGCAGCATACGGCTACGCCGTCTGCTGTAGGACCGGCGTGCGGTTGAGGTGTTGGCGTTCCATGCTCTGCTGGCTATTGGGTGTGCAGTGTTTGGGTGGTGCCTTTGTTGGAGTCACACATAGGTCCACCCATACGGTACACATTACGGGCGGACATGTTTGTGTGGCGTCCATTTCACTGTGTGTGCAGGTAAGGAGGTGTCAGTCCATGGGGCCTACGCTGTCAAAGTATGTGCTATGCGTTCCCTCTTTGCCAGGGCGTAGGCATATTGGGTACGCCTACGTCTACCTACTGGGGCTGGCACAGTGTGTTCATGGTGCTGAACGCCCTGTGCCTGTGCTTGCCTTGGCAGTTGTGGTGGGCTTGGTGGCCCTAGACCATTATGTCCCTGCAGCAGCTGTTTCCGCAGAATCATATTGTGTAGCATACAACATACTATGAATATGTGGGCACATGTGCCTGGAGAGTACTGCAAGGCTCCACCGGATGTATCCAAGCACCGGAACCATGATTTCAACATCCCAAACACACGCTCTATGATTATTCTGGTTTGTGCGTGTGCCTCATTATGGCATTCTTGCATGTGTGTGTGTGCATTTCTGATGGGTGTCATCATCCATGGCTCCAGTGCATAGCCAGCATCCCCCACAAGGTGACCTTGTGTGATGTCCCCCCTGGCAAATACCTGATACAGCTGTGAGGCATGCCAGATATGGGAGTCGTGGTAGCTTCCAGGGCTGCCAGCACACACATCCATGATAATGCCCTGCACATTGCACACGACCTGGCAATTGATGGAGGGGTATCCCTTGCGGTTTATGTAGCGTCTACCCTGCTCCCCGGGCGGTGACTTGATTTCTATGTGCGTACAGTCTATCGCACCCAGTACCTCCGGTATTGTGCCACACGGTGGAAGTGGCGATATTGCTAGCCAACTCCTCCTGAGCTCTGCGGAAGTTTATATACTCATGGGCATGTCATAACATGGCATCCAGGAACTGGTGTAGTACCCTGGATGCTGATGCCTGTGAGATACCCATTATATCCCCGGTTGGCCTTTGAAAGGTACCTGTAGCCAATATTCGCAAGCTCACACATACCTTTGTGTCCACTGGGATGGGCTCCCCTCTGTTGTCTCTTGTTCTCAGGCGTGGCCGGCACAGCTCCACTATTTGCTGTAACGTGTCCCTGTCCACCCTGTAGCGCTCTACTATCTCCAGGTCTTGCAGCCCCTGGTAGGTCACCCTTGGTCTGAACACTCTCCTTCTCCTATGAGGCCTACGGTAGTTGTCGGCACCCTCCTCTGCAACTCCGTCTGTCTCTGACACATACCTATGCATCACGGCCACGGCGGCACCCAACATATACATATTAAAAGTTCCCCGTGTGTTTACACCCTACGGTGCGGCGTTTGGGAAATCACGCTGTGTGTTGTGTGCATTCACACTTTATACTGTTGTGCTGTATACCCGGTGATGTCATTGGGTGTGTCTGTGCAGCCGTATCTGTGGATTATCTTCGGTGTTTTACCGTTGCATCTGCAACGGTATTGCCTGTAGTGTTACATTACAGTTGCCTGCATTGGCTTAGCTTTGCATCTTACATTACTGTTTCTGCACGTTGCACCTACTATTGCCTGCAGTGCATCCTGCAGGCACATGGCATATGATGCATTTTGTCTGCCGCCACCGTTATGCTACCTCTGTACTTGGCTGTGCTATTTCGGTTCTTTGCTCTTTGCATTTCTACTACATCCCCTACTATCTTTGCATTCCTATGCCTCCCCTTTCCCATTTTGCAGGAGTCTGTATGCAGAGTTGTCAGCTGCCGCCGTTTGCCCTTCCTGGATTGATTGGTGTTGATTGCTCATTACGGCTCCAATTACACTGCTTCCGCATTTCCTCATATTCTCCGCGTTACCTTCCTATATCCGTGGTTGTTGATGGGGAGGCCGTCACATGACTGGGTTGGGGAACGTAGTCATCCTCGTGCACATGCATCTATGCGGGCATTATGTACTCTCAGCGCATCTATTTCCTCACACGCCAATCCTGCTGCTGTGATGTGCATTGTACAGCCCATGTTTGCTGGCCTCCAATGTGCTTCCTCCTACAGTGGCACACCCTCTGCGATTGACATGTATCCCGTGTAGGCCACTCCTCGGTGTACTACCGCTGCGCCGCTTGCTCCATCCTTACACCGCGCCCGGTTTTGCGATTCACTATTATCTGCCTCATTTGCATGGCATTGACTGCTAATACATGGTTACGGCGCCGAACACTGCCGCCACTCCTTGACAACCCTTGCGCTGGGGTTGAGGCTTTCCATACATCCTATGGTGTGTGGTGGCTGTGCATCTGATGTGTATTATACTGCTCTTTTAGGACATTCTCATATTATTTAATTGTTTTGCACCTTCTGTGCACATATCTGGGGGTTCTGCTGTGGTTTCTGCGTACATAACATTTATGTCATTATTTACAGTTTGGGCATGTTTTCTTTGGACATTCTCGGTGCCTTTCGCCATTGGCATATTGCACCTGTATGATACCTGACGTTGACAGCCTTCCGTTACTCCTTGGTCATGTTTGGCTAAATGTAAACTGTTTTTTTTTGGTTTACATTGCCATGCCCTTACGCTACGCCTGCCCAACTTCGTGAATCGCTATTTGCCTTCATTTGCATGGTGCAATACCGTACACAGTGTGATTAGCATACCTACGCCGGGGGCGGCGCAGGTCCGGCGCACGCCGGGAGTGCACGTGGGATTGATTCATTCCTGAATCGCTCGGTGGCCATATTTGGCTTTATAACGCCGACGCTATGCGGGCGCCTGGCGCAAGGTTCATGAATCCCGGGGATGGGTTTAAGATGATCCATATAGGACACTGTGTTATATCTTAGACTCTTCTGCTAAGAAACCTTTGTGGGTATTCCAACTGTGGCATATGTCTGGTCAGGCACATGATGAAGGGTTTATTATACTCAATTATGGGTCTGATAAGGGCCAAATAAAGTGGCACTATGACTTCCTTGGACCTGGATGTCATGCCCTTATGTATAAGCTGGATGACATAAAATAATTTTTTTACTACTTTGGCCACATGTTGGTCAAAACCAGATTTATCTTTACATATGTTCCCGGATCTATAGATGAGTGGGGTGTTGTAGCAAATGCCTTAGCCAGGTCCAGGTAGGCAGTATGCACCTTCTTCCCCTCATCTAGTGCCTTGGTGACCTTCTCAAAGAAGTCCACCAGGTTTCATAGGCATGACCTTCCCTTGACAAAGCCAGACTGAGTTGCATTCAGTGTCTGAAGGTTGCCTATGTCCTTGTCGATCATTTCCATGATAATTTGTCCTATGGCTTTGCATTTTTGACTAATCAAGCTAATAGGTCTGCAGTTTCTGGAATTAGTTGATGGTCCATCCTTGTGAGGTCAGATAACTATTGCAGTCCTCCATTCTTATGGTAAAAAGCCTCTTTTGGGGCTATAGTTGAAACGTGACTCAAGTGGACCTGATAGGGCATGTTTCAAGCTACTTAGGATGCATACCAGGATACTGTCAGGGAACATTGAGGCTGTGTTTTTGGCCTTAGCAAGTGCCACCAGGACCTACTCCCTGTGAATAGTGGGGGGGGATATTCAGTTCATGGGGGAGGCAGGGTGGCAGTGGGGGATGAAGTTTGAGTTGAAATTGTCATCCAGAAAATTACCTATTTCATTTTGCTCAGTGAAGGTGGCACTATTTCAACCTATATGGCACACTGATTTGTCCTGGCTTTGAAGGCCTTGGGGTAGTCATCAGCCTCTGAAGCTGTCTTGACCTTGTAATTAGCCTTGTTGGACTTAATTAGTCAATTTAGTTTCCTGTTTAGTTTAATTATGGGAGTTGCTCCTCTTGATTTTAGCCAATTACTTTTTTCCTTTTGTTATATACCCAGTAAGTGTAGGATTCCACAGTGTGGTTTGTTTTTAGAGTTTGCTTTGGGTTTACTTCTAGTTGGTACCGCAGCTGCTATACAGCCACTTACATGGTTGCATAGGGTCCCTGTGAACATTTCTGCATAGATTGCTGACTGCTGTGAACTCAGGGTTGGGAGGGGCATTGGATTTTGACAAACTAGTCCTTAATAGGATGAAGTTTACTTTGTAATAGTTCCTAACTGTCATAGGGTTTGCTGGGGTTACCAAGTTGAGTATTATTTTGAGGTAGACAGCTTTGTGGTCCAACCTCACTGGTGAGGACATGTCATGGGGGGTGCAGCTCTGTCTCAAATTGGTGAGGACCTGGTCGAGAATGTTTAAACCTCTGGTGGATATGCGCATTATCTGGTCAAGGGTATTTGTGTTAATAAAGGCCAGGAATCATTGTGCCTGTGAGTATGAGGCAGTGTATGTTTCCCAGTATATAGAAGGGTAGTTAAAGTCTCCCATGAATAGAGTATTTAGTTTAATGGTGGCTGTCTTCAGGAGGTCTAGGTACATATTATGGGATTCTAGGGGTGTAGAGGGTGACATATAGCTTGCTAGGATATGGTATGGGACTTTGTCTCTGGTGATCTGCACATGGATACATTTCAAGGCCTTGTCCTGTTTAACTAATGTAGAGTTCTCCTTGCTTCTAGTATAGATTGACACTCCTCCACCTTTCATCCCCATCTGCACAGCTGATGTTCTAAAAGTATGGAAGATACAGAAGCCTTGCAATACTGGAGTAGTTTCTGTGTTTTTAAACATGTCTATGTAATGGAACAGATCTCTATGTGAGGAGAGCTTGTAGGATTCAACATTTCTTGCTTAGACTCCTAGCATTGAGCAGTAACACATTTAGGTTTCTTTGCATTTTATTTGCTATGTCAGTAAGTTTGTCAATTTAGCATTGCCGAAAAAAGGCTCTAAGAGCACGGATAAAGTTTTAACCAATATTCAGAAGCCTAGGGGTGACAGGTGCAGACCATCCTTTGCAAAGAACAGTGATCTGTCAACCATGTCCTCCCATGCTGACAAAAACTGAATCCCTCTCAAAAGACACCAGAAACTAAGCTAATTATTGAAGTCAGTCATCTTTTGTTTGTACTGTGGCATCAAGGGGTCTTCGAGGTTTGGGAAGATGGTCTATGTTTGTGGTGGACACTATGTGTGGTGGATGTAATGCACATGTTTTCTGATAGCCTTGTTTGTGAGATTTTTGCCTTCAGTGAAATTGTGTATGTTCATCTCTCACATACTTTGTTTATTTTTAAGGCCTAAATAGTTGTCTGTGAACATGAGACAATTACTACACTGTCTCAGGATGCCCATGTCTGCCAAACAGTCTGTGGAGACATTTGGAAATTTCATATCCATGTTGCTCAGACCTGTATATTGGTGGGCTACTGCAGATTATGGACTGGGTTATACAGAGGTCTCCTTGGGTGGTGTATGGTGTTTGGCACTAGACTTTGTTATATTATGCGAAGACTTTACAGTAGTGCTGTCTAATGTGCAAACTAGCTGCTCTAGGTTTGTTTCCACATAATGGCATTATTTCAGCCACACTAAGTTACAGGTTTCAGTTCTAAGGAAACTTTTATAGATAACATTTACTTTTAGGGCTTTTGTGTCTGTATGGGGCACTGCTAACCTCTTGATGTGATAACACCAAGAAAGATTGCTTGCAAGTGTAATGCTATAATAAAACAACTTAAACAAACTACCTTGACAAGGCAAATTCAAGTTTTAGGGACCTCTAGAATGATTTAGATGCAAAATCAACAAATTAAGCAAAAATAAAGCAGCAGTGCTTTAAACAGTTAACTGAAGTGCAAAACAATAAAATAAATCTCTTATCTGCAAAGGATGGAGATGGATTAAAACAGAACCACCTCAGAGGGTGGCAAGGGCCCCACGCAGATGAAGCTGTAGGAAAATAGCAGGAGGTAATTTGTATTAAGAGAGAGTTTTATGCAAGTGCAATACTGGTTTGCTGGGTGGGCACTTAGTATTATGGATATATGGAAAACAATGGGTGGGAAAGTACTTAAATATGTTAACAGCACTGAAAGGGAGACAGGGAATTTGGCAGTTAGATTACCATAAATGGTGGAAGACAGAGACTCAGCCTTTTAAAATCACAGCAAGAGTAGGGTTAGGGAAAATGAAAACTAGAGCGCTAGTCCTATGGTTAGAATTTCAGAAACTTTTAGCTGAACTTCTCAGTGGAGGGTGGGTGAGAGTCAAAGAACAGGGGAAAAACAGTAGCAACACAAACAGAAAGGCAATGGAATCCAAATTTAAGAAGGTATATACAGGTATAAAAAGTACTGAAGCACAAATGTTGGAGCATTCATAATGCTGACACTATTGCAATCCTACCACAGAATAAAGCACCACACAATGCAGAAATTTACCAGTAGTGTTGTAATAAATAAGTAAATGAGGCTCAAATCTGGCCAGTTGATCACAGTTGCCACAACTGTGAAAGAAGCTACAAGACTGAGGCTCTAGACTGGGTTCAAAATGCAAAAAAGTGACCTTTTACATGCAATTCCACTTGTGGAAAAAGAAGTGTAGCATAATATAAATGCTAAAATCTCGCAGTGATTCACAATCTTAACACAACCACAAGTGAAAGTACAAGACTAAGGTCCCAGAGCAAATTAAAAAAATGCAAACAGATAACTTTTTTGGTTAAGCCATGAACAAAAAGCAAAGAAGTACAAAAAAGTATTACCACATGGGTGACTAGAAGTGCAACTTAAAATATGTAAGCAGAGTTTAAATAAAACGCTTTTTTTCTTCCTTTTTAATGAAAAGCTTGTATCCAACACATCTCAGAGTCTTGCATGAAGTATAATGAAAGCTGTTATTTTGATTGATCTGGCAGCCTGCCTTTCTAAAAACAAAGCAGCTGATTTGATATTTTACCTGTTAAGAACCCTGTCCAATATTTGATCATCAGTTATATAGCTTTCCAGTGTTTTATTACTTTAGTGTTATATATCATACAAAGTTATCAAAGTCAGGTGTTACAAAATGTGGGGTTTCATAGACAGATAATCATTGCATTCTGTAGTTGATATCATTTTACTTAGAGAATGAACAAACTGTGCATCAACACCCTGACTGCAGAATGAATGTTCTCCAGTAGGGTATTAATGTACAAGTAATTCCCACTGAAAAATGAGTATGCCACTTCAGGGCAGCATATCAAGCTGCTGTGTTGCTCGCACTGCAGAAAAACTAACGGCTACCATTATTTTACACTCACTAAGCAGCATGTTTGCTGTTTAGTGAGGGTAAAAATAATAAGTAAGAAAAAAGTGTATGTGTGTGTATGTATGTGTATGAGTGTGTTTATGTTTCTGTCTGTGTGTGTGTATGAGTGAATACGTGCATGAAAGCAGAAGAGACTGTGTGTGTGAGAGAGATAGATCGAGAGAGAGTGAGAGCGATATTGTGTGAGTGAATGTGTGTATGAAAGCAAAGGAGACTGTGTGTGAGAAAGCAATCTTGTATGAGCGAATGCATGTACGAAAGTAGAGCTGACTGTGTGTGTGAGATGTCAAGAGAGGGAGACAGAGCGGTCTTGTGTGCATAGCTCTCAACTGTCCACATTTTTGCCTCATATTTTTTTTGTCTGCTCCTCATAAAATTTGTGGTTTTCTGAAGTTTTGTAGCAAATCAGTGAGGAGTGATTTCACTAAATGACAGGTATTTGAGTTTCAGGCTTTATATCTTTCAGAAAATGCATTGGAATGCAAAAACTTTTATTCTAGTAACTTTCTAAGTTTATAACACAATATTTAAAATGTATCCCTATTTTTGGGGCTTTCTCTCCCATTATTTATGGCTTTGTCCAGATTTTTTTGTACTAAGAGGTTGAGAGTTATGCTTGTGTGAATAACTGTGAGTATGAAACCAGAAGAGACTGTATATGTTGAAGTATGTATGTGTGAAAGCAAAGGTCACAGTGTATGAGAGAGAGAGAGAGAATAGGCTCTCTGTAAAATTGTTGTGTTTTACTTACTTATTTTTTAGTACTATATTACTTTTTTTTAAAATATATTTTTGATGTAAAATGCTTCCTGCAACACCATTAACATATACTAAAGAAAGTTTGAAACATTAGGCAGAGGAACTATTTTACATTAAAAATGTATAAAAAAATAAAATAGTATTTAAAAAAAATAAGTAAGTAAAACATAACAATTTTACAGAGAGCCCATTCTATGAGCGCAATAATGCTCTCTAGGGTGTGTGTTAATGTGTAATTAACACCCTTCCAGGGGTGTAGAGTGCAGCATTGGGCCTCGTCACACCCCTGGGCGGACATTAATTACACATTAACACACACCCTGTTGGGCATTATTGCTTACTGAACATTTGCTTAATGTTATCAGTTTCCAATATTTAATTTCTATAGTGGTTAGAACTGCATTTTTTATGTGATTTAACAGGGTGTCATATGTCATTAGCACCAGCATGTATGAGATTGTAACCACATCTTGTCTTCTTCTTTTTAGTAATTTCTCTAGTGATATGGAGATGTTAACCATTTTTACCCCAGGGAGAGATGAAACTGTGATTATTTCTTGATCAAAGTCACTTAATTTTCTTACTACGTTTTTATGAAAGAGGCTCCTAGAGCTAACAGTTCTTCTTTATAATGATGTTTTCTCCACAGACATATTGGGAATATGTTCACAGAGTTGTTGAAAGCCCTCAGCTGTTTGATTATTATTTTAGTATTGACTGACTCCCCTGCTGTTTTATCTGTAAGTCTGCATTTAGGTGCTGTGTGTACCCTAATAACAGCATCAGAAATTAAACATTCAGTACAGTCTGACTCTTCCCTCAAATGTTTGCTATGAGTGGTACCTAAAATTGCTGTCTGACTATCTAAGACATGTTTGTTTACAGATGGTACTGAGTAATTATGCCCTAAACTCAAAATGTTTTGCTGAAACTTATCTGTCACGCTACACAAGAGTTCTCTATGATCCAGCAATATTCGCTTAATCACTGGAGAGTAGGAGAGATCCTCATTCTCGTTAAATATAGTCTCATTAAGGGAATTACTTTTATTAAAAAGTATTATTTTTGTTTTCCTTGTGGTTATTCTTTCTTTTCTCTACAGTCTGTGATGTGCCAGCCAATTACCTTCAGTGACATTTCTAACTTTCCTTTTTGTTCTCTTATGTCCCATATTGCTGCTAACTTTAGGGTCCTGAAATTAATCTGTAGTACCTCTTGTAATGGTTATACAGCTATCTGTTCCTTCTTTCCAGTCTGCCATGTACTTGTAAGAATGTTCATAACAGTTTACCATTATGACATTCAGAATTAATAGAGTCATCCAGCTTTTTACCTTCTGAAATAGAAACCGATTCTTTTGATTTCTGACAATTTAGATGTAGGGTCTTGTTGGTGATAGCATTTACTTTTACATAGTTTCTACAGGAGATGCTTCCCAGTAAGAATTTATTACTCAGAAGGTCCTCGAGTTCACATATATTTACTGTGTCCATGTTACTAATATGTATACTAATATATATTCTAAGTACGAAATGTTCTTAGCACAATACACAGAGTCTTTCTTTAAAGATATCCTAAGACAAGTTTCCTGCTTCTGTTTCACATAGTCTTACTCAAGGAAACCTGGTAGTAGTTCTTTGTTGCTATGTATCACAAAGTACTGATTTGCCCTGAATCTATGGACAGTGTCACCTTATGCAGACCAGTTATAAATAGGGGAAAAAGCCCCAAGATGATCCAAACAAGTGCCTGAGAGTTTTCATACCCTGCAATAGGGGGACAAAAAAAAAAGAAAGGAATAGAAAAGTAAAATCTGGTGTTCCACAAAATAGGGACCTCACCAGAGTAACTGTCACACACACACACACACACACACACACACACACACACACACACACACACACACACACACACGCACACACACACACACACACACACACACACACACACACACACACACACACAGCGCTAGTGCCCCTATTTCTGTTTGGTAATCCTGCCACAAGCTAGACCATTCTAACATGACAAATGGAAGCTAAACATATCATGGGTTTGGTAGTTATGGACAAAACATTCACTCTTTGAAAAGCAGGGCTCAACACTTGATGATACAACAATTCAGTACAGGGCATCAGCATTGTGCCCTGGGGTGGGACATCCTGCATCTAAGTTCTATCCAATGACTATAAATAGCAGACTCTTAATGAAAACAGCACCACAAAGGTGAACACAGCAGCAAAAACAATACCTGAGGTTCATATTTGTTTATAATGAATTTTTGTACCTTCCCCAGTTCAACCAAATAGTGTGCCAGTAGGTTACAGAGCAGGGTATAATGTTTTACAGTTAAGCTGATAAGAGCTGTATAAAGAATAGTTAGTTTCTGTCACAGATTTCATTCCATGGAGGATAAGGTGGGCAACTCTGTAGGCTTTGCAGACAGTAACAGCTACGTGGGTATCAAGTGAAAGATCATCTACAAGGACTCTCTGGTCAGCTTTTAGCTGTTCCTTAACAGCAGTGTATACAGCTGGCGTGGGATTTTTACCCAATGCCAGAATTCTGCATTTTTGATGCCAAAAGCAAGTTAATTTCTACTGCTTCATTCATGTTTAATGTTAATGCTGTTAGAAGGGAGGTAGTGACAGCAAGGTTTAGGATAATGCTTCTATGTTTGCAGTTATTTGCATGTTTTGCAATCCAAGCAATGGAGTCAGTTTTGACATCTGAGAAAAAAAATGCCAAAAAGGAATGGCCCCAGGACATAGCCTTAAGGGACAAAGGATGGAGTGGGTAGGACTCCTCCTAATCATACCTGTTGTGTATGGTCATGTTGCTAGTGGGGGTCCAAGGGTGTCTTGGCTTAATTTGCTTACAGATCCCAGAACTTATGTATGATTTCATCACAGAGTATAGTGCTATTTTTTAGCCAGATCAAGGTAAGCAACATGGACAGATAAACATTTATACAGTGTAGTAGTCACACTCCCCCTAAAATTGGTGATGTTAAACATGCAAGATCTGTCTTTGACAAAAAACATACTGGTTAATTCACGGAGAAGGAGAAATCGTATATATGTTTGAAATAAGTACCATGATGATTCTCTCCATCACCTTGCATAATACACATATATTCTGATCAGTTTCTTACTGTCATCTGAGAAAGGTGCCTCCCTTGTTGCCTGGGACCACAATTACCTGTTTTCAGATAAAGGGGACAAAGCTAAATTTCAGAATGTGCATACGAGCCAACTCTGATGACAGGGATAAAGCCCTGACTGTGGTCCAGGCAACCCATGTTTGATTAGCAGTTAAGGCTCCTGACAGAGCTAGCAAGGGGTGATGAGAGTGTGTGATTGTTGCCAGCTTGACCATCCTGAGGAAGAGGGAGGTGGCTCTGACTTGACACATGAGTGGCATTTATTGGGAGCACTGGGTGTTATACATATGGAGCATGAACCTGTAGAACATGTGCTACCATGGTGCATATAATTATAGCTGGGAGATTCAGCATGTGCCCTGCAATCAGCAGCATGCACTGGAACTCAGCGATCTGCTGGAAGAGAGAAGGGGTGCTCCACTGTACATGAGGGTGCCACTGTGCAGGACCAGTGTCGCTCATCTTGTGTATATTCAATACGGCAATGAGGTTGGGTGTTCATTTAAGTAGTTTATTACACACAAACACATCAGGATGGAGAATGGCAACATTAAACTAAACAAACTAACTAACTGACTGACTACTACACACATGCATGCTTACACCTCGGCTGCTCACTACAAAATGTCACTCTTGCTTGCATGTGCTCAGTACTTATATGCACGTGCTCACTGAATGGAATGGCTCTTAAAGGTATAACACACGCTCTGACCTACATCCTCTCTCTTTGACTATTCTGTCCTGCAATGAAAATGACAACTGGGTAAGCATGCAAATCATACAGATATATACAAACAATAACAATCATGTCCAGGTTGCTGTGTATTTGGTATTAGTCCTTGAGATACAACCTAACCTCAAAATGCAATAATTAGAACTGGGTTTGGCAACAGGGACAGTCACTGAGGAATGTTCTTCTTCAGGATTTTTGGGGATAGTTTTAGGAACAGGCAGTGAAATGCTCTCTGGAACAGAAACATTGGACAAATCACTCTGAGAATTAGTGTCTTTGTTACAAGCAAAATGTTGCAACACTGGCTCAGACACTGAATTCCGATTCTGCCTGATTTCCATGCCTTGCGACTCAACAATGTATGATCTTGGTTCACGAGTCCTATTCAGTCAAATCCTTTTGCTATCTGCATCCTCTCTTTCTTGGACAAACACTTCTTTAGCAGTTGAGCTTTTACTGCTTTGTTGCTTTTAGCACTTGGAACCAACAAATTCTTATTGATTGGCAGTGTGGTTCTGGTTTGTCTCAACATTGACCTCTGGGCAGGGGAACCGGGAAGCTTGTCGCAAGGTATGTTTCTGAGATTAAGCATATTTAGAAAAATATCAGTATTGTCACATTTAGACTTTTCCAACAGCTATTTTGCACTTTGTAGTGCATGTTCTGCCAGGCCGTTTGACTGTGGTTATTCAGGACTACTCATAACATGAACCAAGTCCCACGTCTCAGCAAGTCTCTTGAAATGCGGACTTGTAAACTGTGCACCATTGTCAGAAATGACTTTGTGAGGACTACCATGGATAGAAAAATGTCTCTTCAATTTAGTAATGGCAGTACTGGACATCAGATTAGGAAGTAGGTCAATCTCAAACCAATTTGAATAAGAGTCTACTAATACCAAGTAATGTTAACGATTTCATTCAAAAATATGGGTCTATATTAAATCAGTGAGTGCTTAAAATAGTGAATGCTGATTTATCGACCCATTAAGAACGAAACCGTAAAATCTCAAAGACACAGAACAGCGATTTTTTTCCCAGGGAAAAAAATCGCAGTTCCACAAAAAAAAGTTCAAAACACAAAATAAAGTGGGAGGCTTCACCCCCTCCCAATAGCCACACACACCCCCTACTTAAATATATCAACTCTGAGATCGCACCACAGTGGAAAAAATGCCAAATTCTCAAAAATGGCCCAGCGATTTTTTTCCCTGGGAAAAAATTTTCCCTTTGCTGTTCCGTGTCTTTGGGATTTTAAGGTTTCACTCTTAATTCATCGATAAATCAGCGTTCGCTATTTTAAGCATTCACTGATTTAAAGGGAACCCATAAATATCTGTAGCTACTGTCAACCAAGGTAGTTCAGGAATCTGGCTTAGCTGAAGTGGTTCTTTTCATTAATGCAGTTTAGTACAATTACAAACAGAACAAGCTGAAACTTCTTATCAATATCTTTTGACATAGAAGGCCAAAATATTAGCACTGTCACCATTCTTTTGGTAGAATCAGTTCCTGGGTGAGCACAATGCAAGATTTTAATATACCCTTGTTGCAAAGATTTTGGAACAATCACTTTTGGACCTTTCATTATGATTCCATCTTCCATCAAAATCTTGTCTCTGTAAGGAAAATTTTGCTGCTCATCTGGTAGTAAACAAGATTTTTTGCTGACCGTCATTGACTGATAAAATAGTTGAGTTTCTGGAGAACTAGATCTGAAGCTGTGTGAGTCCTAAGATCATCAAGACATGTGGAAGAAAAACTTATCACTTTCATAACTTCAAAATCAGGTTTCTCATTTTCATGCTATTCAGTGTTTTTTTCTGGGTGATCTGATAAAGTATCAGCAAGATAAAGAAGGTTGCCTTTTAACTAGACCATATGAAAATTGTAATTTTGCAATTTAAACATCATGCATTGCAATCTTGCAGGAGCTGTCTGCATTGGCTTTTTTTAAATAGTGACTGAAGGTTGGTGGTCAGTCTCAATTTGAAAAGGTCTGCCATAAATATAATCATGGAACTTCGAACATGCAAACACAATTGGCAAGAGCTCTTTCTTTATCTGCTCATACTGCATTTCAGTTTGGGGTTAGAGTTCTGGATGCATGGACTACTGGTCTACCCTCTTGAAGAATGACTGCACCAAGATCAAACTGCGAAGCATCACAAGAAAGAGTTACAGGTTTGTGAACATCATAATATCTTAAAGAGGGTGGACTGGCAATTGTCTGTTTTAGGACATCAAATGCTCTTTGGTGTTGCTCTGACCAAAATTACATCTTTGTGTGTCAGCTCTCTGAGCGGTGCTGAAAGTGCGCTCAAATCTGGAATGAATTGCCCAAATAGTTGACCATACCAAGAAAACGAGGTCACATTGTCTGGAGCTGGCATATCAAGAATTGCAGATTGCTTGGAAAGATCTGGTCATAAGCCTGCACTGGTAAACAAATGACCCACATAAGTACCTCCTTGTAGCCTGAACTTGCATTTATGAGGATTTAGCTTAAGATTCACCACATGAGCATGTTCCAGAATTTTTCGGAGGTTTGTATCATGTTCGACTTCACCATTGCCTCCTACAAGAATATCATCTACTATAATAACACATGGATAGCTAGACAAAAAATGCTCCATTGCACGTTGAAAGACTTCACTGACAGAATTGATCCCAAATGGCATTGTCAAAAATCTGTACCTTTCAAATGGTGTGCTGAAAGTGGTTAGCAATGAAGATCTATGGTCAAGTAAGATTTGCCAAAATTAACTTTTTGCATCTAAGACAGAAACAAAATGTGGCATTTGACATAAGAGCAGCAACTTCTTTGACTGTACACATTGGGTAATGAGGTCATTTTAGTGCTTTGTTGAAATCTCTTGGATCAATACATATTCTGATATCATATGAACTTTTCTTATGAGCTACCACAAGGGAGGATACCTATACAGTTGGTTCATCTACTGGACAAACTACTCCTACATGCACCATTCTGTCCAGATCAGCTTTGACTTTGCCTTGCAAGGCTACCAGAACTTTCTGTGCCTGTCTAATAACTGGGCATACTTCATGGTCTAACTTCATGGAGTACACAACTGGAAGTTTGCCTAACTTGTCTTCAAAAAGATCAGCATAGTCAGAAAAAATAATTTGTGCGAAATCTTTGTTGTTAAATGTGTTTACATGGTGGACTTCTGCATTAAATAAAAGCGGTCCCATTTTCAAACTGTCTTTGAGGGCTAACAATGACTGCACGTGCCTCTTGACTATGTAAAATTGCAAGTCATAGCTGTTCTCAGCAGAATAACATGAAAGCACTACTGAGCCTTTGGTTTGGATTTCTTTACACCATAAGCAACAAGCTTCACACACTTTGCCAGATCAAGCTTCTTACCAGAACTGACTTTGGCAAACATTTCTGCTGACATGACATTGCACTTTGAACCAGTACTGACTTTGAGCTCTATAGGTCTCCCATTAATCAGAACAGTACAAAATACTTCATTCTTTGCCCACAATCTACTGCATTGACTGTTTCACCAAGCACTGACACACCATCAACATACAAAGTAGGGTTGCAGCATTGTAGTTGATCAACTTGCCTCTTTGAATGCTCTCTTTTAATGAAGAATGTGCCCCTTTTGATTTACAGAACCTTTTGAAATGATTCCCACTTTTTATCTGTGGCACTGCTGACCAAAAGCTAAGCACTTTTCTCTTTTGGGCTCATGGCTACCTCCACAATTACAACAGTTGACTATGAGGTTTGTAACAGATTTTGCTGACTCACCCCTCTGCTTCACTGAGCATGCTCTGGATTTTATTGGAGCTGTCCTGGAGTTTGCTAGAAAGGCTCAGGGTTTCACTGAAGCAACCATGCCCTTAGGTTTGTATCATTTAACCTTGTGCTGCATACTATCAACATTAGCAATGGAAGGCACTGCAAGCTTGCTTTTCTCATTTGTGAGCATATTGATGTGTTTTCTGTGAGCTCATATATCTGACAAATCTCTGTGGGCTTATTCAAAGTTAAATCACTGTCTCAAAGCAAAATCTTCTTAACTGCATCATCTCTAATTCCACAAACAAGCCTGTCTTTTATCAACTCATCTTTTAAATCATCAGATCTGCACATCTTTGCCTTGTTTTTCAAGTCAGTTATATATGCTGCAAATGTATCACCAGGCTTTTGATCCCTTGTGTAAAATATGTGCCTTTCAATTGTGATATTCGTTTGTGGGTTACACATTTCTCCAAATTCACATTTTAAGCACTCAGGGTCTTCCCAGGTTTCAGCTGGTACCTCTATATGGTGGTTTCCCCCTCCCCTGCATACATAGCTGGGGCATACACAAATGAATGTTCCCTTTCAATGACTTCTGAACCAGATAAAGTAAGCAGAATAAATGCCTTTGTACATGTGTCTTTGACAGAAAAAGCAGCCTGTATGAAAATATCATACACTTGCTCAAACACTCTCCAGTTTTCAGCAACATTATTATCAAATACAAGTGGACCAGGTCTGCAAAATCATTCTGCCATGCCAACAAAATGCTTTTGTAATTATGTTCAAATGCACACAAACATATACCAGGTACTCGAAAAAACATTCAGCTGTACTATAAACTCTTTGAAATGACCATTTTCTGTGAAATAACTGTACTGTAGTACTGCACAAACTTTTGAACAGTTTGCACACTGCGGATATCTCGAATAGCTTTAGTTAATATGAAAAAGAAGTACATAGCGAAAAAATATGGCCGTTTTCTCTTTTTTATGTATTTTATGAGATTCAGAAGTTATTTCTTGCACTTTTGTAAGCATTTTGAGTATTTGTATCAATATATCATAATTTTGAACATTTTGTTTAATTAGAAAGTCATTTTGAACAGTTTTAATGCTTTGTTTTATATTTGAGTAAAACATCATTTAAGCAGGTTTTTAGTACTTAGATTTGTCTTTCTGACCTGTTTGTGAGTCGTTTGAGCAGGGATGATTCACTCCCATATATTCTTCCAACTGTAACTGTGTGCTTCGTGGTCTTGAAGAAGAAGTTTTGCTTCGACCCCTTTCTGGTACCATGTCGTTTTAGACATGCTGTTTCTGCACCATGTCGTTTGTCTTGTGTATATTCAATAAGACAATGAGGCTGGGTGTTCATTTAGTTTATTACACACAAACACATCAGGATGGAGAATGCCAGCATTAAACTAAACAAACAAACTAACTGACTGACTACTACACACATACATACTTTCACTTTGGCTGCTCACTCAAAATGGCACTCTTGCTTGCACATGCTCAGTACTTATATGCACATGCTCACTGACTGGAATGGCTCTTAAGCTGCCACAGTCACTTCCTCCTTAGGTTTGCTGCTGGGGAGATGATATGGTTACCCTGGCAGGACTAAATGGGCCATAGGGCTCTTGTGTAGCCCAGGAATGCCAAGTTTACACCATGCTGAGAAAATGGACTGATAGGCTATAGGTAGTGGAGCCATTGTGCAAGGTTCTGCAGAGAGAGAATAAGAAATGAATGTGCATAAGGGTGGATACAAGACTATTTTTGATTGCACAAATTAAGCTTTTAGCATCTTATCCAGTCCTACAGAATTGGGATTTCTGACCTTAATGAGTCTGAGGCAACCATTTTTGATGTAATTTGGAGTAGGATCATTTTGCAGGCAGAAAGAGTGTGTTAGCCATATCTGTTGGTTTGTCATTTTGACATAATTTTGTTCCAGCACTTGACATTATTGTTTCTCCCCCATTATTTTTTTGGATGTGGTTATAGAAAAACATACTCATTTAACCTGTCTTGATGGAATATTTACTTTGAATAACGTTTTGATTCTTTTCATTATTTTACCTTTGCCCTCAATCCAGAAATACTGACAGGAATATAAACATACATGGAATATCTAATATAGGTTGGTGGAACCCAGTGGAGATACAGCTTCACTCAGTCCATCATTAGTGGTAGTTTGTTCAGTGTGATTGCAGAATTACATTCATTGGTTGCCATTCACATCTACTATTCCAATGTAACCTGAGTACATTATTCTCAATTATTTCAAAAGCTTTCAAAGTGCCAATTTCCTGACAGTACTAAGGTAAACTCAGGGCTAAACTTAAGTTTACTGAACTAGGGACATCATTCACAGTTTACAAGGAAAGGGAACTGGCCTTGTAAAAAAAAGAGCTATTCACAAGCCATTTATTTATTTATTTTTGCTTACTAGAGTGTATGTTAATGACATAATATGTGCCATCTTGGTTGTCAACTCACCTATCATTTATTTTAATTTACACCACATGTACATACTGTGGTGAACCTACATTTCTGCTCTTTACCTATGTAATTGGCTGACTTTGGCCATTTTTTCCAAATGCAGGTTTACAGTATTAGGCTAACTGACCTTGTGGGACATTTTAAACCTAGCCAATTACCCCATGCGAGACTCAAACCCTGTACCTTGTGTCTGTAAGGTAAACACCTTAACCATTTACATCTGCAAACTGCATATGTAGAGATATATTTGTTAAAACATGTGTATATAGATAGGCATATATCTGTATATGAATGAATATGTCTTGTCGTGCGTGTGTGTGTGTGTGTGTGTGTGTGCACATGCATTTGTGTATTTGTGCTGAGCAGTTCCTGCTCATAGTTTTTGGTTGTTGTTGTGCTTATGTATATAGCTACCAATATTTTTTTATTTGTAACATTGTATACATGTTAGAGTGTGCATACTACATGCATGCATGCACTGGTGTATTAATCAGAATCACAGCACGTATACACACACACACACACACACACACACACACACACACACACACACACACACACACACACACACACACACACACACACACACAACATATATGGAGTCCATATGTACATACATGTGCATGATGGTGTCTAACATAAAGGAAAGGGGGAATATGATCTCAGTATTTTCATATCCTAATTGATCTCATAACTTTACAATTTGTCTTCTGTTCCTTGACAAAATGCATGGTGATGTTATGTATAAAACTGGGGCAAGGGGAGTGAGAATTTTAGGGCAACAGCACAAAGAAGCATTTTTGCGCAAATTATAGTAAACATAAATACAATAAAGATTTAATTTTATTATCAAACTTCTGTTAATCAGTTCCTAAGAAAGTGTATTATCTTCTACGGTATAAAGTAAAATAGATGACCTCATGAATGATCACTTATTGGCATTGTTTATTTCCTCTTGCCTTATCGCATAATAAACAGCATTGTTTTATAAAGCAGTATGCTTTACATACTGATGTACTGACAGAAAATGTATTCAGGACTCATCTCTTGCCATGATCTCCAATATATTTAGTGACAAAAAGTGCACCAAGCAAACTGCATGTTAGCTACAAATGCCACCTACAGTGGCTAGCAAACCAAGCATTCCTTATTTTTTATCTCAACCACACACCTCAGCATCTTTAACTTCCGTTCTTCACAACATTTCCCAGCTATGTCATATGCCTGGTGATATCTATTAACACATTTGGTGGCTAATCATTCAGAAGGATTGCAAACAAAGCAGAACTACATGAGCAGAAAAGCTAATTAAGAATATTCAGGGTATAATAACATTTTGTTTTACAGACAAAATGGCCTAATCGCAGGGTGAAGTATGCTTAGAAGAGGAAGTCCTTTCCTGGTTTCAAACATGGTCAGGGTTATATAAAATTCTCTGAAATTTCTCGGTGAGGAAGCAGCAAGGAGTGAGTCGAGGAGGGAGAATTCAGTAGATAACCTAATAGCATGTGGGATCCCATGGAGAGATAAGGTAAAACAGGAAAGAATCATAGGAATAGCTATTATTTACTGATGGATTTGCATTTGTCTACCTCCAGAACTTTGCATTCAGTGTGGTAAGATAGGCTGAAGAAGGTCTGATGGTTGCATGACCAAAACTATCACTTATTCATTCTCTATAAACCCAGACTGTGATGGTGAGAAAAACAGATATGCCCCACTCATGGCTTCCTATAGTTATTTATATGTTAGAAGGTGTACAAGGCAATCATGATAGTTAACATTGTCAAGACTGCAGGAAGAACACTGAATGCTGTTATTACAAATTACTTGAGATTATACAAGAGTTGAGGGAGGGGTTAGAGGTAGAACACTCCTTGCACCTAAGACACATTACATGGTTATAGAGCTCGGCTTTGGTTATTTCAATGCAAATGTCCCACCATTCACAGCATATTAACAGGGAGGAGAGCTGTTAAATGAAGGCTGTTACATTGTTAGACAAAATCAACATGCATCCCACACTTTCTTAACAGGCTTATTACAAGAAGATTAATTAGGCAACCTTAGCTCTAAAACAACATAGGGAGGAGGAAGGCACTCCCGGGGAGGTATCTATCTCAAGTCTGCTCCACATTTCTGTGTGTATCTCTGGATAAACTACACTATAGTGACCAATTAACTGAAGCAACATATTTCAACACTTTAATTGGTATATCATTTTCAAAAAATAATTTGATCTTTCAGGCAACTTTCTAAATTGCAATTCACTTGCAGCAGTATGTCTTCTTTTCTGAAAACATTATAAACTATGTGTCCTTAGCAACTGCTTTAATTTTAAATGCATTGCCAGGACTACTCGTGACTTAAAAATGATTGCTTTACAGTTTCAGTTTTCTTAACTTGTTAAAATGTTAATAGTGACACTAATGCTTCTCTCTCTCTCTCTCTTTATATATATATATATATATATATATATATATATATATATATATATATATATATATACATATACATACACACACACACACACACACACACACTGGATATAAAAAGTTTACACACCCCTGTTAAAATGCCAGGTTTTTGTGATATTAAAAAACTTTTCCCACCTTTAATGTGACCTATAACTTATACAATTCAAGGGAAAAACAAACAAATCTGTTAGGGGCAAAATATAAAAAAATAAAAAAAGGACAATAAACTGGTTGCACAAGTGTGCATGCCTTTAAACTAATACTTTGTCGAAGCATCTTTTGAAACAGTAATTTAAAGGATTACAACAAATAGCAGTTTTGGAATTCTTAGTCCATTAGCTCTGAGATGACCAGCCTGAAACTGCCCTTAGTGAAAAGACTAGTCCTGAGCAAGTCTGACATACACTTAGTACATATGAATTAAACCAGTGTTTAATGCCAACTCATTACCACAATCAACAGAACATGCTGGAGTGACAGGTTCATAACCCAGAGACTGCCCATGCTATGGAATAGACTTCCCATACACGTCAAACAGAATACCTCACTGGCCCTCTTCAAGAGAAATCTTGATGAGTGGATGTGAAATAGAAAATTCACCCCAGGGATCACTTCAGTGGCTCTGCTCGACAGAGGCACTGGGAACTAAGGTTGAGTGGCATGATGCCAGGGTAATCCTATGGGCTCGGCTTGTAAAGGCTCCAGGGCCATTAGCCTAGTACACACCTATGAACCTGCGAACCTATGAACGATTAGACCACATACATAGCAAAATGCAGTGCAACAATGTACTGGAATTACTAATACAGGTTTAAAAACCTTAGCTAAAGCAGATACAGGCTATTAAAATGAATTTAAAACCAGATCAAGAAAAGAACATTTTTCTGTCTATTTATATGTAATGGGACCATTGCAATGAAACAGTAATTTAAATTATCACAGTAAACTGTAGCTTTGTATTCAGAAATGTATGTAATCACTGACAGGATATTGAAAATACATGTTGTAAAGTTGAATAAATCTTTAGATAGATATTGGTCATATAAAATGCTGATTTGAAACTTAAATAGTTTTCAGTAATTTGGGTACAAATGTTTAGAAAATTAGTCTTACAGCCTTTCCTTTGAACTATGAGAACATAACAACTGAAACAGTCCATGTAGAAGGGTAAATTTTCATGGTCAAGAGGCAAAATTATCTTTTGGGACACATCGGAATAAAGGCATTGTCACTGCCTACAAAGATGATCTTCAGAGATGACATGAGATAACATGGTGATGTTTTAGGACCAAGCTGCGATACATAGTCAGAGATGCAAGCGAATATTGAATATTGAAAATGAAATAAAGAATATACATGTTTTTTGATGTTTTGGTTTCAATGTTCACTCAGTTTTTCCTTATGGCCACACCCACAAAATGATATCCAGTGACATATTGATGATAATTTGCATGGAACAGCAACATGTTCTAGGTAATCAAAACACCATACAGTACAATGTCATTAATAAAATAGTTCTAATAATGCATTATTTAAACATTGACAGAGCTGCAGTTTTTGACTTTGTGTGTGTTTGCCATTCTGAAAACAAAGGTATTAGCTTTGATTGCTTCCACTAACTGGTGAATTGTACTTCATGTAAGCTCTTCATAATGAGTATGCGTAGTGGGTAGGCTATGCACAAGGTTGTTTTGAGGGTAAGTTGATGGTAATCCATCTGTTTGGGTAAAACTGTGTCCTTTGATTTTCTTTACTATTTTTAACAATTGCCATGTCAATTGGTTGGAAATATAATGTTGACATTGTTTCTTTTTTTTTTTTTTTTTTTGCTGTAGTGCTCAATGATCACTTACCCTTCCCAGTCTTATCCAGCTGTGCTCATCTGAGCTGTAAACATGCACTACAGTAAAAAAAAATAAATAAAAAAATAAAAAAAGGCCAGCATCAATGAGAACAGCATAACAGCATTACTATGTTCTAAGACATAAATGTGCAGAAAACGAATCAATAGCAGCAGGACCTTGTCTGGAACATAACCTGTGGTAGCAGGTGAGTTATGGGAAAACTATAGAACAAGATTTATTACAGGCTCAGGACAGAACCCCTCATATTGCGTGAGTCTAATAGGTGTGGTCCTTTCTAAAGGAAACTTCCTATCTGAAGCCGGCTGATAGTAGACCTTCACAGCATGAGGAGTAACAACATCAGAGGCCATGATTCCTTAGGCAGTGCATTCCAGGTGATCCCATGCAACAAGATATAAAGCTGTGCAGATGGTGGAAAGAGAGTGGCCTATGAAAGATCAGTGCATGTTTGCATGCCATAGAGTACAGGACCCTTGTTAAAGAGCACTAAATAGGACGGAGCAGGATTATTTTCACTAGGCTACTTTGGAGTAAGGAGTGCCCCAGTAGTGCACATTAGTATCCCTTAGAGAAGATTACTACATTTTGTGCACACAGTAATATATATTGTCTTCTAAGAAATTGTACATGGGCGAAAGCAGGATAACAGCCCTGTGGTTACCAAGGAGCATAAAAATGAAGGGCTTAATAAGAAATAAAGTAGGAGCTGGCGGTACACAGCAAGGTAGGTCCAGCTAAGAAAATCGACATCACACAAGAAGAGGCGACAACACAGCGGGAGACTCAGAAATTAACAGGAAGCAGAAAAGAGCAGAAAAAGAATTAAACGTAATCAAATGCTGTAAATTTAGCATGATGGCATAGCTGGGGGACCTCCAGCCATGACAGATGGAGATGATGTAAATACATGATATCTCTGGAGATGTATATTGACATGCTGGGGGACTTGCTAAGAGAGGGGAGACCTTTGATAGGAGAACAGATGAGAAAGGGGTGAGGAAAGAAGAAGGAAGGAAGGTGAATGGAGAAGAGTAGGTGTGTCAAAAACAGCAGGAGGAAGAAGGTGCAGGTTACAACGGAATCCCAGGAAAGGAGCAGCTATTGCTATGGAGATGAGGAGGCAGAATGTGACCATGAGGTAGAAGCAGGTTAAGGATCAGGGACCAGAGGCAGGAAAAAGTAGTGACAATGATGCACTAATGACAAAGAGGAGGAAGGAGGAGGAGAGTATCCCAGAGATGAGTCATGAGCAACAGTGGGAGTTGGTAGGGAAGGGAATGAGGATGGAACAAGCAGAGCAGGGAAGGAGAAGGCTAGGCAGATGCAGGGGCAGAAACAGCAACACAGGCAGTTTAGGAAATGCTAGGGTGGCTCTAGGAACAGACTCATGGAAGATGCACAGTGTGACTTGTAAGGGGGGAGGTCAAGCAGACAAGAAGCATGGAGAGTGACAGTAAGACCCCAGTAATCAGGACTTCAGTCACTAAGGACATGGGGTGAATTCTGAGAGCTGATTGTGCAGTTTTAATGACCATCAAGATGGTCTTTGGACTGCCTGTGAACACAATAGTGGAGGTTGTGGATATTTTTGGGAGCCAGTACCTGTGTGATAATGTGGAGACAAAGGAGACCACACACAGTGGTATTTGTGGCAACCAATGACATGTTAGTAAGGGTTGAAAGTGAACTAATTAGTAATTCTCATTCACTCCAATGGGGCTCTTCCGAGTTTGTAGTCTAACTGCCAATGGGTGTGGCCTGAGCCTTTTCAAAAAATGAAGTTATTACCTAACAGTTCAAACAAATGTTCATATCTCTAGAAACATATGTATTATTAGGAAACTATAAATGGCAAGTGATTCAGCTCTTTTTTAAAGTGGTTACATTCATTTGATTCTAGGTCTCAACCTGAATTTTATAAGACACAATTACACAGTACATATTAGTTTTTTAAAGTTGTATAAATAGCTTACAATATCTCAGTAGCCATTCAAGCAACACACATTCTACCAGCGTTTTCTTCATACAACTGTAAACTTTCATATTACGCTAAGCAGTTCTGTTTGTATCACTTGATTTTTGAGAAATTTAGATAAATATGAAAATTATTAGAATATAAATAAACAGTGTACAAATAATAATCAATATCTCTTTAGCTGCACCAGACAGAAGTCAGATGTCAATATAGTTGTGTTTGCCACCATGTAAGCTATAAGATGAAATCTTTTTACACTTTCCATGTGCCATTGTTTTGGAATTATTAATGCAAATATGAACAAGCAATATTTAACGCCAGAGGTATCAGTAGGATGTAACTGCAGAAATGTCTAGAGGTGCCACTAGGCTGTAATCAGTTAAAGTGGTGATATTATAAAGGGAGGTGAAATGGACAGGAGAACATTAGCAGACAGAAAGGGCATAGAATGCTTAAAATGTGTCTAATGGGTTGAAAGGGAGAGCAGAGGTAGCATTAAAAAAGAAGGAATATCAGCAGAAGGAATTAAAGTAAATGTCAGTAGCCTATGAAGTAAGAAGAGGAAACTATAAACAAGCAAGCTTGATATAAAAGGAAGTGCAATTGGGCAAATGATAAGAGATACGAGGTAGGGCACATGACTTTTAAAATACGTCTGCAGAAATGATAGCACAGAGAAAAGTGAAGGACGATGTTTAGCTGCATGAGAGAAAATATAGAAAGTAAGCTTTAGAGAGGAGAGGAAGAAGAACAGGATATGGGAGGGGACAAAGGTTAGCTATAAGTAAAAAAAGCTCATTGATAGTAAGGGTAGAAGTAGGAAAGGCATGCTGGTGGCGAGATACTGTGACAACTAGTGAAGAGGATATTGAATTGTTTGGCAGGTTAAGGAAATGAAGAGTAAAGAACTTATCATTCGGCAATGGAGATTTTAAGCATACTGGGGAAATCCTGGGGAACACCGACAGCCAGGGAAAAGATCTGATGAGCCACTTGGCCAAAACAATATATATACATATATATATATATATATATATATATATATACTTCACCCAGTTTTCTCAGGTTAGATAAAGTCCTGGATGTGGTCCTCTGCAGAACAGATGCAGGATTGCCTAAACTACACATGTGGGGCATCATAGGGGTAGATCATGGGGAGATAAGTTGAAGTCAGAAAAGAATAACAATTGAATAAGCTGTAATGCAGAGTAGATCCAGGCTAAGATTAAGATGGAAATGGGGTGACTGGAATGATAGTAAAGAAGAGAAGTAAAGGAAGGAGAAAATGGCAGCCAATTAAATTCAGCATGGAGGTATGAATTTATACGAAATACAGTAGAGATTATCTGAACTAATTGGGACCTAGGGTAGTCTGCATAATCAAATTGCTCAGATAATCAAACATATAATTGAACCAGATAAAAAACTTCTAAAATTTTTTTTTTTTTTTTTGCATGCAGGAATACACTTTTCATCCATTCAGTGATTCCAATGGACAATAAAGAATATTTTTCACACACGAGTAGGCTACAGTGTCAAAAAACATGCTCAAGCAAATACTTACAATATTTACATATTCAGACTTTATGATTTTTCCTACCTAACTTTGGAAAGCTGGTTCTGACATCTGTCATTTCTAATAATCAACGTTTGGATAATCGATTCTCTACTGTAAATGCAAGGCTTATATTAAGTGGGAATTGGGAAAGGGCAAGTGAAGAAACAAGTGTGCCATTGGGACAGTGGAGAAGCCACATTGTAATAAAGACATTTAAGGAAGTAGTACAACCTGAGCCTGCATATACTCTAATGAAGAAGTATACAATAATTGTCAAATATATTATGCACAGGCAGAAAGGGGAAATGGGAGAAAGAAGAAATCCAGTGGTGAACTAAAGGAATTTAAAGGAGGTGAGGAAACAAACTGAAGAATTTAACAAATTCTTTTCCTTTGTTCTTACTAAGAAATAGCAGAAAAAGTATCATACTGAGAGTGGCAATGGATCGACAATGTGGATCAATGGTTGTATGGATGTACTACTTGCAGAGAAATTAGTTCAATGAAAAGTTGAAAAAGTTGAGTGTAAAGAAGGCACAAATGTCATATGATCGACCACAGAAAATAACCTCACTTTTTTAATTTCTCCAAATCTTTTGGGTTTCAAATACCATGATGGAAATTGACCCCATTCCTGTATCAAAGTACGATTAAAGTTCATGAAATTAGTATTGTTTCACTCTTTGATGTCAGCCAGATGTGATCTTCGCAGCACATTTGATGTCAGCCAGAAGCACTCTGCGCAGCACCTGCAATGTGCTCAATAATGACTCCTCCCGCAATTCATATGGAGTTACATGTATTGGTAGCATATCCAAATATGATTGTAGACTGTTTTATATAAGACCCATTGCTCCTACTACTATTGGAACTATCTGGGTATCTTTCTTCCACATTGCTCTCATTTCTGCTTGCAAATGCTGATATTTTATGACTTTGTATCTCTCTGTACGCAGGACACTGTAGTCACTGTGTTGGCGATTTCAAGGATCAATGCTACTTTTGTCTTCTTTTCTTGGACCACTATATCCAGTTTTCTGGCATCTATCTTTTGAACTGTTGGTAATGGATGATCCCATGTGATGTAGACTTCATCATTTTCTATGATGTTTTATGGCTCATGTTTCCAGTATTTTTCAACCACTTCAGTACCATAATGTTTGCACAATCCTCAATGCAGCAGTCTTACCACATTGTTATGCATTTCAGTATACAGTCCTTCTGCCATTAGTATGCTGCAGCCAGCAACATGGTGGTGTGCAACTGTTTCAAATTCTGTTTTGCAAAACCTACATTTTTCTCCCACATGTTCAATGGACTTTGTAAACCAACGTGTATGTAGCCCAATATCTTGTGCTGCAAATATTAACCTTTCATCTCTTGGTTTGAATCTGCCTCTCCTTAACCATTCCTGCATTTGTTCCTGATCAACATGATGTTCTTCTAGAACTTTTCTATACTTGCAATAATATTTATGCATTTTTGAATGTGTTGGCCCTCTGACAGAGATCTACAGCAGGTGAACAGCAAGTATGGAAGTGATGCAGGACACAAGAATGGGTGCAAGAGTGCTTATTTACCCCAGGGTGGGGAAACACACCCACGTCTGGGAATTACAGACCACGAAACCTTACCTCAGTAGTAGGGAAGGTGATGGAAAGTATTCTCAGGGATTGACTGATGGTATTCATCCCTTGTATCCTATTCTCATGGATTGACTGATGGTATTCATCCCTTGTATCCTATTCTCAGGGATTGAGTGATGGTATTCATCGCTTGTATCCTATTCTCAGGGATTGAGTGATGGTATTCATCCCTTGTATCTTATACTCAGGGATTGACTGATGGTATTCATCCCTTGTATCCTGTTCTCAGGGATTGACTGATGGTATTCATCCCTTGAATCCTATTCTCAGGGATTGACTGATGGTATTCATCCCTTGTATTCTAGTCTCAGGGAATGACTGATGGTATTCATCCCTTGTATCCTATTCTCAGGGATTGACTGATGGTATTCATCCCTTGTATCCTATTCTCAGGGATTGACTGATCATATTCATCCCTTGTATCCTATTCTTAGGGATTGACTGATCGTATTCATCCCTTGTATCCTATTCTCATGGATTGACTGATGGTATTCATCCCTTGTATCCTATTCTCAGGGATTGACTGATGGTATTCATCTCTTGTATTCTAGTCTCAGGGAATAACTGATGGTATTCATCCCTTGTATCCTATTCTCAGGGATTGACTGATGGTATTCATCCCTTGTATCCTATTCTAAGGGACTGACTGATTATATTCATCCCTTGTATCCAACACCAGTGTAATAAGCAGCATTGGTTTACAACTAAAGGATCCTGCCAGACAAATCTAATCCTAATTTTGGTTGGTGACAGAACTAAGCAAGGACATGTTTGTTGTTGTAACATAAGCAGCAACTTCTGAAAGCCATTCACCTGCATCTCCCATATCAGACAGAAAAGCAAACAAGACTCACTAACTACATAAAAGGCTGACAGGGAGATAGGACCCAAAATGTGGTGATCAGGGGTACCTATCTGTGGAGGTGCCCATGATGAGAAGGGTAGCTCAGGATGCAGTACTGTGATGCATGCTGTTTGGGAGTTAAGGGGTATGGGAAATAATGGGAACATCTGAAGAGATGACACCTAGTTAGGGGGTAACAGTAGAGGGCAGGGAACCAGCCCAATCTAAAATGTTTAAGGTGTTCTACCTGTGTTATACCAATCTGAGAGAGTGCTATAATATGAGGGAATTATAATGGAAAAGACAGAGCCATAGGAATTGGGATAGTATTAGTTGCCACAATAGACCATCAAATATAAACACAGATGGCGGTAACAAAACCAACAGGATATTGGGCTACTCCTTACGATAAATAGATTCTAGGGATCCAAAGGTCATGCTCTCACCTTACAGAGCAATAGTAAAACTCCAGCAGAAGTACTGTGGATGATTCTGCAAATGATACACAGACACAGGATTCACATTTTGCACATTACAGAGGAAGGCAGTAAAAGTGATAAGTGGAAGGGATGTTTTAAATTATGGTGAAAGGTTAGAAATATAATACAGGGGGCCCTCATCTTGGTACATAAGATTTTGAAAAAGGATGTGAAGAAGTAGAACTGAAGAGGAAGGACAGGTAGAGCAGAAGAAGAAATCAGTTGCAAAAAGAAGGAACCAACTTCAGTCAAGTAAGTTATAAGCAACAACTTGTTAGCACAGACGATGGTGAATGTAAGGTGTCATCCAGCCAGTGGCGGCTCGTGGCATCGGACTGCAGGGCTGCAGCCTCCCCCAGCTGTGTGAAGAAAAAGAAAAGAACACAACTTGTACAATAAAATATTTATAAATTAAAACTGGCTGACTTGCGCTGTAAAGACGAGTCTAACTGACTCGCAAAGTCCCGGAACGCGAACTGTGCATGTTTGTTGCTCGGCGAGTTCCGTTTTTTTTTTCATTCTTTGCTCTGTAAAGCTGTACTGTCTCAGACTGCTGTAAAGACAGTCCAGACTATGGAGAGTTCTGCATCAGTGTGTGATGCCCTGAAGTCTGTGCAGTAACCTCACAGTAAAGTGGAAGGGGGGTGGACTGCCACGTCTGCAGTCACGTAAGTGACGTGGATTGGCAGAATGGCTACTGATTGTTTTTCACTCTCTTTCTGAAAAAGAGAGTGAGAAACAATCAGTAGTAGCAGGCCGTGCAGGATAGGACAGGTACTTTTGGTTACTTGCTACCGTATGGTATGCGGGTGTGCTAGTGGGGTCTAAATTAGAACATCGAAGTTTCAAAACTTCGAATGTTCTAATATCGAACCCTATTCAGCGAAAGCTGAAAACATCGAACATACAGAACAGCGAATTTTTTCCTAGGGAAAAAATTTGCTGTTCCAAAACACATACACACAACACAAGCACACCAAACAAACAGCAATCCACACACATACACCTAAAATCTTACACCTAACCCTACACTAAACTATACACACACCAATAACTATCCACTTACCTTAACCCAAACCCTAACCCTAAGGTCCATCCCTATCGCACACTCACCTCACCCGCTTCCTAACCCTAACTCACCTAACCCACCCTAACCCTCACATCCTCACAATCGCACACATACCTAACTCGCGCCCTAACCCTAACTCACCTAACCCGCCCTAACCCTCATGTCCACACAATCTCACACTTACCTGAACCCGACCCGTAACTTTCCACCACAGCGCTGAAAATACCGAAGCAACAGAAACAGACAACCAAATTCTTTCCCTAGGAAAAAATTTGGTTTTCTGTTGCTTCGATATTTTCAGCTTTCGCTGAATAGGGTTCGAACATTCAAAGTTTTGAAACTTTGATGTTCTAATATAGACCCATGCTAGTGCTACCATTGCCAATTTGAATCTGATTGCAAACAGCTTTCTTTGGGCACTTGCTATGGGGAGGAAAGATTTCTGGATTCCTGACCTAGCTAGCAGCTACTTAAAAAAAAAGCCTACTTTACTTTGTTGTTCATGACAGAAACGGACAGTCTCAGTCAATCAAAATCACTAGTAATTGCTAGTAGCAACCTGCAGAACAGGATAGGGGAGGTTTCGGATTTCAAAGAAAAGAGAACTGTAACCGCAGAGCAAAGCAAACCTGCAGTAGATCGGCTATAGAACACATTTCGCAAGACAATCCTGGTTCGGGAGAGTACAAAACAAGAAAGCAGGCTGCTGGATGCATGCCAGACAATGGGAGGGAAATCATTAAGAAAAGGTGAGGCAAGGGCAAGAGGTAATCCATGGCAGCTAAATGTAACTCAACACCAAAGGCAGCACAATAGCAGTACATGTGGTAAAACACATAAGATACCCTGCAGCTCCGAATGTACATACACACCCTATGACATCATCAGTGTTCAAAGCACAATAGTATAAAGTGTGAAGGCACCTCACACACACTTGTGTATTCCCAAACACTGCACCATCGGTGTAAACAGATGGGGAACTTTTATAATGTACTTGGGAGCTGCCATAGCTGTGATTCATCAGCATGTGCTGGAGACTGAAGGTGTTGTGGAGGATGATGCTGACAACCACCTCAGGCCACGGAGGAGGAGAAGAGTGTTCAGACCAAGGATAACCTACCAGGGGCTACATGATCTGGAGATAGTAGAGTGTTACAGGGTGGACAGGGACATCATACAGCAAATAGTTGAGCTGTGCCGGCCACACCTGAGATCTAGAAATAACAGAAGGGAACCCATCCCAGTGGACACGAAGGTATGTGTAAGCTTGAGAATATTAGCCACAGGTACCTTTCAAAGGCCAACTGGAGATATCATGGGGATCTCACAGGCATCAGCATCCAGGGTACTCCACCAGTTCCTGGATGCCATGTTACCACATGCCAATGAGCATATATACTTCCCCCGAACTGAGGAGGAGTTGGCCAGCAATATGCGTCTCTTCCACCATGTGGCACACTACCCGGAGGTACTGGGTGCAATAGACTGCACACACGTACATATCAAGTCACCACCCGGTGAGCATGGTAAGCGCTACATAAACTGCAAGGGATACCACTCCATCAACTGCCAGGTCGTGTGCAATGCCCAGGGCATTATCACGGCTATGTGTGCTGGCAGCCCTGGAAGCTACCATGACTCCTACATCTGGCATGCCTCACAGCTGTATCAGGTATTTGTCAGGGGGGACATCCCATATGGTCACCTTGTGGTGGATGCTGGCTATGCACTGGAGCCTTGGATGATGACTCCCATCAGAAATGCACACACACCCATGCAAGAATGCCATAATGAGGCACACGCACAAACCAGAATCATCATAGAGCGTGTGTTTGGGATGCTGAAGTCACGGTTCCATTGCTTGGACATATCTGGTGGAGCCTTGCAGTACCCTCCAGGCACGTGTGCCCACATCTTTATAGTATGTGCCATGCTACATAATATGATCCTGCGGAAACAGCTGCAGCAGGGACATAATGGTGAAGGTCCTCACAGCCCACCGCAATTGCCAAGGCCATCACAGGCACAGAGTGATTCAGATCACAAACACCCTGTGCCAGCCCCAGTAAGCAGACGGAGGCATGCCCAATATGCCCACACCTTGGCAAAGAGGGAACATATAGCACATACACTGACAGTGTAGGCCCCTACGGACTGACACACTTCTCCACCTGCACACACAGTAAAACGGATGGCACACACACACGACCACCTGCAAATTGTAATGTATAGGTGGCCTACTGTGTGAATCCTACATAGGCAGCACTCAACTATTGCACACACAACAGCTATTGGAACAAGGAAAGTCAACACCTGAACAGTAAACGAAGCTAACAGCATATGTTGATACTGTATGTATAGGTTCCTAGGTACATCGGTAGGTACATGCCCGATTGTCAGAGGCCATTCATTAGCCTAGGCAAAATGTGTCTGCTATCACCACCCCATCGATTAACCAACTGTCCCTCTGTGGAGCAGAGCCAATTGCAGGATCCATGTGTGTAACCACTGTTCCCCACCTACTCTGCATGGATTCCCCGGTGTGTTAATGAGGGCCTCCATATAATGTAATCAGGGATGTAGTGCCAAAGCATGGGGAGTACCCATGACAGGTATCTGCCACCCCAACATTCTCCAGTTATGGTTGTGTCAAGGTGTAGCACATTACAGTGTGTGGCTCACTGTGACATATATTCCCAATGCTGGAGCACATCCATTAAACATCACTTGGACATACCATTAATTGGTATCATCCATATGTAAACTAATTGAGTTACACATTTGACTGCAGTATGGAGGAACAGCCGTAGTACAGTCCACATACAAAGCACCATAACACTTGTACACATCCCAGATGACCAAGTGGTAAAGCCACTGACTGTGTCATGCATGTACCCGGTTCCACATCCTGCAAGGTCCGTTACATAATCCCAATGGCACGAATAATGGATGCTGGATGCAGGTCATTAGAGCATGTTTAAGCACATGTTAGCGGGTTTATGCGGCGGCAAGTGACGGTAACCGGGTACATGACTACACAGATATGCGCAAAACAGGTCTAAGCTTTGCCGAATTCTGCGCAGATCACTTTCAAAGATGTCCAGAACAGGTGAAACCAGCATTATTCACCATTGTACTAATAGTGCATGCTCTGAGAGGTAAAATGACCACTGGCAGGAGTAGAACACGTAACCATGTATACAATCACCTACAACTAAGCTACCTGAGATGTACTAACGGCAGGTGTGTATTGTGACAGGTTAAAACACAAAAGGGCGGAGTTCAGCAAACAGTATACACCGCCATGTACCCAACGGAAGGTGTGTACACTCTCTCTCTCTCTCCCTGTCTATATATATATATATAATAGGGATAGAAAGGGTGATAGAGATATGTATGTCGATATATACGGTTATACATATATCTGCAAATATATAGACAGGTTAACGACTTGTACACAACCATGGAGGTACAAATAAATAGGATACTGCCAACTACGGAATGCTTTACATACCAAAACGCGAAATCACGAGGCTTAAAGACCGAAAGACCACAGAACCGGAACACCATAACCGCGAGTAATATTATCACGATGTTAATAGAAAATGAATCCAAAAGTTGAGAGTTCGAAAACCACAGAACTCAAAACAACAGAACGCTACTCCTTTACGTGTCTTGAGATGCCAACCAGATGGAATAATGATTGCCACCAGCCCAGAGTAGAATTAAAATCAAATTCAAATTTAATGAAAACAGTTAAGCGCTTTCACTCGCTGAAAAAACGCGAGCTTCCTCAGAACTCCATTGTTTAATGACTGTAGCGTTTAAATAAATTTTTTGGCGCCAAGCTCACTACAAAGAATGTGAATTCTTAAAGCTGTATACGTTGACTGTCATATTAATGTCATGATAATAAAGATATTACAATTACCTACTGTACACAAACAAAATAAAAAAATAAACAAAGAAATGACCATAGAATACCAATATTTCATAAAATCTATAACCTCACAAATACTGAAAACTGTTAAAATCCTTAATCTAAAAATTCCTTAATCTGACAAATCACATAAATAATGCAGGCTTAATAGTAATAAAATCATTCATTCCTGGTGCAGTCGAAGCATCTGTGTATAACGCCACCATAATTCCTTATAAGACAATAAACCTTTACAGTCTCCCCCTCTAGATTCTAATAAAATATTTTCAAGAATAGCAAATTTGAATGTGTGGGTATGTCCATATTTTTTTACATGTTTGTACAAAGCATTTATCTCATCTTTTACCCTGATGCTATATAAATGGGCATAAATACGTGTTCTCAGTTTTCTTTCCGTTTTACCTATGTAAAATCCGGAGCATGCTGTGCATTTTGCCAAGTAAACGACCCATCTAGCATTGCAATTCCCACTAGCAAATCTTATATGTGTCTTATGAATGTTATCCAAGATAACACTGCTTTCATCTGAAATAGTATGACATTGTTTACAATTTCCACATTTACTAGTCTTCCTATAGGTCAGGTGTTTGCTTAATTTTCCTCCTTCCAGATAACTTTTTATATTACGACCCATTGTATTTACAAAGGCTGGTTGTGATCCCAAAATCTTGGCAATATCTTGATCTGTCATTATAATTTTCCAATTGTTAATTATAATCCTCTTAATTTTGCCTATTTGTGGACCATATTCTAAGACACAGGCTCTTCCATAGTCAGTGTTAGGTAGTGTGGTGTCTTGTACCTGCTGGACACTATCATGGCTACCCTTGTTTATTTTATGTCCCAGTAAGGGGGTGTATTTATTTCCCCATTCTCCTATTATAGTTTTACTTATGCGGAACATCGTATTAATATCATAACCTCTATCTTTAAATAATGAAATTATGAAATTAACTTCTTCTAGCATCTCAGAATATTCAGATGTCATTCTTATGGCCCGTATAATTTGACCCTTAAATATATTAACAAATTGTTTTCTCGGGCGGTTGCTTGAAAATTCTAAGTAGCTGTTAGAAAATGTATTCTTCCTGTATAATCTAGATTTAAAACAACCAACACCTTTGGAAATATATGTATCCAAGTACGGAACTATTTTAAATACATCAGGTACTACTCCCGATACCTGGACGATATTTATATTTTATGGGATGGTGTCAAGGAGAATTTAGCCCAATTTGTTCAATTTTTAAACACTAGTAGTCAATTTTTGAAGTTCACTCACTCAGATAGCAATGAAGGACTTCCATAAGAATGACATCTGAATATTCTGAGATGCTAGAAGAAGTTAATTTCATAATTTCATTATTTAAAGATAGAAGTTATGATATTAATACGATGTTCCGCATAAGTAAAACTATAATAGGAGAATGGGGAAATAAATACACCCCCTTACTGGGACATAAAATAAACAAGGGTAGCCATGATAGTGTCCAGCAGGTACAAGACACCACACTACCTAACACTGACTATGGAAGAGCCTGTGTCTTAGAATATGGTCCACAAATAGGTAAAATTAAGAGGATTATAATTAACAATTGGAAAATTATAATGACAGATCAAGATATTGCCAAGATTTTGGGATCACAACCAGCCTTTGTAAATACAATGGGTAATATAAAAAGTTATCTGGAAGGAGGAAAATTAAGCAAACACCTGACCTATAGGAAGACTAGTAAATGTGGAAACTGTAAACAATGTCATACTATTTCAGATGAAAGCAGTGTTATCTTGGATAACATTCATAAGACACATATAAGATTTGCTAGTGAATGCAATGCTAGATGGGTCGTTACTTGCAAAATGCACAGCATGTTCCGGATTTTACATAGGTAAAACGGAAAGAAAACTGAGAACACGTATTTATGCCCATTTATATAGCATCAGGGTAAAAGATGAGAAAAATGCTTTGTACAAACATGTAAAAAAATATGGACATACCCACACATTCAAATTTGCTATTCTTGAAAATATTTTATTAGAATCTAGAGGGGGAGACTGTAAAGGATTATTGTCTTATAAGGAATTATGGTGGCAGTTATACACAGATGCTTCGACTGCACCAGGAATGAATGATTTTATTACTATTAAGCCTGCATTATTTATGTGATTTGTCAGATTAAGGACTTTTTAGATTAAGGATTTTAACAGTTTTCAGTATTTGTGAGGTTATAGATGGTATGAAATATTGGAATTCTATGGTCATTTCTTTGTTTATTTTTTGATTTTGTTTGTGTACAGTAGGTAATTGTAATATCTTTATTATCATGACATTAATATGACAGTCAGCATATACAGCTTTAAGAATTCACATTCTTTGTAGTGCGCTTGGTGGCAAAAAAGTTATTTAAACGCTACAGTCATTAAACAATGGAGTTCTGAGGAAGCTCGCGTTTTTTTCAGCGAGTGAAAGCGCTTAACTGTTTTCATTAAATTTGAATCACGATGTTAAGGGACATTTAATTATTGCTACTGGTGCTGCGGTCCAGGTAGGTACTGTGTTTAAGTGTGGTTCTGATTGCTTTAGTGCGTGTAAGTGCATGTTGAGAGTGTGGTGTGTGTTTCCATGGGACTGTAATGTGTGTGTGTGTGTGTGTGTGTGTGTGTGTGTGTTTGCATCGTGTGTCTGTTCGTGCTAATTCGGAGGTAGATTATTACAGTAGTTGTGGTCATAGCCGGCCTTAGGCATACGGTTACCACCTGTCCCACTTTGAGAGCGACAGTCCCTCTTTGGGCAGTTGTGTTCTGACAACAAATATTAAAAAGGGCAAATGTACCGAGATTGTAGGACATAATGATCTCTCATATATTATGTAATAGTTGCATTAAATAGTTATTCCTGTATCTAAAATACATAAATTGTACAAGAAACATAATAAGCAACTAATGTGCTACAAGAATAAGGTTTTATTTAGGACAAAAGTAAGTTCTATCCTTTGTACTGACAGTGGGTATGTGTCGGCCTCTAAACCCCAATGTGTACCTTGCAAATGTCCCACTATGGCCATTTGAAATGGTGGCAACCCAAGCCAAAGAGATTGAGTTACCAACACAACTGCAAAGAGTGCAAATATCTGTGACAGAAATACACGAGACAGCTTTCATGTAGCAACATTTCATTACATATCGATGTATTTTGGAGGGATTAAAAGATCAACATCGCCTGCATGCTATATAGGAACCAATTAACAATGGCTTAATGAATAAGCCTGCAATAACCATAGTATTAGTCTACTAAATGACAGGTCTTCAATTAGGGAAGGGACCCCCACACACATATGGAATATGTATAAATGCAGTCCCCACAAACCTTTATCTGCTATGTACACACACCTACATCTCCCCCACACCCGAAACAATTGCAATACAGACTGTAATAACATCACAAACATCCACTCACTCAATGATATCTGCAGAAGTGTTAGCATACCTTGTGAGAGACACACTTGTAATGGTGCCATCTGAAATCATTGCTGTTGTACAATGGAACAGACGCCGATGTTACAGGTTTTGTTTGCAATAGTCTCGTATCAGATGGTTGAGATAACAGCTACACTCACATGTAGAACTAGATACTCTAGCCGTCACACACAATCCACGGGGGACATGAATTCAAAATATCTGTGTCTCTCCATATAGCAGTTGCAATTCATCACAATAAAACACATCCAGACTGTCTCCCTCGAAGGTAGGGCAAAAGGACAATGCCCAAGTGGAGTATTCAATTATACCTCACTGTTGCCATGTAATTGGCCAATGGAGTAGCTGCACAGCTGATGTGCATGTAATAATTTACTCCAGAACACCAATTGGTGGCAGGATACCACATGTTACAGGTATCCACATATAAAACGATGGCTTGCCATACATTCAAACCGTATGCTCATACCATAGAACCATTTAAAGAGGAAAGGAGTAACACAGAATTATCGTAAACTCGGACCACTAAGAAGGTATGTAGAACACTCAGTATGTTAGTGTATGCAGTGCCTGTTCTGTATTAATGAAAGTGTACGCAATGCATACAGTGGGAAAAGGTATTATGTAGTGATGTCTTGTTGAGCATTGTAACGCTTGTAGAAATTGTGTGTACTGCTGTGGGCCACAAGGTAAACACCTCATACACCACAAGGGATGCTACATAAGGGCTTTAAACATAACAAGTCCACTCCAGCTGCTGTCAGTGGTAGGGTTTGTCCAACAGGTACATGCCATAACAGGGGATAGTATATGTTGATATACTGTAACAGTAGGCATATGTATGGGCGTATAACGAAAATAACATGCCCAAGGTGGTCCTGCTGTGCAATTATGCTTTGCATAATGGGATATGGTTTAAAAAATGTGAAAAGTACAGTATTGTAGGTAGATATGTCAAATATTTTACATAGCATTACTGTTATATTATGCAAACATAAGGTATGTCTATTGGAATGTACAATACACAATAACAGGATACATATGTCTTGTAGTCACCAGACAGTGTAACAGCATGATAGCTAATTGAAATGGAAGAGCTACTCAATTATCCATGCACAAAGGAGATGTAATAGCATCATAGGTTCATGAAGAGTGCTAGTGAGGGTCCCTGGCCTGATGTACATAGGAATCATGTTCCAAAGCATGGTAAGTGTCCGTTTTAGGAATGTATCCATCCAACACGTGCTACTCATTGTTGCATTTGGGTACATATCCCAGAGCATGTTGCTCTCAGTGGCTTTTGCTCATGTTGCTTATGTGGAGCATATCCATCAATATTGTCGTGGACATGGGCCTTGTATGTTCAGCAGAGGTCACCTCTGAGTATGCAGTATGCAAATGAGTACAGTTGGGGTTTCTGTAGTTGGGCTGCATACATCATCCTTCGGAGGTGAGTAATACTGGTGGTGTGTTAATGTTATGGCATTTAAAGCTGTTGCTGTTCTGTAAGGTACACCCCAAATGGGGTGTTGTACTCTTGAATGTGTTTCATAAGTCAGGAGTATAGAGGTACAATGGCAGCCTTTGTTCCGGATACAAACCCATTACAGATTAGGGTGGCCATGTAGAAGGATATCCACGCCCCCTTGGCAATAAGGTTATCAAAGGAGTGGGTGCTATCTACGTGTGTACTAAGATCCCTTATAATGTCTTATGTATGTAGGGGACTACCACCTATGTGATAGTCACTGGGTGATTGTTGTAATCCAAAGGGGATGTCTATGCACCTTGTGGCATGCTGCTTGAGGCCATGTTACTGACACCAGGTATCCGTCACAGTGATACCCTTATGGAGGGTGTGTGTATTAGCTGGTGAATCAATCATGGCCCCTAGTTTGCAGTCATCTGGAAACCTATTCAGGGAAAGTTTTTCTGTGCTAGATTGTACCTCAGAGAAGCATATCACAAACATGAGGGGCCCTATGACCGAGGACTGGGGTACGCCAATTGTAACTGATGTACAGTAGGAACTATGGTATGCTACCCTCACTGCGTGTGTCCTGTCCGTGAGCCACTTTGCATAACATCTCAAGACATATGGGTTGCTGTGCAGGTGGATGTGTATATTGACAATACCAGAATGGTGAACGGTGTTGAAAGCCAATGAGAGGACAAGGTAGGCTGTGTGGACCTCCTTACTGTCATCTACTACCTTGGTAACTGTCTCAAAGGACTCCACCAGGTGTAGGAGCCATGGTGTGGCCCTAACAAATCCAACCTGGGTGGTATCAAATGTTTGGAGGCCAACAATATCTCTGTGAATGACTTCCATGATGATGTTCTCCATAGCCTTGCAGAACAGTCTAGTCAGGCGTATAGGGCAATAGTTCCTCTGGTCCATTGTGGGCCACCTTTGTGGAGTGTGATAACTGTTGCTGTGTGCCATTCAGAGTCCACAAGGCTATTAGTGAATCTGGTGCCCAAGTGGGGAGCCATGTCGTTCTGAGGTTTGTGTAAATCGCAGCCTGGGATGTTGGACTGTCACATGGAGTTTGTGTTCCAGGCTTTAGAGAGAGCAGGTTTGAACTGCGTAGTTGTGACTGCAGGGACTCTGCATTGATCCTGTATAGATTTGGGCCCTTTAGGGTGTGAGAGGGGTGTAGCATTAGCTGCCAGGATGTTGCCAATATCAGTCGGTTCTGTAATGTTTCTGCCTAACCGTTGTATGTCAGAGCAGATGTGGGTATTGCCATTGAGAGTAGTGACATACCTCCATAACGCTTAGTGGTAGTCCTTGGAATGTGTTGCAGTAATGTTTACATAGCTAGCTTTGGAGGATGTGATAAGGGATCCCAGATTCCTACTGAGGCTGACCAGGGAGCTACCCCACCCATGGGAGTGTACCCTACTTTGCAACAGTCTCCTCCTTCTGTTGTGCATTATGTCCATGGCAGTGGACCCCCAGAGTGGCATCCATTTTCTGGTGGGTACCATCATGACTCTGTTTGGGATAGCATGATCCATGCAGTCGTGTAAGTACTAATGAAGTGCAGTTGTGAATGTTTCTGCGTTTGTAACTATATTGTCCAACTGCACGGGTGTCATGACGTTTACTACTTCTGTCATACGAAGCCTGAAGTTGGCTTTGTAGAAATATTGTACTGAGTTGTCCGTGAAGGGTGTGGTGCCAGGATGTGGATAACAAGGGTGATTAGCATACGTTTGGAACTGACCAATGAGGGGATAACCCCAAGTGTGGAACACCAGTCACACATGTTGGTAATGTCCAGGTCTAGGATACTGTTGGCCTTGGTGGTGGTGTGTATAGGTTGATCCAGCTGATTGGAGTTTATGAATCCCCCAAAGTGTTGGCCTAATGTGTCGGTACATGAGTAGGTATCACAGTTAGGTGTGGGGTAGTGTCAGTCTCAGATCAGTAGTTCCTGTTTGAATCCTACTTTCCAGTACACCAAGAAATGAGGGCCATTAACTGTGGGGTATGGTGTGGAATACATAGCAAGCTACAATTTGTATAGCAGTCCTGGCCACAGTTAGTTGCACTTAGATTATCTCTGATGCATTGTGCTAAGCAACCAGCATGGAGGTGTGTACATCCCTGTGAAATATGGACACACCTCCGTCGTGGGTGTTCCGGTCCTGGTTACATGACTGAAAGGTGTGGTCTGCGTAATAGCCTGTCAGTGCAGGGGTGCTCTCCGGAGCCTAGAAGCAGGTCACAGTCACTGCAGAGATATCGAAGTGGTCCATTATAAGGAGTGCCTCGGCTGAGTGCATTTGAGATGAAGAAGTCAAGCATTGAGTAACATTACCCTCAGGTTTTGCTTGTCTGTACCTGTTCTGGTGGTGAATATGTTATTTGAAATGTGTCTAAAACAGGCAGTATAGGAGCAGCAAGAGCCTTAGATGTTATCCATAATCCCAGGGCTGACAGGTGCAGGCCATCTGTGCCAAAGCATTGTGGTTTGTCGACCATGTCATTCAAAGCAGACAGATACTGGATACCCTTGGAATGACACCAGAAGCATAAGCAACTGTTGAAGTGAATAATTATGTTGTTATACTGTGTCACCAGTCTGGACTAATGCAGAATGCTTCTCAGGGCTTTGGCGATACCTGCCTGGGCTACAAGATCGGACAGCTATTGCATGTCCCTGTACACATAGTCCAGGAAGTTACATCTCAGGGCATTCACACTAACGTGGAGAATGACAGTCATATTGTACCTGTTGAGGAGTGACCTGAGTGCATAGATTATGTTGTGGATCCTGTTACCCGACAGTCAGATGACAGTGACTATCGCCTTGTGTAGCCTGCTGAGTGGGATATCAGTGTGACCGCCTACAAAGTCACCTATGACTAGTGTGTTGGGTATGTTATAACACCCTATTGGCTGTAGTTGATGGGCACACATGAGTCTGTGGGCTATAAATAATTGGTGTTGTGTTTGGTGATGTGGGCTGCCTCTGTTGCCTACACAGAGTAGTATAGAGAGGCTCCACAAATGTTGTACTCTTACTATGTGTGGCCTGTGGTGGTGGAGATCTAGTGAGACTATGTGATGAGTGGGGTGTGCTGCAAATGTTTAACATCCCCACATGATTGTCACGTTAAGTCTGGGCTGGAGAGAGCATTACCTCCAGCATGGCTACATATGTGTATCTCCCACAGGCTGTAGTGTCGTATGTTAGGAGGTGAGCATTGACTGTGTACATGAGACGATTGCTATATTGCCTCATGTTGCCCACATTCATCATATAGACAGGTAATAACTCTGGTAATTGACATTTGGACATGCCTGTATATTCAACCATTTCTCACAAGATATGTGAGGTAAGTCTGTACAGCAGCTATTGTACTGTAAGCATGCTGGAAATATAAGGACAAACAGTGTTTACCTATAGGAAATGAGTAGGATTGAGTGATATAGTAATTAGTAGTTCATGAAGTGTGCACGTGTTCTGAACAAGTGCTGAGCATGAATAAGCAATACAGATAGGGTGTTGGATAATATTAACTCACTGCCCCCCCAACAGGTACACAATCCCATATCCGTGAACACTGCAGAGCCCCTGTAACCATAACTATGATGGTACAAGGTGCACTCAGGCTGCATGTGACCTGTTCAAATCCCTGGTCGTATAATACACATATGGCAAAACAGTTTGTTCTACACATACACTTCCATGTAAAACATAGGTTCATGGCAGTCTGTGAAAATACTGAATGGATCTCACTAACAAGTTATCACAACCCACAAAGTGGAGACACCACTCATAATGGGAGGCGCAGCACTATTACCCTGCTGAGTATGGTCTGAAAGTCTATGAACCTTAATCAACATAGATGTTGTTAGCAGTACAGATGTAGATGACAGTACCAATGAATTCACACTGCATAGCATACCTGTGACAGGTCATAGGACTTCATCACCTATACTGTGTTCCACCTACACTCAGTATACTACATGTACCTTTGTATGTCAAAGGAGTGTTCTACCAGTGGCCTGTTCACAGAAGCGAAACTACAAAAGGTGTCTGAGTGGCATGTGCATATCACACCAGTGGCAGCTACAGTAAAACAGGGTTAATGTTTTGTACTCCCCCATCATTGTAGCCCATACCACACAGACAAATGGGAGGCATCTGCATATGTGAGTATGTGAATGGCCATGACCTAGGAGCAATAGCTGACTCAGTGTTGTGGACAACATACAGAATGGGCTTTGTGGGTAAAGTGCGTGACATATGTGCACAATCTGACAGCTGCTTATTGCATTGTCACCGCTATGTTAATAACCCTGTACCCATTAACTACCACCTAGGCAGCGGTCAACATTATGGACACTGTGTGTAAGGGATGGTGCTGTGCAGTTTACCTCCCTGAGCTAGTGACATCACCAGACCTATTAGGTAGTCATAAGAGGCAACCCAAGTCATGACAGGGTGCTATCCATGAGCATGGAGATCATTGGACAGCCATACTCAGCACTTAAGTGACCAATATCGGATCACATATCACCTTTAAGGGGTATTGGCCATGCTTGGATGGGTAACACCAGCCTTCACAATCCTCATCTCCACCATGCAGCATGCTGCCTACCCTGAATAAAGACATGTGCAACACTGTGATGTTGGACCTGCTACATGTACATATCCTGATCTGAAAGACATACGTCATGGACAGCCACCTTCCTAGTACAAGGGTCGCCACATGCTGGACAGATCCCTGTGCCATACATGTGACATACTCCTGCCATACCATGCAACCCTGTCCAGCAAAGCTGCACATGTCATCTCTGTCATACATGATGCGATGACCGCATGATAGATGCATCATTAACTGTCTGGATCAGTAATGTGGCACTGATTCACCTGTCGGCGGGAACATGGCTGTCAGATACAGCTAGAAAACCTTACATCCTATGCCCATACATGGTCCAGGGCATACACACTACTACATGATCTTGGCCGTACATGCTATAGTTGATAACCATCCCTGCGAATACCATCCGGCTAGCCATTGTCCCATGTGTATCACATGTGTAACACAGGCGATACGTGGCAGGATGTTGAACTGCTGTACAGTGCCGTGTAGATGTATATGGCAAAACACATGCATGTAAAGCTTTCCATGTGCATGCCTGCATTGTCACTGCCCATGTCCGTGAAGGCAGTGTATGTGATGATATGTGACATATACACAGCATCAAGGTCAACAGCATTAATGTGCACACATCCAGGCATGTGCTGATAGGTAAGAACACCAGTACAGGCAAACAGACATGTCCACATCATGACAGCATTCACATGGAGTATGAGCAATGTAATGAGGTGACACACGTATATGGTGATAATATCCAATCCCATTGGGTGTTACATGTGTGTGAAACAAACATGTCAGTCATGTCAGTGTCATGACGATTTGCAAAGACAACTGTTCATAAGTACTAAATGTAATACACATGTATGTGCATCTGTATCTGTGTGCATCTCTGAGATGCTGTGACCTGTCTCCATCATTATGTCTTACAAATAATGCCTCGATCATGAATGCCGGCATATAGCCGCTTGGAGGATGATGCCCTCATATCATACCTCCAGGATAACTATGAGGTACTGTTCAGCTATGTGCCACAGCATGCCCAGCAGCATGATGACCTGTGGCAGGAACTTCGCAGGAGGGTTAATGATGTGGGTGGCCATAACCGCACCTACCAGCAGGTGCGCAGACACTGCACGGACCTGATCCGATATGCGAAACAGCCTGCCGATACAATCGCCAGGGAACAAGGTAGAACAGGTGGTGGGCCACCAACCCAGCCCCCACTCACACCTACAGAGGAGCTACTGGCCAGCCTGGGGACCCCATCAGAACAGCATCCACAAACTCTAGCTGCCATAGTGGAGGTGGGTGTCTCCCAACCACAGAGCCTGGAGTTGCCTGGTAAGTTACTACTGCACATATAAATATTATATCCCATTTAGTCGCATGTGTCACTGTACACTATGTAATGTAACATCATATGCAAGGTATGTTTACACACATGCCGCATACTATAGTATGCTATCCTGTGTATGCACACATGTGCATACTCCATAGTATATGCTATTGTACTGGCGAATGTGTTAACATGCAAAGTGCACCCTGTAGCTGTTAATCATGGATAATGATCAAACTGCTGTGTCACCCCAATACAGGTACCTCTGGCGTGCCGCAGAGACAGCAGTTTGTTGCAGGTGAGACAGTTATCAGTATCAGGCATGTGAATGCACAGATCTATTCGCCATGTGGCCAGTTAACGCATGTACACATAATGTATGGTCCAGTCATGATATACAGGTCGCAGCTTTCATCAATCACACTGGCTACCCATGTGCAATATATACAAACCAAATGAAACACCAACATGAAACCACAGTAACTGTCATTGCTAGATGTGTGGACAGCTGTGCATATAATGATGGAGGTGTTGTTCAATGTAGGAATATGTACTATACATCAGAACAACACATGTGGGGTACGCAAACAGTACTACACAGTGAGCTGGGATATGGGCAGCCCACATGATTCACCATTGTGGAATGTGCCCCTGCAATGAGTGCAGACATTGTGATGTGCCATCTGACATGTCCCAGACATGTAATGGTCCGGCTGCAACATTGTCACACTATCCCATAAAACATACCCCACATACCAAACATACAACCCTTTGTCTGTATAACCCTGTGGACACTGGAGTATCTGACATCTATGGGTGTATGTCATATGGGACAGCACAGACATATGACATAGATGGCCATCACACACATCTGGCCAACACATGTTCACACATGGCCATGGAGGATGGCCAGAGACATGTAGTAACACACAGTAGATGTGATGTGTGTGTGTGTACACCCTGTTGCACATTGTCTACACATGGTCCAACTATAGCCTTTGTTGAATGGTTATATAGTAGATGGGGAACACTGGACATCCTAACAGCCTGTGCGCAGCTTGTGGAGGTGTCACTTAATTCGATCACATAAGATGTGTTGTACATCATGACTGTGTCACAGCATGAAAGTAGTCACCTGTACAGCTTCCACATACATACACAGACACCACACCAGGCCAGAGATACTGTACATTTCCCTTGCTGCTATTGGACATCACTGTCAGCCATGCACCTCGTGTGTGTGGTACATAAATGTCATGTGGGACATGGTGTATTGACCAGTCTGCCATGTGTGGACATGGTTGCCAGGCATCTAAGAAATGTTAGCAGTTGTGCAGGGGCGTCATCGGTATGTCTTCTGGTGACCTGTCACACATAACACAGCATGGTTTAGTGTGTATACACCTCAGCGACGTGGGTCACAATCCACAGTATGTATGTATGTATTGTGTATGCATGCAGTCATGGCTATGCACTGTATGTGTATTCCACACTGTATAGAAATAGAGACGCCTTATGATTCCATGCAATGGCACTGTGTCTGTACTTCACACTGTATAGCAATATAGATGCCTCATACTACCCTCAGTGGTCATGCACATCTGCTAACAGTGCATTCTATCTGTAGGGCATACAGACAACACTGCAATGTGACACCATTACACCGCTGTACATGTGTCAGGACACCATTGTGTCAAATATGTATGCATGTCACTGCACACATCAACAGATTACATGTCATACTACATGTTAATGTCAAGGACATATGCCTCATATCAGCCATGTGTACTGTTAACCTGTGCTGGTCCACATGGTGCATCACAGGGATGCATACTTACTACTATGATTGTGTGAAATGTATGGCTTCTGCTATGACACATGCTTGCTGTTGTGTGCAACCCAGGGATGTAATCTAACTAACACTATTAATGTCTGAGCTGCATGCCATCTGCTGTATCACATGCATGCTGCATGCCTTCTGTCATATCACATGCATGGTTGTCTGTGTGTGTCTGTGAATGTCTGTGTGTGTGTGTGTGTGTGTATGTCTGTGTGTGTGTGTGTCTGTGTGTGTCTGTGTGTGTGTGTGTGTCTGTGTGTGTGTCTCTATTGTAATGTAGAGTCTTTGTTTGCCTTCACAGGTGATGTAGGTGCATTGCCCTCCTGCAGTCCATCTGATGTTAATGTCCCCACAGACTCTAGCAGTGATGAACATATGCTTGAGGCACAGGCAGGGATGTCAGGGGCTGAATCTGTGCCTTTGGTTGCCATCCCAACTATATCCCCCTCTTCCCCGCACACAGTTCTCATGCCAACACATACCCCATCACCAGTGGCCATAGTGGAAGGACAGTTACTGGGTGTTAGCGTGGAACAGGAACGTGTGGTGGCTACGGAAGGTGTGTCTTCACACCATGGTGTCAGTGAAATGACTGCAGATGTGCCACACAGGCAAGTGGCCAGTGCTGCTCGTAGGAGGACCTCTGGCCAACATACACCTGCACGACAGAGCGCATCAGCTGGTGTCACCAGACACATGGTTCAGACTGTAATGGCGACACAGGCACATGCTGAATGGCAGAACAGAGAAGGGCAGAGGCTTCAGAGGGCTGCTATCCATTCTTTAAATGACAACATCCAGGCATTGGCAAATGCTCAACAGCAGATTGCTGACGTTTTGGACAGGCGATTGGGTGACATGGTTGGAATCCTTGACCGTGGCATGGCAATCCATGAACGTGAGCTGTCTGTGCTGGAACATCTGGTAGGAGTGAGGCGTAGGCCAGCTACACCACCTGGTGCAGGTCTACGCGAATGAGCTACCTCACATGCCCGCTCCCATAGTGCTGGTAGCAGCAGCAGTGCAGCTGGTGCTGCGCTGTCCACACCAGGACACAGCAGGCCACGTGGACATGGCCCTGGACAGTCCCAGCGGGGACATGGTTCCAGTGGACATGTGTCATTGGACAGTACAAAATCTGTACCTCTGTCTGGTAGTGCCCGTGCAACCCCTGGCAGGCACAGGTCACGTGGCCATGGCCGGACACAGTGAGCTGTAAATCCTGGTCTGTACAATCTGGAGCTGTCAATAATACCCCTGTGTAGGCCAAATACATGGCAGAACTGTGTGCACACCTACACACACACATCACAAACATCTGTAGGGCACCAACACCCATATGCATAATAACCACACATGTCCAATTAGATCACAGGCCCTAACCCACACACATGATGTCATCCACTGGTGCAGCCTAGGCCCCTGGCAAACATTATCACCCTGTGCATATGATGATGCCTGTGCCACATCCCTGTCATCCACAGCATCGGTGCAGGGACATGCTCATATGGTCTGATGCACAGGGTGAACAGAATAGTGAGATAGGTGTATATTACAATTGTTTTGTACTGTTGACATGCAGCAGACATACCATGTAGTACAGGATTAGAATGCATTGTTTTATGTTCACAGTATGTGTCTTGGTAACAACAGTAACAGCATGTTGGTAATAATGCCCTGCGTCCCTCCTTAATGTCTGATTGCATGTGCCATTACGTAACAGTGTTTGCAGTTAGAATGCATTGTTTTATGTTCACAGTATGTGTCTTGGTAACAACAGTAACAGCATGTTGGTAATGATGCCCTGCTTCCCTCCTTAAGGTCTAATTGCATGTGCCATTAAGTACCAGTGTTTGCAGGCACATGTGTAAATGTGGAGTACTCACAGGCATGGATGACAATACCAGCATGCTATACGTAGCCTCAACCTCACTGTTAGAAAGGCTGACATTCCATAGATCTCTACATATCTACTGATCCAGGAGCATGTGAGCTGTGTACTAGGTTACAGTGGCTAGAGACGTGACATCCATACCGGGTGACATCACAGGTACAGCTACATGGTGCGGGGGGTTTACACAGTGGTCTAGCTGATGTCAAGGGTAGGGGCCAGTTGATAGCATGAGGACTCACTGTGTAGCAGTAAAACACTGTCACATTACAGGATGTGAACACACACAGACATACACAGACACACACAGTAACACACCCACACTCATGGGGTCAACGACACTATAACACACACTTGATAGTGTTGAGGTGAGGACCCCTGCCTATGTGGTAATCACCATTACAGTACTGTGCACCCACATGACGTGACACAGAGAATGAACATGTACAGGTAGTCAGTAATGCCTAAGACTGACAGCATCAACAGGGTAGTAGATTGCATCACCTTGAGGGGTTAGGGGCCCTATCTGTTCGCAATGGTAGCATACATCCTCATTCCATGCACCAGACAGCCATACATAAATACACATACACACACTGGAGTCCACACATGTCATGCACATACAGATAGCTAACATGTGTGTAATACACACACCACCCCAGCCTTTGTCTTGCTTTCTACACTGCAGTATGTACAGATCTCTACAACAGTGTACAGGGGTGTGTAACAATTGGGATGTATTCCCCACCATATGTGGCATATATGGTCACACAAGCAAGCACATATGGCAGTGCTGTGAATCAAACGCCTGCTATCTTCTGATACGTCTGACAGGCATGCAGCAGTAGTGCCCGCATTACAATGTGTACCGACGCTACCTTTGGCAATTGTGCTGCTGTATGCACACGGGAGGACTTAAGTGTTACAGGTGTCAAGTGATTTACAGTCAGTGACACCCTGACCGCTGTGTGGGTTGTATATCTTCACCTTCAATTACCAGACACATAGCTTACTGTTTGCACGTTATGGTAGGACGGCTTGTGACACACCTGTGAGCTGTCTTCAGCAAACATCCATCTGCAAAGGTGGCCCACCACTTTATGTACACACATCCATTCATACCTGATGTACATCTTACCGTACTGTCAGTATTTCACCATATACAGGTGTCAATGATGGGGCTGCATTGCAACTGCATGTTGTAGTAGGACACAGATGAACTGCAAACATCAGCTACTGCTCATGCATGGTAGCTGAATGCACACCACTACATGTACATGTGTATAGGTCCTACATTCCTGTCATGTAGCCATGTTTGTATGCATTGCAGTTGGTGAACATGTGTGACATACATGACACATGGACTGTTGTATGATATGATAGTTGTCATGGGTAACCAGTACAGAGGGAATGTTAACTCAGTCAACATTGCTACCTTATGTACTGTTAGCATTCAACAGCCATGGACCTACCTTCCATGTGCATGCGTATAATTGCTGTAACTACTTCTCTGCATGAAGGACAGCATTAGCTATGCTATGTACGTATGTGTTGTGTGTGTGGGGGGCATGTACATATCTATGGAGGTTACATGTATGTCACATCCAAACATGGTTGTGTTGCCTGGTGTACAGCAACAGTTATCTGTTACAGCTGTATAAGACCTAGGGCCCCTGTTATGTGTACAGCCGACCTGGCAATGAATAGTGGTATCAGTGCATTGTATAACACATGATGGAACCCTGTCAGTACATGGGTAGTCTGCACAGTTGCTGTAGAGCTAGGTACAGTCCACTGGTCATGAGTAACATGGTGTTGTACTAATGTATGGATGTGTGTTGCTGGTCCAATTACACGGTGATGTGTGAGGGCTACATACTACAGTGCAGCATTTACCACTGTGATCTGCACCTGACACATCTGTGATGGCTTTTGAAAGTGTACTGGTCAGTACATGTGAGTGGCCTTCATATACGTGGGGGCACTAACACCTGGAGCGGTCTGTAACGTTCTTATGGCCCACATGTCTGTATCTGAGGTATACAGTGGTAGTGCTATTGTGCACAACTGAGCCTTATGCCAGGTGTTCCTCACTGCACAGATGTCAGTATTCCCCATTGTTGGATCTAGATTGGCAGCTTTGATTACGAACGCTACACATCTAGCACTATTTAGCATACACATACAATGCAGTTGTCCTGTAGGTGTCAGGGTGTTTACCTGGTCTCAGGTTCTTCATCTATGTATGGTACTACATGTGCGAAGTACCCACTCCTGCCAGGACAACACCACAGGGGGTATTAGTGTGCCAGGTTTAGATTAGTACAGGAAAGGTGATGGATTTATGCATTTACCACTGTGATCTGCACCTGACACATCTGTGACAGCAGCAGATGTTGTGTAGAAGACCGGTGTCAGACATGTGTCGTACAGCGTTCATGCTAACAATGTTGACTATCGACACACTGTGCCCTTCCATGTTTAGAATCTGTGTGCATACAAGACAGCCCTTCGCTACTAAGTGCGTGAGCATGCCCAGTATGCCGTTGTGTAGATGGACACATAGTGCATTCCAGACTGACGTGTGCTACTAAGTGTGTGAGCATGCCCAGTGACACCTTGTATCGGTTGTGTGCCTCTGTGTATGGGCATGACCATTGTTATCCTGTATAGCGATAGTGGTCATCCAAGCAACAGATGGCCATACTCCACTTCAGGATGGATTCCTACATTTAACACACTGGTTCACAGGTATGTACACCGTAACTGCCAGCATCCATGTTGATGTCTGCATTCCTAGAAGGTCATATTGACTGTCTTGAAAGGTGTACTGTCTGTGGCACATCTCGTATCTATGTAGTGTTGTAATAGTGCTCCATAGATAGCCAGTTGTCCTGCTCACACCACTGCCATGTGTTCATCTCCATCTGCCTTGGGACAGTAATATGCTTTTAGACTGATCACACTTCATACAATCCCTATCAGCGTCTTTGCCTTTGCTGATGATGTCACCCACCTAGAAGTATGCCTCTGAGAATGCTGTGATCCAGTAATCTCAGTAGCGCGTTCTGTAACTGCGTAATTCTGTAGTGTGATAAGGTAGTCAGGTCTATATTCTAATCCCAGCCCTGCTGTGTGTGTGTGTTTCCAGCTGCCTGGGGACAGAGTAATGCTTTTAGACAGCTCACACTCCATACAATCCCTATCGGCATCTTTGCCTTTGCTGATGATGTCACCCACCTAGAAGTATGCCTCTGGGAGTGCTGTGATCCAGTAATCTCAGTCGCACGTTCTGTAACTGCGTAATGCTGTAGTGTAATAAAGTAGTCAGGTTTATGTTCTAATCCCAGCCCTGCCGTGTGTGCTTCCAGCTGCCTGGGGACAGAGTAATGCTTTTAGACAGCTCACTCTCCATACAATCCCTATCAGCATCTTTGCCTTTGCTGATGATGTCACCCACCTAGAAGTATGCCTGTGGGAATCCTGTGATCCAGTAATCTCGGTAGCACGTTCTGTTACTGTGTAATGCTGTAGTGTGATAGAATAGACAGGTAGGTGCTCAATTCCAAAGAAAGACAGGTGTGTGTGTTTGGCAGTCATACCCTATGTGTTTGTATCTGTGGGTGGTTAGTTTCAGGATGTGTTAAGTGTGTTTTGTTGCTTTCCTATATAGTGTCCACAAATCTCATAATCGCCCAAGACACTGGGTTGTCAACACATACATTTGCCAATAGGTCTGGTGAGTAAATGTCAGCAGCCCTACTCTTACCCTTAATACAGTCTGACTCATGTGACACAATGAAACACACTTGCCTTGATAGTAACACCACTACATAATGCAGGTGGCACACGTGGTTTCCTTTTCATTCTTGTCTAATGCTTTGGTGTCATGTGGTCCATTGTTGTGATATAAATGCAATATCTGTGTATGTGTGTGTATATGTATATGTGTTTGTATGTATATATATATATATATATATATATATATATATATATATATATATATATAAATATATGTAGATATAGATAGATAGACATAGATATATACATATATGTATGTGGACATTAGCACTATTGAATGTTTGTGCTGGATGATCTGTACGTGATCACCGCAGATGGATGTATATCTGCCATGGCGTAGTGGTAAAGCACATCGTATGTGGTGTGCAGGGTCCCGGGTTCTAGTCTTGTAGACACTGGTTATTTTGTTGCTGGGAAGACCAAGGGACATCGGATACGGTGATAGTAAGGTACCTTTAACCAGTTGTGTATGGATCTGAGCGACAGTAAGCAGTGGTTATTAATTTGGAGGGTCAGTATGGGTCATATAACTATGCATTTGAAGACTATACTATGCAGATGAGGTTGACAGTAGTGAATCCTGTTTATCCCCAGGGTGTGATGCAGATCCCAGGAGTGTATGTGTGTAGATAGCTGGGTGCAGGGCTCAAATATAGGTGAAAGCATGGGAGGGGAGTCAGGCATACTGTACGTACATTGGAGACCTGTGCCTCGGGATTGCTCCTGCCTTAGCATGCCTAAGCTAGGGGTGTGTCTATACCTGCCTGGTGAAATTGGGAGGGACAACAGCAGTAGTGGAGTGGTCAAGGTGAACAGGCTGCACAAACAGGTGATAATCAGCACAATCATCAGATTACATGGCCAGCCCACCCCAGAACACTACGGTAATGTGAGCAAGCACCATACACACAGGTTTCGTCCACACTCTACACCACTGGTGTATACATGCCGGGACATTTCTCAACACAGTCCAACCAAATGAGAAGTGCTGCAGCAGGCAACATAGACCAACATAGACCAACCCTCTCCAAACACCATTATATTGGGTGACTTCAACTACCCAAACATAGACTGGGAGCATTACTCTAGCTCCAACACCCTAGCCCAAAGGTTCCTAGAATTTATAAACTCAAATGCTATGGAACAACTTGTTACCACTTCCACAAGAGGGGAAAACATACTGGACCTGATCATCACCAACAAGGGGACTCTATGCTCCAGACCAGAAGTGTATCCCTCACTGGTAAGATCAGACCATAAACTAATCTCACTGGATATTTACATCCCGACCCCACCCCCTGCCCAGAAGCCCACAGTGAAAAACTTCTCTAAAGCAAATTTTACACTCCTCAAAACCAAGGTGGAATCCTTCAAAGCCCCCGGGCCTGTGGAAAATATGGCCCAGACCGCAGAATCCTTTATAAACGCATTCTATGAACACCTTCAGGAATGCATGGATCATGCAATCCCAAATAAAATCAAGACCCAATCCTCCAAAGGCAGACATCCTGTCTGGTGGACCCCAGCCATAAACAAACTATACGATAGAAGGAGGAAGCTACTACATGATAGAGCAAAATCCCAAAAAGGGAAGGCATCTCTGATCAGTATTAGCACTCATAAAATCGTCTAAGGCCAGCTTCGAGAGAAATATTGCACAGGACACTAAGGATAATCACAAGGCTTTCTTTAGTTATGTTAGGAACCTGGGTGGGAATTCCCAGATATGCTCAGAATTAGTCCAAAATGACAAAAATACACGAACCCACAGACATTGCCAACATCCTAGCTGACAGGTTCAGCACAAACTTCTCCCCTCCCACCAAAGGGCAAATATCTATCCCAGCAGAGTGCTGCCCCCCTGACATCTCAGATGCTCAGGTAAGAGCCGCCCTCTCCAAAGCAAAAAACACAGCATCAATGGGAACAGACGGTGTCCTGAGCTGCATCCTACATGAACTCCAAGAAGAGCTAAACCCAAACATAAAACTACTGTTCAGTCTCAGCCTTACTACAGGATATGTACCCAAAGAGTGGCGTACAGCAATGGTGGTCCCTCTCCACAAAGGTGGTGCCTCAATGGATCCTGGAAACTATCGCCCCATAAGCCTGACTAGCGTGGTCTGCAAAGCTATGGAAAGGATCATCATGGACCTCATAAATAAAGATATTGGGGACCTACAGACACTGGGTCCTACCCAGTTCGGCTTTGTTAAGAGCAGATCCTGCCTCTTAAACCTGGTTGATTTCTTTGAAACAGTCACCAAGGCCATTGACGAGGGGAAGGTGGTCCACACAGCCTACCTGGACCTCGTAAAAGCCTTCGATACAATACCCCACTCGGGCATTATAGATAAGCTCACCAGCTTAAATATAAACCCCTATGTCACTAGATGGGTTGCAAACTGGCTCAAGGACAGAACCCACATGGTTAGAATTGCTGGAGCCATGTCAGACTCCAAACCAGTTACAAGTGGCATCCCACAAGGCTCAGTCCTGGGACCTCTCTTGTTCGGTATATATTTCTCAGAGGTGCAGTCCAACACGGAAGGACTGTGGCTGACCAAGTTCGCAGATGACTGCAAACTGGGCGTCATAATCGACTCTCCAGCCGACACAAACATCCTCCAAAAGGGCCTCATAGAAACAGACAACTGGTGCCAGAGCCATGGCCTCAAGCTAAATGCCAAAAAGTGCATAGTCACCCCCTTTGGCAAAAACAAAGTGCCCACAAATTACCACATAAATGGTAATCCATTAAGTACAGAAGAAGTAATTAGGGACCTGGGGACCCACGTTGATAGCAATCTATCATTTGACAACCACGTGGCCAAAGTGGTTAGAAAAACATTTTATATAGCCCACCTATCATGAAGGGATTCACATCTAGATCAGGGGAGGTCATCGTGCCTCTTTACTCATCCCTCATCAGGCCCATAATTGAGTACAATGCCCCTTTTGGGATGTACCTTACCAGACACCTGCAGCAACTGGAAAGACCCCAAAAGTACCTCACCAAGAGGATCAAAGGGCTCAAACAGATGCCATATGCTGCCTGGTTAAAGAAACTCCAGCTCTACTCAGTGGCATACTGCCTGGTCAGAGGCGATCTGTGCCTGACGTATAAAGCCATGTCCAACCCGGAATTAATGGACATGCTGCACCTCAGAAAATCCAAATCCCATCGAGCTACAGGCTCGAGAGGCTTGAACCTCAGCACTGAAATAAATAGGACATGCTGGAGGGACAGATTCATAACCCAGAGGCTCCCTTCACTCTGGAATAAAATCCCAGTCCAGGTTAGGCAGAGTCCCTCATTGACTCTCTTCAAGAGGAATCTTGATGAGTGGATGGGGGATCATAGGTTTACCCCGGGTATCACTTCTGTGTCACTGTTAGACAGAGGCACAGTATACTAACCTCAAAAAAGGGCATAGCAAAATTAATTTAAAATGGGTGGCGATGGCCAAACACACTCTGGCTAGGCTTATAAATGCCCTAGGGCAGATAGCCTAGTATGAACCTATGAACCTATGAACCTATGAACATGTGCAGGAGGCTGAGGGTGGTGAGGATGTGTATGTTGCCGGACAACCCTTAGTGAGGTGACATAAGACTTTACAGACCCAGAGTAACTAACCAGGGGCTACATGAGCTGGAGATAGTGGAGCGCTATGGGGTGGACAGAGACCTCCTACAGCAGCTTGTTGAGCTGTGCCAGCCACACCTGACACATCGAACAGGCCGAGGGAAACCCATCACAGTGGATATCACTGTATGTGTTGGCCTAGGTATACTAGCTACAGGTACCTCCCAAAGCACAACTGGGGATATCATGGGGATCTCACAGGCATCTGCATCCAGAGTATTGCACCAGTTCAGAGATGCCATGTCACCACATGCCAGTGAGCACATACATGTCCTCAACACACGCGATTTGTTGACCAGCAATATGCATCTCTTCCACCACATGGCTGACTACCCTGGGGTACTGGGTGCTATAGCCTGCACGCACGTATGCATCAAAGCACCACCTGGTGAGCGGGGTAGGGCCTACATTAACTGCAGGGGCATACCCTCCAACAGCTAGGCCATATGCGATGGCCAGGGCATTAAACTGAATGTGTGTGCTGTCTGCCCTGGAAGCTATGACGATTCCGATATATGGCATCTGACTCAGCTGTACCACACCTTTGCCAATATGGACATCCCCTACAGTCTCCTAGTGGGAGATGCTGGGTAACCACTGGAATCGTGGCTGATGACACCTATCAGCAATGCACACACACCTGAACAACCACACCACAATGAGGCAGATGCACAGGCAAGACATATAATTGAGCGTGTGTTTGGGATGCTCAGGTCATGGTTCTGGTGTCTGGACACATCTGGTAGAGCCCTGCAGTATTCACTAGCTACATGCACCCAAATTGTTATGGTATGTGCTATGCTACACAATCTGATCCTGCGGTAACAGTTGCAGCAGGAACAGCATGGGGCAGGGCCACACAGCCCCCCACCAATGCCAAGGCCTGTACAGGCACAATGTGACATGGAGGAGGAACTACCTGAGCTGGGCCCAGTAGGTGAAAGGCCGTGCACAGTATGACCTGCCCATGGCAAAGAGGCAACAAATGGCATATACACTGACACAGTAGGCACCCAGGGTTTTCACCCTCTCTGACTCGCACAGACAGTACAATGGAAGCCAAACATGAGACTACATGTGCTCAGCCATGTATAGGAAGTGCACTGTGTGCATCCTACATAGGCAGCCCTCCAGCACTGTCCTCAGGTCTGGAACACCCGCAAGGTAATTCAATTGACCTACCAATTGGCAGTTGTATTAGAATGTGTATTTACCCATTGCTATGGTATGGAGGTGAGCATACAAGGGAATTTGGTGACCAACTGTTAGGGCAGCAGGCAGTACACATCCATAGTGGCACCATGACATCTGTAGCACATACTGGGGTCACAATAGTAGCCAGTAGTACACAGGGTGTCCTAACCCACTGCAGGTTATGGGCTGAACATCATGTGTGTCCATACAGCCCACACAAGTCTCTTACAGCTGGACAGGGGTAGACCAATACAGACAAATGCTATACAATGGCCTCTGGATATGCCCAATGAGTGACCCCAATCCCCACAGACACACACACAGACTACAGCAGGCCAGGCAGTTGGATGTGGGTTGTGAAGGCTAGGAAGTCCGACACCACTATTCTGACAATTAAAGCTAGGATCTGGCATACACTGGTATGCCTCCAACCAGCAATTGTGGTAGGTCCACACACTGAAATGGAGTACCTGGCATACCAGTACAGTAGTGGCAAATGTGTACAACTGTCAGCTGTGCCCCTCTTCCAACGTACACATGTGAGAGTCATGTGCGCCACCCCCGGTGCTGTGTAGGACTGTGGATACAGTTGGATGTCCCCCCACGCTGTGCAGAAATGTAGCAACTGTCAATGCCACATGACCATTAGCTACCCTGCAGACACAGCATGCCACCTGTCGGTGTACAGCACAGGGGTCGGCACCACAGTACTGACTATCTGGACATGTGACACATGCGATCCAATTGACCATACTTGGCATGCTCAAATACATGAAGGTATGATGATACTCCGTAACAGTCATACTGGGCATGCTCACACACTGAAACACAGGACGGCCAGGTCTGCAAACACCAGTGGTCCAGACATATCTGCCAGTACATTGCTATACTGTTGGATGACTGTGCTGTATGGTATGTGTGTGGTACTGTCTATTGTCTGTACATATGCCATGGTGTATTGGTAATTCACATGAGCTGTGTGTGCAGGGTATTGCTACCAACACGTGCAAAGGACGGTTCTTTGTTTGCGGCCAGAATGACACCTTTGGATACGGAGTGGGTAAGGCACATTCCAGCAGGTGGGAGTGGTTGTGCGTGGTTTTGCACGGTGTTAAGCACTGCTGACCTCTGGTTACAGCTCCTTATACTCGTTTAGACTCCACATTTCTTTAACAATGTACTATTGGCATACTGGTAGATAAACATGCTTACACCCGCTCGCTCACTCACTTGCACATGCACCGACATTTGTGCTTACATCTATCACTCACACTGGGTGGGTGCGATCCCTTGTGATACCTATTACATCGGACTACATGATTACAGTATCTGGTATGTCTAACCATTAGGCGACGGCAGGCGTTTGACTCTACGGACTCGGCGGCCTGTCCAGTGACATAATCATATTATATGCGTGTTCCTCATACAATCTGCTCCCATCTGGCTGATACATGGGAACCAATACTCTGCAATGCTGACATGTAAATGTTATTTGGGAAATGCAGCTCTCTGCTGGGTCATGCTACCGCATACCTATTGTAGGTTTTCCACCTTTTAGATTGGACGACGGGAAACTCTAGGAGTAACACCTTTCCCACTTTGCATGGGACAGTCCCTCGTTAGGCATATGTGTCATGCAAAAATATTCTAGCCATTGCAACTGTCCTGATTAGAGGACATTCTTATATTCTACGTGTCTGTAATAGTTGTATGTAACGGTTCTTGTATACATGACACGTCGATATGTTATGTGAAGTAGCATAAGCAACTTGACTGCTGCTAGACTAAGCTTTGATTTGTGCTAATATGTATATTTCTGTACTATGCATGGCTGTAGGTATGTTCTGCCCTGGTACATCTGACATTTCTACAGAGCAGGTCCCACTTTGGCCATTCAGAATGGTGGCAGCCCTATAGGACCTATATATAGAGCTATCACATTTGGCAAGGCAACACATACCACAGCCAGTAGTAAACTAGCTACTTCATCGGTTTGCATATGTTAAGGTTATTCTTGTAGCATTATAGTTGCTAATACTGTTTCCTATAGCTTGTAGCTATTTCTGATACAACAAAATCATTTTATGACACCACTACACACAATATATGACCTCCTTTCCTGAAATCACAGGCCATGTGCCGTAACATTCATTTTGCAGGGCACAACTGCCCAGAGCGGTGTGTCCCTCACAAAGGTGAACAGGTGGTAATCCAAATCTATTATGCTATCATCTACCTAATGTGGTCAGCGGAATATGCGCTTTCCGTCACTAGCAGACCTCACATACCAATGGGGGAGAATGAACACTGTATCAGGGACACTGCGTAATACCCTGAGGGACACATTTAGATGATTGGTTCTATTAACCAGACACATTGACAGTCACAGGGCATATGTATTCATTCATGTTTGTTGAGGTACATGCTGTTTATGACTCATACATGTTGTCATCAGTCATTACCTGTATTCTGCCACCTGTCCACCTAATATCACTAGTTCTGGAAGTGTTTATTTGGACTTTGTTACATTCTGATTCATAAATATGGACATCCATGCTAATTGGGTACACGGCACTGATATAGTTCCTATGTGTTCCCCCATTGGTTTACAGACTATCCAGTAGATGTGTTCTTCAGGTTTGGGAGGTATAGGCGTCTGCAATGCCCACATAGGAATATTAATTACTTCCACTGGGCGGGCCTACTACATCTCTGCCAACCAGCACCTGCACACTTAGGCCCATTATTGCATACCCATGATTCACCTACCTGACACTCCTCTACAGCACTCATGACAAATGCTTACTGTGAACGCAGCTGGGGTATGACAACACATACCCACGGTCAGTACTACGGATAATACTTTTGTTTTCTGCCTACATGTTAGCTTATTGTTGTATCAGTTTATATGCTCCTTCTGTTTCATTTTCTTGGTTATTCTATTTCTTGTCATATGTGGTATGTTACATACGGACATACCTATTGTATGTGACTATTACATGCAATGTGGGATATAATTATGTCATACGGTTGCTGGATATTTTACATTTATAATGGTTTTGGTATGGACACAACTGCCCAGCTGTGTACTATCCCTCACAATGTGGGACAGCTGGTAACCCTGACCATTGGGCTAGACGTAGCTATTGGCGGCGCACTAACATGATGCATTTCACTTCCACTTTGTATAACTATCTACACTGCGTTAGAATACGGGCACACAGTTTTAAATGTCATTTGTTTGAGGGATGGAGACTCGATATTCGCTACTGTGCATTTGTGTTTGCTTCTTAATTTTGTGTTCGCAAGAACTGTCTTGCATGCTTTGCATATGTTTCAGTATACACGGACACTGACAGGTGTGAGTACTATTGCAGGCAGATTGTTATATTCAAGCATTTTAGGTTGCATGTCGACAGCCGACATTTCCACGCCTCCGTGCGGCACATCGACACGCCCTATGCACTCGCGCTCATTTCCTATGCACATGGCTGTGGCGGCAGCGCACCTTCATTAATATGCATATGGCGCTACTGCACCATCTACATGCTGCACGGTCAGCGCAAGCCTAACACCGGCCTTGCGCTGAGCTTCATGAATCCCGGGGCTAGACTTCTTTGAATATTTCTAAATTTTTTGACAAATGTGTTCAACAAGGCAGTTTGTTCTATATTCTCAGTATGTTTTAGGTTAGTTATTCCTTAGCACTGTCTGGTTAAATGACTTGTTCAGTTTCTTTGTAACCTTTTTGTGCTGAAGATTGTATTATAAAACTTAAAGGTTTTTAACACATTCTTAATTGCTTCACAGATGGCATCTTTCCCCAACTATCCTTTTGCAATGACAGAAGTATATACTTTGGCTTTTAGTGTGTAAACAATTCCTGCAGAAAAAAATAGATGGTTGCTTTGTCAGCAGTGACTTTACTGTTGGTACAATTAATTTTATAGTTTCTTTGAGTCACTAAACTCCAGTATGTTTTTTATGATGTGTGCCTTATCACAGCAGCTTCAGTATATGCAGTTCATTTTATCTGGCATGTTTTATCAATGAATAGTGGTTTCCATTTAAACTGGAGTACTTCTTTATTGTAAATAAGACACATTGATTTTGTGGTTATGGCTGCATGAGAAGAACCTTACTTATTCTGTAATATTTTTGCACTATGTTGTGCAGTTTGCAGACAGAAGAGTAATGTATGAAAGTTGTTTTTGAGTTTGTATTCTAAGATCAGTAAATGTTGTCTGAAGAGATCTCTGGTGAAAAGAAGCACCAACACTCCTCACTATAACTTGGCTGTTTACCAAGTAGATGTGGCAAATCATTAAAGACTGAAGTCAGAAAGTAATGACAGACAGTGGGGTTTCAGACTTCATATACCCTTCAGAAAATGCATGCTAATGCAAATTCTGTTATTCTATCAACGTTATAAGTTTGTAAGAGCAATATTTAAAAATTGTCTATTTTTGGTCCTTTATCCCACTTTTATACATGGTTTTGTCCAGATTTCTTGCTCTAAGAGGTTGAGTGGTATGCTGCAATATGTATATTGTTGAATCTGACCTAGGCTAAAATCTGCACATCGTAAGTAACCTTAAATAAATGCGCACAAGCCTGAGAGATGTTTTATGCTGGCTAATGCAGCTTGAAATACACAGAAGGTGTAACTGGGCTAGGTATACATACAAACATACAGAATGAAACTCGGTGTACTGTAGACTGCAGTGTGAAAGCATATGTGTACATTGTAAGTAAATATATGGCAATGTGGATTTTATTTTACTCCTTTTACCTTAGCAGAGATGTTTGTTATCTCAGTATACTGTATGTATCTTATGTATATAAATATCTTTGTTAGCTAGATCTTTTCAACCCGGGCCTCACTAAAAAGGGGTTTTATTGCTCAGTCGGATCTTCCCAGTCATTAAATGCAATAAATACATTTCCATATAGCAGCTACCTACACTATATGTTGTCACAGCTTACTCATGTCTTGGAGAGAAATACAAATGCTAAACAGACCATGGACAGGGTACATGGCATAGCTAGGTTGGAATCTTAAAACTGTCCAATGGAAAGGAAGGGCAAAGGCCTTCAACACCATTCCCCACTCAGGTATTATAGACAAGCTCACCAGCCTGAACATAAACCCCTACGTCACGAGATGAGTTGCCAACTGGCTCATGGACAGAACCCACATGGTAAGAGTTGTGGGAGCTAGGTCTGACTCTAAACCGGTTACAATTGGCATTCCCCAGGGCTCAGTCCTAAGACCCCTCCTGTTTGGCATATACTTCTCAGAGGTACAGGCAAGCACAGGAGGACTATGGCTGACCAAGTTCACAGACAACTGCAAACTAGGGGCTATAATTGACTCTCCGGCTGACACAGACATCCTCCAAAAGGGTTTGACTGAGACAGATACCTGGTGTCAAAACCATGGCCTCAAGCTAAATGCCAAAAAGTGCATAGTCATCCCCTTTGGAAAAAACAAAGTACCCACAAACTACCACATAGGTGGTAGCCCCCTAAATACGGAAGACGTAATAAGGGATCTGGGGACCCAAGTAGATAGTAACCTCTCCTTTGATAATCACATTGCCAAAGTGGTTAGAAAATCCTTCTATGTGGCCCACCTAATCACAAAAGGGTTTGCATCCAGATCGAAAGAAGTCATTGGGGCCCTCTACGCATCACTCATCAGACCCATCATAGAGTGCAATGCCCCATTTGGGATGTACCTTACAAGACACCTGCAAAAACTGGAAAGACCACAGAAGTACCTCACCAAGAGGATCACTGGCCTCAAGCAGATGCCCTATGCAGGTCAACTGAAGAAACTCCAGCTGTACTCGATTGCATACCGCCTACTCAGAGGTGATCTCTGCCTGACCTACAAGGCCATGTCCAACCCAGAATTGATGGACATGCTCCACCTAAAGAAAACCATATCCCCTCAAGCCACACAATCCAGGGATCTAAATTTCACAACAACAATAAATAGGACATGCTGTAGGGATAGATTCCTGTCCCAGAGACTTCCGATGCTCTGGAACAAGATTCCAGTCTACATTAGGCAGAGCTCCTCGCTAACCCTCTTCAAGAGAAACCTTGACGAGTGGATGGGAAACAGAAAGTTTACCCCAGGGATCACTTCAATGGCTCTGCTGGACAGAGGCACAGGGAACTAATCTAAGGGGGTGGTGAAAGCCAACACATTCCAGCTAGGCTTTTAAATGCCTTTGGGCAGATAGTCTAGTACCTACCTATGAACTTATGAACCTATAAGGGCAAACTGCAATGTGTAGCTGACCATGCTATACTCTAAGTAGGCAATATGAGGCAGAGAATAGTTGGAGTTTTTTGAGTCTGTCCATGTAGGACAAGTGTTTAAGGCCTAGGATCCTCTTTGTGAGGTACTTTTGCAGCCTCTCCAGTTGTTTCATGTACCCTATCTTCTGCCTGCTACTTTTGCACTGCCTTCTCAGTTCTGAAAGAAATAGCTTCTTCATCAAGGATAATTGTAAACTGTTTTATTGATGCTTAACCCTATCTGTACTGGTTAGCACTGAATATTAAGCTCGCCCCAGTAATGCTGGCATAACAAGGAATATGTGTCCATTTTAGATGAGGTTGGGCCAATTAAGTGATATCATCTTAAAAGTCCTCCACAGTATTTGTATGCCAGTGAGGCATGATTAGGTTGGTTTGGACATGTGCTGAGGAGGGATGCTGGATATATTGAGAAAAGAATGCTAAGGATGAAGCTGCCAGGTAAGAGAAAAAGAGGAAGGCCTAAGATAAGGTTTATGGATATGGTGGGAGAGGACATGCAGGTGGTTGGTGTGACAGAGAAAGATGCAGAGGACAGGAAGAAATGGAACCAGATGATCCACTGTGGTGACCCCTAATGGGACTATCCAAAAGAAAAAGAAGAAGATAATGTTTGTATGCAGAATATATCATGTAATTTTGATGTCCAATATGCCTATATACTTAACAGGCATATTTGTTAAGCACAGAAACAAAATGTGGTTTCTGGTCAAAAGTTTTAAAATGTCCAAAATGGAATGAAAAGACATAGGTTCATAGGTAGGTACTAGGCTATTGGCCCTAGGGCCTATATAAGCCTAGCCAAAGGTACCCTGGCTTTCACCACCCAAGAAAATAATTTTCCTGTGCCACTGTCGAACAGAGCCACAGAAGTGATCCCCGGGATGAATTTCCTATCTCCCATCCAATCATCAAGATTTTTCTTGAACAGTGCTAATGAGGAGCTTTGTTTGATATAGATAGGTAGTTTGTTCCAGAGTATGGGAAGTCTCTGGGACAGGAATCTATCCCTCCAGCATGTTCTGTTTATTGTGGTGACGAGGTTTAGGTCCCTAGAGCGTGTAGCTCGTAGGGATTGGGATTTCATTAAGTGGAGCATGTCTAAAAGCTCTGGGTTTGACATAGCTTTGTGTGTTAGGCAGAGATCGCCTCTGAGTAGGCGATATGCAGCGGAGTAAAACTGCAGTTTTTTGAGATGGTCTGCATAGGGCATCTCTTTGAGGCCTGTAATCCTCTTTGTGAGGCATTCCTGTGGCCTTTCCAGTTGTTGTAAATGTCTTGTGAGATACATACCAAAAGGGGCATTGTACATTATAATGGGTCTAATGAGTAACGAGTAGAGGGGAACAATGACCTCTTTTTTCCTGGATGAGAAACTTTTTGTGATGAGGTGTGCCACATAGAAGGATTTCCTGACTACTGTGGTGATGTGATTATCAAAGGAGAGACTGCTGCCCACCTGTGTCCCAAGGTCTCTTATCACACTTTCGGTGTTAAGTAGACTACCACCTATGTGGTAGTTCATGGGTACTGAGTTTTTACCAAAAGGAATGACAATGCACTTTTTGGCATTGAGCTTGAAGCCATGGCTTTGACACCAGGCATCTGTCTCAGCAAGGCCCTTTTGTAGGATGTCTACATCTTTTTGAGTTTTGATTATGGCTCTAGTTTGCAGTCATCTGCGAACTTCATTAGCCAAAGACCTTCTGTGTTGGCCTGTACTTCAGAGAAGTAGATACCAAACAGGAGTGGACCCAGGACTGAACCCTGTGGTACTCCACTTGTCACTGGTCTGAAGCTGGATTTGGAGTCTGCTACTTTCACAGTGTGGTTTCTGTCAGTGAGCCAGTTGGCAACCCATCTTGTGACATAGGGATTTATACCTAGTTTAGTGAGTTTATCTATAATTGCAGAGTGGGGGATGGTGTCAAAAGCCTTGGCAAGATCTAGATAGGCTGTGTGAGCCACCTTACCCTCATCTACAGCTTTGGTGACTGCTTCATAGAAGTCTATCAAGTTTAGGAGACATGATCTGCCTTTTACAAACCCGAACTGGGTGGGGTCCTGAGTTTGGAGATTACCAATGTCATTGTTTATAAGTTCCATGATGATATGCTCCATAGCCTTGCAGACCAGGCTCATTAGGCTAATGGGGCGGTAGTTTCTGGGGTCTGTGGTGGCTCCCCCTTTGTGGAGTGGGATAACTGTCGCTGTGTGCCATTCAGTGGGCACATAGCCTGAGGTGAGGCTATGATTGAACATGGTACTTAGGTGGGGTGCCAGTTCGTTCTGTATTCATGTAGAACACAACCTGGGATGTCGTCATGTCCCATGGATGCTGTGTTCTTGGCTTTGGATCATAGAAAGGTTCAGAGAACTGAGATTTGCATGATTTCTACTGGACTATTTCTGTGTGTTCTGTGATTGTATATTGTTCGGATGTCATCTATTTATGATTTACAGCTGGCCATTCACTAATTAGAACTGTGAAAAGTTAAATTGGTCATTTCCACAGTTAAAGAGTAATAATATTGGTTAAGTGTGAATATGTGTGGCAACTTTCTAGAATACCTCCTTGCACACCACCCTTCCATCTAAGTTACAGGATGTTGTGGGTTTCACAAATGTACACCATTTTAGGAAACCTCTATTATTATTCCTTACTCTAATTTGGGTCTATGTAATTTGCCAACAATTATTTCATCATTTCTGATTCCCTATACTTAATAAATATTTTAATACAGGCAGTATGTAGTTTTATAACTATCAGCTGGCTGATAAGATCAGGAAAAACCCAAAGCACGATTATAACCAATACATTGCTCAGGAAATGTTTTAGTTATCTTTACAGAAATGCTTGAGACCATATTTGGACATGGTCAGGGATGTCTGCATTGACCATACTTCAGTTTATGTAGCATATGGCATCATTAGCTAAGGACTTAATTGACTCAATTCAGAGAAGCAGTGATGGTGGAGACCAGTGGATAAAACAAGTTTAATTTCTGCATTATGGAGTGTAGCACTAATAATAGGGCACACCATTGCCTTCAGCAGACAGTGCAACTTGCAATACTGTGTTCTTTGTGTATGCTAACATCAGGCTGAAAAACGGCCTACATACAGCACTAGTCACCACAGTGGCCATATAACAAGGGAACTGCTGTAGTGATACTTATGTTGTTATGCCTGAATTAATCCCAATGCATATATGTGTAGGCCGCATACTGTAGTGATACCTCCGAGTGTGTACCATACACCATGACCATGTCAGGGTACCACAGCCACTACCCCTTAACCTCAGTGTGTGTTGTAGTTAGAGGAACTATCTGTCAGTCTATCATGCGTTGCCATTTCTCTTTCACTTTCATCATTTAGTTTGGATTGTGTAATCTTTGAAATACTTGGTGTGTGGTACTGGGTCATACAGGTAAGGACATGCACATTTGCAATCCCATATCTACATTCAGCCTACTCATTTGTCTTGCGTCTTCCAGTTTAACTTTTTATTACTTCTTTCTTCCTTCCCATTTAAGAATGCCAAAATTAGTAAGTGTGTGTACGGAGATGTTAAACAACTGAAATAATCTAACAAAATACAAAAGTGTTATTTTTTCTACTTGATTTACAGTATAGAACACAGGGGTCATTGTATGTTATCGTCGCATAATCTTTCAGAATGCTGCCCTTGCTACCTGGAAAGTACTCAAAGTAGGACTCATTAAGTCATACAGTCACAAGCTTTTTCTGCCATGGTCATACTTTAGCCTATATCAAAAGCCCAAGGTAATCATATTAGGTGAGAATGCATTAGGATGTGTAATCTGATGCTTTTTCTATATTTTTTAATCAATGAAAATCTGTTAAGATGACATAATCACTGACAGCCAGCGTCTTTAATTAAAGTGCCAGTTGTTGTGGTTTTGACTGATCATAGATAAAATTACCACTTTGAATCTGTTTTGCAATTCTAGTGAAATTATGAAGGCATCTTTGTAGTCTGATGCCCAGAATTCTATGTGGTGATGACCACGTAGAATAGAAGAGATCCAGACTGCAACATTTGCAGGCTGGAGCCTGTTCTCACTGGGAATAACACTTTTTACATTGCTTATGCGGGACAACTGGGGATTGAAGCTGCTGCAGATGAACAGGAAACTATGTGTGGACTGGGGATTGAAGGGTAGTGTGTTTGTAAAATGTCCCATTTGATATGTACTGGTGGCTAGAGGGAACTCAGGATATCTGGTAGTAGTTAGAGAATATCTCAGGCTTTAACCCTGTACCTTGGGTGCAGGTAGCAAGAGCCTGAATTCTCTACCCACCATCATCTGTGAAAACTTTGCAGATTTTTGTGTCATATTTTTGTTCTGTTCTGTTCCTTATAAAATCTGTGGTTTCTGGATTTTTAATTCAGTACCTTGCTAATGGTGCAGTGGTGCAGTGGTAGCATTGTTGCTTCCCAGCTAAAGGCGCTCTGGTTTGATTATTGGCTGGGGTGCCTTCTGTGTGAAGTCTGCATGTTCTCCCTCTGTTTGTGTGGGTTTCCTCTGGGTGCTCTAGTGTCCTCCCATGTTACAAATACATGTCTGGAGTGTTTCTCCCTGGGCCTCTGCTGAAAATTATCTTTTGTTCAAAGTCAGACTTTCCTGGTTAACAAATGTTAAATAATTAAAAATCACTGGCATTTGAATTTCAGACTTCATATTCTTCAGGAAGTACATGGTATCACAAAACCGTTTATTCTAGCAATTTTCTAAGTTTATAAGATGAATATTTGAAATTTCTCCCTATTTGTGGGACTGTATTTCCCCATTACTGGCTTCATCCAGTTTTTTTGTGCTAAGGTTGACAGCTATGGTGAGAACTGAATTCACTGAATATGTTTGGGGTCTATATTCACCCATTATTGGCTTTGTTCAGGTGTTTTGTGCTAAGAGGTTGACATCTATGGTGAGAACTGAATTCACTAAATGGTAGCCATTTATGTTTCAGTCTTCCTCTCTTTCACAAAACAATAGATTTGGCATAGTGGTATGTTGCTCTGACTGTTTTTCACAGGGGCCTGGGTACAAGTCTTGGCAGTGAAATGTATGGTGGTAACACAGCATTTTATTCTAGCAACTTTCCAAGATTATACAAGCAATGTTTAAAATGTGTCCCTGGTTTTTGGGCTTTTGTTCCCCCCCCCTCAAAATAAATGTTGGCTTTTTTCCAGATTTCTTGTGCTGTAAAGTTGAGAGATACAGCTAAGTGTCTAGCAGATTTTACAAGGAGCTGAGAGCTGCAGGGGAAGAGAAGTTTAGTGCTGCTTATGGTGAGTCTGCTTGCATGGTTAATAGCACAACAGGTAGTGTACTTGCTTTTGATGCAGAAGGCTGTGGGTTCTACTCCCACAGTATGTAGATGCGTTGCTAATACTGTACTGTGTTGCAGAGGGAGTGGATGCTGCAGCCCTTTTCAACAAAGATACCTAGTAACTATGAACCTGTTATTAGTTTGCCAACCATTCCCTATTGCAATATTACCAGCTTATCATTTTTTTATGTAACATAGGCAATTTAATCCTCAGGGCAACAGGCATTTTATTTGTAGATGAAACAATGAAATATAAAGTTGTTTGCTAGCAGCAACCTCTTCATTAGTTACAGATCTCTTTAATGTGGAATTATTTAGATGACTTTTACTTCTTCAGAGATTGTGCATACTGGTGAATTGTAGAAGTTTGAGTAGACTTCTATAATGGAAATGTTCTGAATTGAGCAGTTTTGTCATTATTGGTACATGCATTTTTATTTTATTGTTTACTAGAAAAATGTTCAAAACAATACATTTAAAATGCCCTCTAACAACTGTACTGTATTATACAAGGAATATTATTTAATATAATCAGGAAGGTGTATCAAAGAACACATGTATGTTTCATGTACAAGGGGGCCTATGATTTGTAAACAGCCCAAAGTTAATCTTTATCTGCCACTGGCAAAATGTATTTTCTTTTAATGTGGGTTTCAATGCTGTTTCAATGAATGTGAGTTTCAAGGGTAGAGAAGTTTTAATACTAAGTCTATTTTTATTGTGAAATTGCATTGCTTTGTTTAGCAGATGTCTATTAGTGTTTGTGCTGTAAAATGCAAAATAAAACTTTCAAATGAAATCCAAATAATCACAGAAGTAAAGCAGTATGCACATTACAGTGTTTATGGTAAAAGGGGTAACATAGCCAAGTAATGGGACATTGGAATGGCTGCAGGGGGGAGCCTCCATTCGACCAGGATTTTGTGAGGGGGGAAGGGCGGCAAACTCGAAGACAGCCCAGGCTGAACTATACCTCTCAACTGTCCATATTTTTGCAGAATGAATAGATTTTTGCTTCTTATTTTTGGTTTGTTCCTCATAAAATTTGTGGTTTTCTGGCAAACCATTTAGGAATGAAGTCACTAAATAATGACAGACATTTAGTTTCACACTTCATAACCTTCAGAAAAATGCATGCTAAAACAAGACATGTCTAAGTTTATACAAGAGAAATTATTTAGTACTGTTTGTATGTTTCCCCAATATATTTGGCCTTTTCCAGATTTCCTGCATTAATAGGTTGAGCGGTACGTGCAAATAAATCACTTTATAGAATTAGGAATATCCAAACCTCTCAAATGAAATCCAAATCATCACAGAAGTAAAGCAGTATGCACATTACAGTGTTTATGGTAAATGGGGTAAAATAGCCAAGTAATGGGACATTAGAATGGCTGCAGGGGGGAGCCTCCATTCGACCAGGATTTTGTGAGGGGGGAAGGGTGGCAAACTCAAAGACAGCCCCGGCTGAACTATACCTTTCAACTGTCCATATTTTTGCAGAATGAATAGATTTTTGCTTCTTATTTTTGGTTTGTTCCTCATAAAATTTGTGGTTTTCTGGCAAACCATTTAGGAATGAAGTCAGTAAATAATGACAGACATTTAGTTTCACACTTCATAACCTTCAGAAAAATGCATGCTAAAGCAAGACCTGTCTAAGTTTATACAAGAGAACATTTTTTAGTACTGTTTGTATGTTTCCCCAATATATTTGGCCTTGTCCAGATTTCCTGCATTAAGAGGTTGAGCGGTACGTGCAAATAAATCGCTTTATAGAATTAGGAATATCCAAACCTCTCAAATGTCCCCGATTTTGGCTCAAAATGTTGCTCTCCCCCTAATAATCTCTCTGCAAAATAGCAATTTTGGAAGAAAACTTGGAGGGTTTACAATTATAAATAACTGTAATGATCAGAATTATAGATTACTTTTATTTAAGAAATGCATGTAGACTCTCTTATTTTGTCAGCTGCTCAAGTTAACAGTACTAATATTAAAAAAAGTGTCCCTTCTTTGATAGGTTCCCAGCTGTATTATGTGGCAATTTTATATTTTTGCATCACATTTTTGGTCCATTTTTCATAAAATTTTATTTTTCTTACAAATTAGTGACAAATCATTAAAGATTGAAGTTAGAAAATAATGACAGCCATTTGAGTTACAGATTTCATACCCTTCAGAAAATTTGTACTAATGCAAGACCTACATCTATTCAATTATTTTTCTATGTTTATAAGAGCAATATTTAAAAATTGTCCTTGGTTTTGGGCCTTTGTCCCGCTTATATATATGGCTTTGTGCAGCTTTCTTGCTCTGAGGTTGAGAGGTATGACAAATGTGTCAGAGCCATCACTGTCAGCCAGAGACATTTCAAATTGTGACATACTTGTTGCACCCCACTCCTCCATGTAGTGACTCTGGATGAGTCCATGCACGGCAAGGAGCAGTTATGCAGTGTAAGTATGCAGAGTATTCCCCCATCCAAGGTAGACACAAGTACTACAGTGGCTTTTCATCTGTCCTTGATTTTGCAGAATGTTCTGGTTTTCTGTCATATTTTTATACTGTTGATTTATGCTTCTTATTATTCAGAAAATGCATGATGTTGCAGTGCCCTGTTGCTCTGTGTTTAAGTAGCAATGCTTTAATGACCATCAAATAAGCTTGTCTGAGATTTTAAGACACAAGCAAACTTTAATAAGCATACTGTTAAAGAATTACCAACATTGAAAGCCTTTTTGTTGTTGCCATGCAAAGAATATTTACATAACTAGATAACGTATAAGCCTTAGGTATTGAAATGCATATGACAAGTATTTGTAATAAAGGACAGCATTACAGTATTTTCAGAAGCTCATTACATTTGTTGGAGATGTGGAGTCATCTTTGCAGGCTTTACCCATAATCAAAACAGAATGCCAATCTATCATGTGTGGCCCATAACCTGTGCAGTAATCCTTTAAACAATTTATCTTGAGCTTGTTTCTTGTTTGCTGTTTATTTTTTACTTTGATCATGTTTTCCCCATGAAACAAGTAGATAGTTGTCAGGCAGCAGGTCTTTTTTGGATAAGAAACATTTTTACAAGTGGAAGTATCACAGAGATTGCTACTTTCAGCATGTTACTTGGTACTTTTATAAAGCTGAATATAGATTATAATTAGAACTGCAGTGCAAAGAGAAGTGGTTTGAGTTGAGTGCTGCTTGTTTTTTTTTTATACTTGATTTTGACTGGCATTCCACTAATGTATTTAAAAAGTAATTTATTTTTTCACGCCTCACAACCTTTTTGTTTCCATCTAGGTAATAAGTAAGCTGTCATGTAACCAATGCACTGAAATATTTGTTTTTCTTCTGCACTTCATTTTGTCTTGATTGGATTCTGTTAATGATAGTTTGGCACCCAGAGCAGCATATTTAATTAAAGTTCCAGTTGTTGTGGTTTTGAGCATAGCCCCACCCTGTTCTAGCTGGCCACACCCCTTCCCATTAACCCCATCCATTCAGCTGTCTCCTGCAGCCCCTTTGATTTGAAATCACCAGCCACCACTGCATCCTGCTGGATTTTAGATGAAGCTACAAGGGCATTGAGTTAGGTCTGGGGCAAATGGGGTAAGTGCTTTATCTCCCAAGCCTCTGCTTACACTTATTAAGGGTACCAGAACTTGTCAGAGATTTGGAATGCATGACTAGGCTTAACAAGGCCCTTGTGGTCGTTAGCCTAGTAAACACCTATGAACCTAAACGGCAGAGTGAGATTAAGATGCAGTGGGTAGGGCAGGACCACATTATTTGCTGTAATAACATGGGCAGGTTTGACAAACAACTCATCCCCTTCTGCCTACAAGTGTGTGTGTGTGTGTGTGTGTGTGTATTTTTGCCCTGGATTGCCCTAGACAGCAAGCTTTAGTAATCCAGAAATTGCAGTATCTCAATTGCTAGTGGGAAAATGTCACTATGGAATATGGTAGATATGGGGTTAACATATTTTATTCAGTATTATACAGTTATGCTGGCAAAGAGGTCAGATTAATCTGTTTTGTTATTAATGTATATATAAAACAGGCTACAGAAGTAAGATAAATTGAATGGTTGATCTGGGATTAAATTTGCTAAACAGAGGAGACTTGCAAAGATATAAGATGGGACATCAGTCAGGGAGACTGAAACTTTGGCCATAAGTATGCTAGCATTAGATCAAGCAAAGGCATTTCTGGGGAGGATATTCAGAAACAAAGTATGTGCAGAATGTTAAACAAAAGGGGAAATGTTTTTGAAGATGTTGCAAATTTTATCATGCAAAGAACAAGTGTGGGGAAATACATCCTAAAATTAGTCATGGGGCAACTCATTTTTAAAATGGGTATATGCTCCTTTTTCAAATGTTAATGCAGACATTTCAGAACTGGAACACATACAAAATATTGAGTTATTAGGGGACATATGTCTGAACCTGCAGTCATTGAAATAGAAACAAAGGCCCTTGAAAAGTAGGAACATCCAGATTAAAATCATCCAGATTAAAATCTGGACATCTAATTAGCATAACATTTGAATACAAAATAGCACATAACTTTTTCCTCTTCTAGTGGGAATGTAGGATAATATTTTATTGTATTATTTATTTTATATTTGTTGACCGGGCTAGTCTAACTGGATATATGTCCATTTTCAGTAGTGGCCAGGGGAGAAAAGCTCCAAGACACGATCAAATACAAATACAAGTACAAACAACAAAAATCAAATATTATAATAAAAATAGCAATTATCATAGTAAAAATAATCAACAATGGTAACATGTGCAGTACAGCATAGAGGTTATAACAGGATGTACACTGAGGTCAAGAGTCATAAAAAGAGCAAACTGAATGTACGGAGATATAATACAGGTTAAGTCAGTAGTAGAAAAAGGAAATTAGTTGTGTAGTGATGTTACTATGGATTTACTTAAAAAAAGGTATATAAAGAGGATAGAAATAATGTAAAAAAAGGTAGATAAGAAAAATATAATAAGACGGAAGATATAACAGAGGATAGTAAGCTATGGATAGGTAAGCCAAGTTTGTAGAGGTAGATGACTAGTCTGGTTTGGAACAGGGGCATAGCCAGTATGATTTGAGGTAAAGTTTAAGTCTGTTTTTTGAAGAGAGATAAAGAGGTGAGTGAGGAGAGGTCATTAGGGAGAGGATTCCTGGATTTACCTCCAGTATTAGAGAAGAGAGAATAATAGTCAGAAACATTTAAAAAACAGAGAGTGACAAAAATGATGGATAAATATTAACACATTATCAGAGACAGTGGAAAATCCATAGCCTTTAATGAATTATATTGCAAAATTCTACCTTACAAGTCACATATTTTTCCTTAAGGAAAGGGGAGATGTCAGGTGTGTGTCCTCTTTCTTTAAATTATTGTTGCCACTAGCATGTAGTATGGTTTTCTGTGTACTAGACAGCCTCGAAAATCACATGTGATGAAGAGGATTCAGAAAATTGTGTGAAGGAGTAAATTAATCCAGAAAATATGGACATACTTCCAAAAGTAAAGATATCCTGTGCAGGGGTAAATCAGGCCCGAAAATACGAACGTTCCTCCAAAATAAGGAAAGTTGAGAGGTCTGCTAGGCAGCATTTTGTACATGGTAAGTAATGATGCCATACAGTATAAGCGGAGTTATCCTATCAATTGGGCTAAAGAGTGTGAGAAGGATAGTAGCAAGAAGATGCGACATTTGGGGGGGTGGGGTTCTGCTTGAAGAAAGCTGCCTGCTAACATTGTGGTAGTGATAGTCTATAGTGCAATTAAATAGTCAGATAATTTTTCGTAAATTATTTTTACTTTAAACTTCATGTGCTAGATCAAGTAAAAGGGTACAACGTTTATCATCAATTATACAAAATCAGATCAAGCTGGTGATAGAAATCACAGAAGGTGTGGGGGAGGGCTCAGAAGACAAAGAGCAGCTACAGTGAAATGGGGTTTATGAATTTTAGCTTATCTTTGCAGGGACTGATACCAGAGAAGCTATCAGAGAAGGTTAGACTGATCAAGCATTTATGCTGTTAAGGAAGATGGTTGAGTAACTAACCTAGGAAACACCTAATCTAGCCTCCTGTGCAGTACTAGGCAACCCCATAAACAAAACAGGATACAAGTCAGATGAATTATTATTTAGTAACTTCAAAATTATATTTATGGTTCTGTGTGCACAGTTTTGTTAAACACTTGGCCAGTTAAAGTTCAAAAGTTGTAGTTGCTAGAAATGTATGCCTTCGGACTGTAGTTTTGACAAAGTATTGCAGATAATATAAGCACCATTTTTTGGTCCTCTTTTGGGACATTACTTTCACTACTGTAGCCCCTCCAATTGCCCCATGTCTACTTTGGGTCTATCAGCTTGTCTCCTACCCCCAGGACTTATTCCAGTATTGTTGGGGCTTGTTATGGATCCTAACGGTGTCCTGGGGACTTGGCTCTCTCTACATCTGTTCTGTTTTTTTTTTTTAGATGCCCTACCCACTCTCTGCTCTGCCTGCCATGCTCATTGATTCATCCATGGGAAGCTCCCTTCTTTGGACCATGCCTCCCCCAAAGGAGCATCATCAATGAATGCCTCACATCAGAAGGGATGGGCACCCACATCCCTCCCTACCACTCCATCAGTCGCCCTAGCCACTAATCAAATCTGGGCTGGCTAGGCTGTAGTTAGGGGTTTTTCTCTATGCCACTGGAGCAGTATATGAACACCATGTTTTGCACTTAAAAAACAGACCACAGATGTAAAATGAGTATTTTCATTGTCACTCACACAGTTTTGGTCTATTACTCCAGTTACTAATAAAAGGACAAGATGGTACTGAGTGTTGACGGTTTTGGTAATGATACAAGCTACTGTGAATTATTTGCTTCACATACTGTTGAGGAATCATTCCAGAGTTTAGAAGTTTAGTCACTGAATTAGACAGATGAATTTATACTTTGAATTTTAACAGTTAAGGTAAACATGTGGGAATGACTGGAGAAGGGAAGTGTAACTGCATTTAAATGAAGCACAGAGCATTTTAATGCCCAATGTGCTAGGTGGGGGTGACAGAGCTACCCTCACCAGGTCAAATGCTAGCAGTACAAATATGGCTGTATCACTGGATAACAATGATAATGAGACCAGACAACATTTAACAGCTTCCTACTTAACACAACTAAATGACGTCGCTGCAGTGTAACTTGGTGTTTAATGCAGACAAGTCATTAAACTCAATTAACCAAGGAGTCCAAAAGAAGGTTTGAAGAAAATTTTATAGGATAGGTATGACTAAAAAACTACGCAGAGGGACATGACTTACAGTATAACATTTCTATAGATTTTTCACAGACAGATTTGATAATGCTTTGAGCCACAAAAATGGAGAACAGTTAGATGATGCTACTGCATAAAAACAGAAACAAAATAGACATTTCAAGAAGGGAAAACTCCAGGATGAAGGTGGTCTAATGAATTTTATGGTTGTTAACATTGTAAGAACATTGTCTGAATTTCAGCTTCCAGGATAGAAACGTTTCTGTAAAAAAAAAGAGGATTAGTGTCATTCAGACTTGCAGTTGCATATTATGTGAAGATAAGCATTATAGGCAACAGAGACAATGTAGCATCATTTCACAATAGATATAAACAGTACACAACAAAAACTTTTTGATTATCTGGAATATTGCAGTAGAAAAGAAAACATCAGTGAGAACTCCTTCTTATAGTCTAGGTTACGGGTTAGATTCCTTCCAACTCCATTTGCCTATACTCTGAACAAGTCACTTGAACAGCCACTGCTCTGGGGTTTCCCCTGAAAAGGGACAAGTGTTCAATGGGCTTACCTGGTTAGCCAATTGATAAAACAATGAGAAAGGATCTGGAACCTTCGACTGAGTTTACCAGAAGGTAGTTAGAGGGATGCAGTTAGCCTAATATGGTTACTGAAAAAGCTAAAACAAAAATGACCAAAAGCAGATATACATTTATCTGAGGAAAGATGAATGGTCTTGGCAGTGGTCACTCTGTCAGAAATGTGGCAGAATGTAAGATGGATTGCTGAGCATAATGATATCATAGCCAGAAAAACATATTTAAAAGAATAAGAACATGCCTGGAGTGCTACTAAAGCAGTCTTATCAAACTGTTGTTTGCTGGAAGTTTTAGTGTTGAAAAACCAGGTTTTGCTCATTGACATGAGGATGTTGCCAACTTGTGAAGGGAGGAATTGTAGCATCATTGTTAGTACATACAAGTACACTTGTTCTTAATCAGACTTTAAGAACTACCCTTTTGAGATTCATGCCAGGAAAATGGTGACTTGGTTATGATTGATTCAGGCAGACGTTTTATAATTTCATGTCATTGTTTTGGGATCAGCATCCATCTGGTGTTATGTCAGTTACTTTTTGAACAAAGTGGTATTATCTTTCCTGCTGTCACACATGTGGTCTCAGCTCTACTAAGGGACTGCATGTGGTTGTGTGAGTAGTGGTAGTCACTGCAGTGGTGTGTGTGTGTGTGTGTGTGTGTGTGTGTGTGTGTGTGTGTGTGTGTGTGAGCACATTCATGGCCATGAAAAGAATAGTCATGGACATGATAAATAATGATATAGGAAACTGCCCAACATTGAACCTGACCCAATTTGGCTTTGCCAAGGGCAAGTCATGCCTAGTGAATCTGGTGTATTTCTTTGAGAAAAATCACTCAGGCTATGGGTGGGGGTAAAATAGTAGGGTCTATATTATAAGCACGGAAGACCTTTTCAGCGAATATGAAAACAGCGACACATATTGCGTGAACCACGAAAACACCAAACACCCTAAACCGTGAAATTCAAAATCTCAAATCATCATATTTGGCCAACCCCACCACCCGCTACGTACTACCTACCCAAACAAAATAAATAAACCACATACATACACTAAACAAAACCCTACATCCAACCCTACACTAAACCTTGCATACATTACTATCTATGCACTTACCTTAACCCACACCCTAACCTTAAGTTCTGTAACTATCGCACACTTACCTTAAGGAGCTATACTGCAGAAGGGCCAACTATGACAATTCGACATTTTGAATTTCGTGCTTCAGGACGATCAGTGTTTTCATGGATCGCTGAATACATGTCAACATATCCGTATTCGTGTAAGTGGACCTTCGTGGTTCTAATAGGGAACCAAAATAGTACATACCACCTACCTCAACATGGCCAAGGCATTTGATACAGTTCCCCACTCAGGTAGTATAAATAAACTAACAAAACTGGGCATAAATCCCTATGTCACCAGATGGATAGCCAGTTAACTTACAGGCAGGATGCATGTGGTTAAAGTGGGTGACTCCAGATCCAACAAAAGGCCAGTTACTAGTGGTGTGCCACAGGGCTCAGTGCTGGGACCACTCCTGTTCAGAATATACTTCTCTGAAGTTAAGGCTAATGTGGAAGTCCTCTGGATGACAAAGTTTGCCAATGACTGCAAGCTGGGAGCAATCATTGAATCCTCCGGTGATGCAGATATCCTTCAGGAGGATCTAGAGCAGAAAAATCACTGGTGCCATAACCATGGCCTAAAACTAAATCTGAAAAAATGCATTATCATACCCTTTGGGAAGTCAAATATCTTTGCAAATTACAACATCAATAGCATATCCCTAAGAGTAGACTCAGAGGTGGGAGATCTAGCTACAGAGGTAGTAGTCGGAACATTGCATCCATGTGCCCACAGTGGTAAGGAAGTCCTTTTATGTGGCACAACTTAGAAGTAAAGGTATGGCATCCAGATCCAAGGAAATTATAATCCCTCTGTACTCAGCCCTCATTAGACCAATACTCATGTACAATGCATCATTTGGCATGTACTTGACTAGGCACTTACAACAGCTGGAGTGACCTCAGAGGTTCTTACAAAGAAAATACAGGGTATAAACAACATGTCCTGTGCAGATATACTAAAAGCTTTATTTCTTTACTCTGCCTCCTACCAATTATTAAGGGGTGACCTATGTCTGACCTACAGGGCACTCAGAAATCCAGCCCTGATGGAGCTGCTACACATCCACAAGTCAACTAGCATGAGAGTCACCTGATCTAGAGATGTAAACTTAGTCAGCGACTCAAACAAAACATGCTGGATAGATAGATATCTGTCTCAGAGATTGCCCCTTCTTTGGAACAGGCTTCCTATTTACATTAAGCAAATCCCTTCCCTGGCTCTCTTCAAATTTGGACCAATGGATGTGAAATCAGAAATTCACACCTGGGGTAGCGCCTATGTCCCTTATGGACAGGGGCAGTCTGTAAGATACTCAAGGCATAGGCACAAGCCCATATTATCCTCTTGACCCTAAGGGTCATATATTGGGTAAAATCAGGTTATATTGGCTAGGCTTGTAAGGTCTGTTAAGCCGTTAGCTTAGCAATCTCCTATGATCCTATGAATGTATGTGTGTTTGTGCACTCACAGTGTGTGTGTGTGTGTGTGTGTGTACGTGTGTCTGCATCCTTCGATGAGTTGGTTTTGTACCCAGTGTATGTGCAATAAGCCCATGTTAATATTTTATTGGTTAAGTCACTTTTCATATTACACTTTTCACTTTCCTTAATTTTCATTGAATGTGAACCGATGTCTGCCTTCTTACAGATAATTCCCTCTCTATGTGCTATCCTAAACAGAACCAATATGCTATCCTCCAAAAAAATGAAGCCAATCTGGTGGTCCCCTGCCATAAACAAACTCTAGAACAGAAGGAAGAAAGTGTTGCAAAAGAGAGTAAAATCCCATGATTGGATCAGCTCCCTGGTCAGCCTCAGTAAGAATTTCAGATCCCTTATAAGATCCTTCAAAGCTAGCTAGGAAAACAAAATTGCCACTGATTCTAAGAGCAGCCACAAAGCATTCTATAGGTATGTCAAGAATCTCAATGGCAACACCCAGATCTGCTCTGCGTTACAGCACAACAGCATGAAAATTACAGAACCAATTGATATTGCCAACATCCTGGCAGATAGGTTCAGTGCTAACTTTACCCTCCTCTCACCCCCTAAAGGGCCTATATCTATACAGGAAGACTGCAGCGTCCCTGTAATCACATCTATGCAGGTAAAAGCTACACTCTCTAAAACCAAAAACACAGCATCCATGGGACCGGACAACATCCCAGGCTGCATTTTACACAAACTTCAGAATGAACTGGCTCCCCACCTAAGCACCATGTTCAATCATAGTCTCATGTCAAAAAATGCGAAAGTCTGACAGATCAGGTTCTAACAAGCACAAAATCCAAAGCACGATGATGTAAAACAAAAGTTTTTAATGCAGAAAAACTATAAAAGATATAAGCGCTTTTGTTTAAAACAGTGTAAACTGTAGAAAGTTCTACAGCTTTGTCTGAAGAAGTTTACACTGTTTTAAACAAAAGCGCTTACATCTTTTATATTTTTTCTACATTAAAAACTTTTGTTTTACATCATTGTGCTTTGGATTTTGTGCTTGTTGGAACCTGATCTGTCAGACTTTTCACATTTTGTGGTTTGCTTCTTGCCTTTTGGTTCTTTAGTCTCACATCAGGCTTTGTGCCCAATGAATGGCGCACAGCAACAGTTACCCCACTAAACAAAGGGGGTGCCACCACTGATCCTGGTAACTATCGCCCTATTAGCCCAACGGGCCTGGACTGCAAGGCCATGGAACGTATCATCATGGAATTCTTAAACAAAGGTATTGGTAACCTCCAAACTCTGGACCCCACCCAGTTTGAGTTTGTGAAAGGCAGATCATGCCTTTTGTACCTGATCAACTTCTTTGAGGCAGTCACCAAAGCTGTAGACGAGGATAAGGTGGTTCACACAGCCTATCTTGACCTCGCCAAGGCTTTTGACACCATCCCCCATTCTGGAATTATAGCTAAACTCACTAAACTAGGTATAAATCCCTACATCACAGGATGGGTTGCCAACTGGCTCACTGACAGAACCCACATTGTAAAAGTTGCAGACTCCAACTCTGACTTCAAACCAGTGACAAGTGGAGTACCACAGGGTTCAGTCCTGGGGCCTCTCCTGTTTGGTATCTACTTCTCTGAAGTACAGGCTAACACAGAAGGCCTCTGGCTAATGAAGTTCGCAGATGACTGCAAACTAGGAGCCATAGTCAAGTCCCTAAATGATGTGAACATCCTACAGAAGGGCCTGACTGAGACAGATATCTGATGTCAGAGGCATGGCCTCAAGCTCAATGCCAAAAAGTGCATTGTCATCCCCTTTGGTAAAAACTCTGTACCCATGAACTGCTACATAAATGGCAGTCTACTTAATGCTGAATGTGTGATAAGAGACCTTGGGACCCAGGTGGACAGTAGTCTCTCCTTTGATAATCACATCACCACAGTAGTCAGGAAATACTTCTGTGTGGCACACCTCATCACAAAGGGGTTTTCATCAAGGAAAAAAAGAGGTCATTGTTCCCCTCTACTCGGCACTCATTAGACCCATTATAGAGTACAACTCCCCTTTTGGAAAGTACCTCACAAGACATCTGCAGCAGCTGGAAAGGCCACAGAAGTACCTTACAAAGAGGATTACTGGTTTCAAACAGATGCCCTACACTGACCTTCTCAAAACACTCCAGCTTTACTCTGTAGCATATCACCTACTCTGAGGTGATCTCTGCCTAACATATAAAGCTATGTTAAACCCAGTGCTGTTGGACATGCTACACCTAAAGAAATCCCAATCCCTCCAAGCCACACGGTCTAGGGACCTAAACCTTGTCACCACAATAAACATGACATTCTGGAGGGATAGATTCCTGTCCCAGAGACTTCCTATACTCTGGAACAAGCTACCCATCTATGTCAAACAAAGTTCCTCATTAGCACTCTTCAAGAAAAATCTTGATGAGTGGATGGGAAATAGGAAATACACCTCGGGGATCACTTTTGTGGCTTTACTTGACAGGGGCACAGGAAATTAACTTACTTGGGGGGCGTAAGCCAGGGAACCTTGTTGGGTAGGTTTACTTAGGCCCTTGGGCCAATAGCCTACTACCTACCTATGAATATTCAAATATGAGAGATGGAATCACTAAGCTTGGTGGCCAGGAAAGGGAATGTTCAACTACAAGGGGATAGAATGGGAGACAAGGTCATGAGAAAAAGAATATAAAATCAAGTGCACTCTTGGGATGGGACTATAACGCAAGGCTAACTACACATAGGTACTTCTAAAGTAGATGTTTATCTCTTAAAACTAAATATATCAGTCAGCAGTAGTGTGCTACTCTCTTCTCTTCTAGATGATTCTGTGCTTTTCTTTAGTCTTTACCAAAAGGAGTATTTGTTGTTGTATTCCTTTTGATTTCCTTTAGGTAGATGGGTGCAGCCACATCAGAATCTATTTTAAGAAAGAAAAGAAAGCATGCTACACAATTTAGAATGCTGACTGTTAAATCACATACCAGTACAACTAGTCACTGAAATGTACCTTCTAAACTAGCCTGGACTAATTTATTTACTTCTATCTAAACAGCATTTCCCACAACTGTTCCACTACTGTTCTTCTCTTAACCATATCTGAATGACAATCTTTACAATAATAGTTATATAAATGAAGGTTCTGTTAATATTTCTCAACAGAGGACAGTGACTCACAACAACTCAGCATGAATAAACTGAAAAAATACATTCCTTTGTTCCCAGTATAGTGGCAAGTATCCCCACCTTCCATGCAAAATACCATTGTTTCATTCTCCAATAGGTGAGTAGCTGCATCTTTTTGTCTGGTAGTTAGCGCAAAGAATTGAGGCTATGAACTGTTAATGATCTGCTAATGAGCCCCTTCCTGTCCTGCTGGATTTGATTCCTACAGACTTCTTTCTTACTGCTCTGAAGGTTTGTATGTTTGCTGAAACTATTACAGCAGATAAGCACAGAGGTTTAAAAACGAGATTCATGTTAATTTGTCAAAGGCAATTTCTGTGATTCCCAAGATTGTGCTAAATAGTCAAGAGGAGAAGGTTAACACCCACACTACACCTCAAGCAACACATAGCCCTTCTAAACCCGCACCACCAACACCCACATATAGCAACACTAAATCCACATATGCAGAGGCCCTTAACTGTAACCTGCCCAAGCAACAAAGACCTCTGAAGCTGAAACGCAAACAAACACCAATCACAACCAATGTGTCACATAGTTCACAACACCAGTGTGCCACCCAGCAACAGCCCCTAAGGCAAGACAATGTACCTAACACTTTAGTCATAGGTGACTCTATAGTCCAGCACACTGATGTCCCTCTCACCAGGTTGAATAAGGAGAAAATTACAGTCAGCTGCCGGTCGGGTGCCAGGATCCGCCACATAATGCATGCACTCAAGTCACTCCACAACAAGTACAAATATGACTCTGTCATTGTCCATGTTGGAGTGAATGACTTGAGATGTACCTCCCTGGACTACATGAAAAGAGACATGGAAGAGCTCTCGGATCATGTGGCCCAGGCAGGCATGACCCTAGCCCTGAGTAGCATCCTGCCTTCGCCCAGAATGATACCACAATATAAGGATAAAATGATTGACTTCAACAATTGGCTAAGCTTATGGTGTCATTCAAAGAGGATCCAGTATCTGTCTGCCTGGGATGACATGATTGACAGACCACGATGCTTTGCCAGAGATGGTCTGCACCTGTCGGCCCTGGGATTCAGGTTACTGGCTAAGGCTCTTGCCACCCCTATAGTGCCTTTTAGGCAAACTTCAAAGGACAAAACCACCACCGTAACAGGTACAAGCATGCAAAATCTGAAGGTAATGCTACTCAATGCTAGAAGTCTAAACCTCAAAATGCACTCTCTCGAGGCACTCCTAAAATGGAGAACATCGATATCTGTGCAGTAACTGAGACCTGGTTCAAGGCTCCAGAGAGCACCCCTGCAATACCAGGCTACAACTCTTACCACACTTTTCGGCCACCAAACCAGGACCGAAACACTAAAGGTGGAGGAGTGTCAATATTCACCAAGGATATTCACACCACCAGGCTAGTTGGCCAACACAATGTGTCTGAAATTCTCCAAGTGCAACTAACACTAGGTAAGACTGCAATCCAAATTGTAGCTTGCTACAGATCCCCACCATACCCCAAGATTCTCACTACACCTTTTAAATATACTGGAAAATATTAAGATAGAACCAAACACCCTAATACTGGGTGATTTTAACTACCCTGCCATTAACTGGGAAAACTACTCATGTCCCAACACCTTTAAGAACGGTTCTTGGAATTCATAAATTCCAACGCCCTGGATCAACTAATCCATAGTCCCACCAGGGGCTCCAATATCCTAGACCTGGTCATTACCAACATGGCAAATCAATGCTCCATACCTATGGTCACCCCTCGTTAGTCAGGTCTGACCATAAGCTAATCACCCTTAACATCCACATCCCACCCCCACCCCCCGTAAAGAAACCACCATAAAAAAACTTCTCCAAAGCCAACTTCATGCTACTCAAGTCAGAAGTGACAAACTTCATGACACCCCTGCAGACGGAACTGAAAGTTCAACTGCTGAATCCTACACTAAGGCACTGTACGAGCACATCCACTCATGCATGAATCGTGCCATCCCAAATAGAACCAAAATGCTCTCATCCAAAAAAAGGAAGCCAATCTGGTGGTCCCCTGCCATAAACAAACTTTACAACAAAAGGAAGAAACTTTTGCAGAAAAGAGGACAATCCCAGGATGCAAAAAACTCCCTTACTAGCCTCAGTAAGAAACTGAGATGCCTCATAAAATCCTCCAAAGCTAGTTATGAAAATAAAATTACCAAAGATTCCAAAGACAACCACAAAGCATTCTATAACTATGTCAAGAATCTAAATGGCAATGCTCAGATCTGCTCTGAGCTAAAACAGAATGGCAATAAATATACTGATCCAAAGGATATTGCCAATATCCTGGCAGATCGATTCAGTGGCAACTTCACCCCCCCCCCTCACCCCCTAAATGGCCCATCTCAATACCGGAAGATTGCCAAATTCCAGTAATAACGGCCACACAGGTACAAAACGCACTCTCTAAAGCCAAGAATACAGCATCCATGGGACCAGATGACATCCCGGGCTGTGTACTACATGAACTACAATATGAACTGGCACCTCACCTAAGTGGCATGTTTAATCATAGCCTCACCTCAGGTTTCGTGCCCACTGAGTGGCGCAGAGCTACAGTTATCCCAATCCACAAGAGGGGATCCACCTTGGATCCCGGAAACTACCGTCCCATCAGTCTGACAAGCCTTATCTGCAAGACCATGGAGCGTGTTATCATGGAACTTATAAACAAAGACATTGGCAACCTTCAAACACTGGACCCCACCCAGTTTGGGTTTGTGAAGGGCCGATCTTGTCTCCTGAACCTGATTGACTTCTTTGAATCAGTCTCCAGAGCCATGGACAAGGGTAAGGTGGTCCACACAGCCTATCTAGACCTTGCCAAGGCCTTTGACACCATCGCCCACTCTGGAATCATAGATAAACTTACTAAGTTGGGTATTAATCCCTATGTCACCCAATGAGTTGCTAAATGGCTTACTGATAGAACCCACACTGTAAAAGTAGCCGACTTCAAATCCAGCTCCAGACAAGTGACACGTGGAGTACCTCAGGGTTCAGTCCTGGGGCCGCTCTTGTTTGGCATCTACTTCTCTGAAGTACAGGTCAACACTAAGGGACTCTGGCTAACAAAGTTTGCAGATGACTGCAAACTGGGAGCCATTATTGAATCCCCAAATGATGTGGATACTCTACAAAAGGGCCTTACATAAACAGATGCTTGGTGCCAGAGCCATGGGCTCAAGCTCAATGCCAAGAAATGTATTGTTATCCCCTTTGGGAAAAAACATGTATCCATGAATTACCATATAGGTGGCAGTACACTAAACACAGAAAGTGTGATAAGAGACTTAGGGACACAGGTGGACAGTGGTCTCACCTTCGATAACCACATCGCCACAACAGTCAGGAAATCCTTCTATGTGGCACACCTCATCACGAAGGGCTTTTCATCCAGAAAAAGGAGGTCATTGTCCCACTGTACTCATCCCTCATTAGACCCATTATAGAATACAACGCCCCATTTGGTATGTACCTCTCAAGACATCTGCAACAACTGGAAAGGCCTCAGAAATACCTCACTAAAAGAATCACAGGCCTAAAGCAGATGCCCTACGCTGACCGCCTTAAAAAACTCCAGCTATACTCTGTCGCATATCGCCTACTCAGAGGCGATCTCTGCTTAACATACAAGGCCATGTCAAACCCAGAGCTGTTGGACATGCTACACTTAAAGAAATCCCAATCCCTCAGAGCTACACGCTCCAGGGATCTAAACCTTGTCATCACAATAAACAAAACATGCTGGAGGGATAGGTTCCTGACCCAGAGACTCCTCAGACTCTGGAATAGATTGCCTATACATGTCAAGCAGAGTGCCTCTTTGGACCTCTTCAAGAGGAACCTTGACGATTGGATGGGAGAAAGGAAATTCACCCCAGGGATCACGTCAGTTGCCCTGCTAGACAGGGGTCCAGGAAAGTAAATAATGTGGGAAGAAATAGCCAGGGAATTGTTATGGCTAGGCTTGTATAGGCCCTAGGACTGATAGCCTAGTACCAACCTGTGAACCTATGAACCTATGAATGCAAAAAAACCCTCTAACCCCTTCAGTGAACATTAAAATAATTTTTTGATAAGGGGCAAACCACCCTGCATCCCCATGTGGAGGGCACCCTACATACCCCCTGGAATTATGTATGTGAACTCCAAGGTAGCTCAACAGTTGAGAAAAAGGCAATCTCCACTGATGACAAAAGTTGTTTGAACAAAATGCCTTTGATTTCTTTGCATTCTCTGAAAATATCTTCGATTAGATGACATACTCCCTTTAAAATGCCACCAAAAAAACGAAGACATGAAGGACAACTTTTTGGCCATTGATATGGTTATCTCCAATGCCAGATGTCTAAACAATAAATTGCCTGATGTTGAGGCACTCCTACATTTGGAAAGCATCCATGTCTGCATAGTTACTGAGACTTTGTTAAATGTAATGAATGCACCTGGGTTTTGCATTTTTCATGTCTTCAAGCCAGATGGCAGCTGTGGTGAAGTCTGCATATTTGTCAAGGAAAATTCTCCCCTCTGACAGATCACTAGCAACCGGCAAACTTAATTAATTGAATTATGGATCACTCTAGATAGGATTAATTATTAATTAGTAGCTTGCTAAATAACACCTTCTTTGTTCCTTGATGACCATGTAAGATTCAACAGTGTTCTAAATGATCTCCCTTTTAGCAGAACTCAATTATTTTGGGTGACTTTAACTATCCTTCAATAAACTGTGGTGCCTAAATCCCTAATGTAGGTTATGCATAAAAATTTCTCAACTTATAAACAAAAATCCTTTTGAAGAGTTGGTAAATACCCCCACTAGATGCCAAAACATTTTTGATACGATTCTTATAAATATGGCTGCCTCTTGCATTACTCCTCTGGGTTCTCCTTCCCAACCACGTCTAACCTGCAGACAGTGAAAATAGGAACAAAAGCCCCTGAAAAGTAGGTACATCCAGCTAAACATCTGGACATCTAATTAGCATAAAATTTGAATAAGAAATAGCATATAACTATTCCTGCTCCTAGTAAGAATATGGGATACTACTCAGGAATACATATTAAAAAAAAAAAAAAAAAAAACAGAGAGCGACAGGAATGATGGAAAATATAAGCACGTTATGAAAGAGACAGAGTAAAAGTTGACTTTAATGAACTGTATTGCAAAATTCTGCCACACAAGGTAATTTATTTTTGCTTCAGAAAAAGGGAGATGCAAGATGCGTGTCCTCTTTCTTTAAATTATTGTTGTCATTTTGTTGTCAGTAGTATGCTGGTCATAGAGTATAATTTTCTGTACTAGACAGCTTCAAAAAATCATGTAATGAAGAAGATTCATACAATTATGTGAAGGGGTAAATCAAGCCTGAAAATAGGGACATAACTCCAAAAACAAGGACATCCTTTGCAGTAGTAAATCAGGCTTGAAAATAGTAATGTTCTTCCAAAGCAGGGACAGTAGAGAGATTTATTACACACTGAAGTCTGACCACAAACTTGTGACCTTCCATTTAAACTCCCTAAAGCCCCTACAGCAAGCCACACTGAATTTAAATCTATAAATGTGCCAGCTTCAACCCACTCTATGATGAAATATCAAAATTCCATTTTGACTATATTACCCCTGACTTAATACAGCAACAAATGTCATTGTATAATTATGCACCCATTTAAAAAAAATGCAGTGCTAGCAGGCCTACCTGAACCAAGTCTCAAGGTAAATTCCAAAATAAACAATTGTGGTGGCCTACTATCATAAACAAACTCTACAACAAAAGAAAAAAACTCCCTAAATTATACAGCAGATTCACGACCTGCCTTATAAATTAAAATGTCAAAAACATTACAAAAAACTGAAAAACAATATCATGTTCACCAAAGATTTTTTTTTGTCCTAGCACCTGGAAGCTCCTATGGGCAGAGCAGTACCCCAAGGCTTGTACTGATACCATCAAACCAATTTAGACATGTGTCCAAATAGCTTTAAGCTAATCAAAATGAGTGCAACAAGTGCACTCACCTAACTTCTGAAAAGATCACACAATAAAGGCGAATCTCATTTGAAGAAGAAGAAGAAGAAGAACCAGTAGTCACCATGTTTTTTTTTGTTTTTGATTGTACAGGAGAATCGTTTGCAGCATTTTGAAAAATAAAAATCTCTTAAGATCTATGTTAAGCTCGGAGCTCGACCTGCTGGCTTGATTAGCTTAAAGCTATTCGGACACATGTTCACCAAAGAAGCTCATGATGTGAGACTGATTTCTGAAAACAGCTGTGTTAGAAAACTATGACACAGCACCCTAACTTACTCTGAACTTATTTAAAATGATACCCCTTGCTCTGACCAAATAGGCATTGCCAAGATTCTTGCAAGCAAATTCTATGCCAACTTCACCATGAGACTTATGTCCACAGCCCTGAAATACTTTTTTACTCCCCTATTATCTCTAAACTTCATTTACTGAAAGTGGTAACCAAGACCAAAAGTAATTCCTTCATGTGACCTGACAATATAACCAATTGCTTAATTAACAGTGTTAAATATCCCCTTGCAGAGCCACTCCTTAACTGTTTAACCTTTAGTTTAGATACTAGTTTCATCCCTAATGAGTAGCATACTGCAATCACAATGCCCCTCCATAAGGGTGGCTTTACAACTGACCTAGATAATTATAGAATTATCAGTCTTACAAACCTCCGTCTGCAAAGCTATGGGAAGTATAATAACTGAACTCATAAAATACAATTACCAAGCATCTTATTCAACTTGACTTCCAACAGCTTGGCTTTGTAAAGGGGTCACCCTGTCTACTGAGTCTGGTAAACTTCATCAAATGGATTATGGAGTCTGCAGACTGTGGCCATGCAGTACATGTGTTGTATCTTGACCTGGCTAAGGCCTTTGACAGCATTCCCAATGCTAGCATCCCAGAGTAGCTAAATGCATTAGACATTTAACCGCATGTGGTAAGATGGATATTAAACAGGTAAAAGGACAGAATCAACACAGTGGGATCTGCAATGGCCTCATTAGAATGTATGATAATGATCAGTGGTGTCCCTGTGGGCTCGGTGCTATGACCTTTCCTTTTTGGCCTTTACTTCTCAGATCTCCAAGCAAAAAGCTAAGACATGTGGGTAGCAAAGTTTGGAGGAGGTTGTTAAGCCACTCTTTGTCAGCCAAACCCTCCATTATAAACTCTCCCTTTGAATCTCTTGGTGCACTAAAAATGGGCTCTAACTAAACGTGAAAAAGTACTGTATTGTCCTGTATTGTCACTTATGCAGACAATCCCTCCCCTCATCATACTGTATAGTCAACACCACTACAAAAAAAAAAATAGTCAGAGACGTAGGAACTTGGGATGATAATTCCATCTCTATTAACCATCATGTGGGAACAGTTATCAGGAAACCATTTTACTTAGCAGAGCTAATTGCAAAAGGAATATTTTCAAGGTCTAAAAATGTAATCACTCCCTTATACACAACATTGATTAGACCAGTTTCTGTGTACAATGCTCCCTTTGGGATGTATCTCACTAAACTTACAAAACAATTAGAAAGACTCCAAAGTTTCCTAACCAAAAAGATGACAGACTTAAAGTTGCTAAGCTATAGAGTCTGGAGGCTCCCTCTCTTTATTCAGTGTCTTGAGGGGGGAGATCTGTCTTGCTTACTGTACCCAAAGATAGGTTTCTTGGACCATCTGTCTGAAAATGGTCACCTCTGATCATTGCACTGCAAAAGGAAACAAAGCTAGCTAGAAAATGCTTGCTACAGATTCTTTAACTTATGCAAAATCATGAAATGAACGAGGGCGGCACAGTGGTGCAGTGGTTAACATTGTCACCTTACAGCAAGAAGTTCTCTGGTTCGATTCTCGTCTGGGGTGCCTTCTGTGTGGAGTTTGCATGTTCTCCGTGTTCTCATAGGTTTCCTCCCACATTCCAAAGACATGCATCTGTAGTATTTCTCCCTGGGCCTCTGCTGAAAACAGGCTCTGTGGAACCTAGTCGGACTTTCCTGGTCAACAAATGATAAATAAAAAAATTATCTCTTCAGAGTTATCATAGCTATTTATAATGGTGAATTACCTTATACTATACAAAGGTCGATGAACAAGAGCAAATAGTGAACATTTACATGACCACAAGTTCAGAATGTGAAATGAAACCGATTCCGTGGTTGAGGATTCCAGAATATTTTATGACTTTTGGTATCTCTTTGATGTCATTGAAATTTTATATTTTTACTAATAGCATTATTTCTATAATGTCAACAGTCATTTTTGTCAAACAAAAATGTGCCTGTTTAGACATTGGACTCATTGCAGGACTCCATAAAGTCTTATACCACACTATTCCAATTTTTCAGAGTAATTAAATAACGTAATGTTTCTGGAATCTTTAAAGGGACAATGAATGTGTAATATGCAAGTGAACTGTAACATTGATTCTGCAGATTTATAGATAATGAACTGATGCAGTATATGTTAGCCTTGCTTACATTATGGTTATCCACACACACACACACACACACAAACACACACACACACACACACACACACACACACACACACACACACACACACACACACACACACACGCGCGCGCGCACATATACACATATGCACACATTCACAAAAGATCTGCACAAAGCCAGATTCCCTTCCATTGCACACATCAAAACTATAGGATACATGAATAAATCCCAGCAGTGAGAAAGGGTGGAAAACAATATCCTTTATTGCCAACAGTAACCAGAAAGACTGGTTTCACTAAAAAAAGCTTCCTCAGTATCTGGCTGCTGTTGACATTAAAAGATGTTTATGCCTAACAGCTCACCATGGCCTTCTGAGTGATGCCAGCATAGAGAGGGGTGGGCCTCCCAAGAATGTATCAAGTCATGCGATGATCAGAGTTACATAAATGTCTGTGTTTTGCAGGTATGCCTTGAATATTGTAGATAACTACAATACAATACAGTATGCAGTTTCAGTGGACAGAAGTTAACTGTAACAAAATGGTCACTTATTATGCCCAAGCAGTGCTAGTAGCTGTACTAATCAGTATATTATAGCTGTACATGACAGAATTTGAACTGTTACAATTTACATATTATCCAGTCACCCATTTGTAGTTGTTGTATACTTGTAGGTAGGATTATATGATTACATACCAGGATACATGATATTCAGTATGCTTACAGTAAAGGCACACAGGTATAAAATAAAATAAATTCAACATGCATTATGTTTTTATATTTACACAAACAGCTTAGCAACACATCTGTAATGAATAATATGGAGTAGGTTCTATGGATTTTTTTTTGTTGGGGAGAAGATTTGTGTGTGTCTATATATAAATATATATATATATATATATATATATATATATACACACACACACACACACACACACACACACACACACACACACACACACACACACACACACACACACACACATATATATGGTCTACTTCTAAATTTCGAAGTTTCAAAACCTCAACTTTCTTATGGTCGAGACTATAAGATCAAAGTTTTGAAACTTCAAACTGTTTAAATGGAGATCGCCGTACAGAGCAGAATGGTATATTTACCATTTTCCCCACTGTAGTGCAATCTTGGAGTTAGTATATTTAACTAGCAGGAGGCATGGGGGGATGGATGACTTCCCAAAGGATACTGTTATGCATTTCTTGGCATTTACTTTTAGTCCATGGCTCTCATACCAGTTATTTGTCTGTGTCAGTCCATTCTAGAGAACATTTGTGTTGGTAGGGGATTCATGACTGCACCTAATTTGCAATCACCTGCATATTTATTCAGCCAGATGCATTGATTTCAGAGAAGTAAATGTCAAAAAGGAATGGTCCCAGGACTGATCTCTGAGGGATTCTGCTTGTGACTGGCCTCTTTGCAGAGGTGGACTCCTCAGTTCTAATTTCCTGGGTCCTGTCTGTGAGCCTGCTAGCTATCCACTGGGTGACATAAAGGTTTATACCTAAACGCTTAAGTTTGTCAGCAATGCCCAAATGGGGTATTGTGCCAAAATCCTTGTCCAGGTCAAGGTAAGCAGTGTGAGCTGTTTTGCCCTCATCCATTGCTTTGGTGAATTTCTCAAAGAAGTCCACCAGGCTGGGTAGACATGACCTGCCCTTGATGAGAATAAATTGCGTTGGGTCCAGTGTCTGGAGGTTTCCTATGTTATTGATCATTTTCATGATAAATCTTTCCATGAATTTGCATATGAGACTAGTGAGACTTACTGGTCAATAGATACAGGATCTGTAGAAGGACTTCTTTTAAGCATAGGGATTACTGTTTCTGTTCTCCATTTGTGAGGCTTTAAGCCTATTTGGAGGCTACAGTTAAATAGCAGTACCAGAGGGCCTGATAAGTCATGTTTCATGCTATTTAGAAGACATCATGGGATATTGTCTAGGTCCATTGATGCAGTGTTCTTGGCCTTAGAGAGAGCATTAAGGACCTGTTCCCCAGTGATAGTAGGGGGAGCTATATGAGAAGGGTAAAGTTGGAGCTGAATTTGTCAGCTAGTAGGTCTGGCTCAGTATAGGTGGCTCCATTAACAATGAGCTCTGCATACACATGTGTATTGCCTTTGAGGTTGAGGACATAGCTAAAAAATGCCTTGTGGTTGTCCTTGGCTTAGGAAGCCAAATTAACTTCAAATTTGACTTTAGTAGACTTTATTTGTCCTCTTGAGTTGTTTGTCTAGTTTGATGAAAATGCTTTTACCCTGCTGGGTGCTACACCTCCTGATTTTTGCCATGATTTTCTTCCTTCTGTTATATAGCCTGTTGATGATGTGATTCTACCTGGGCGGCTTGTTTTTTGAGTTATATCTGTACTTCTTCCTGGTAGGTACAGCTTGCTCTATGCTGTTATTAATGTGTATATAGGATTTCTTTGAACAATTTCACGTAGGCAGCAGTGTTCTCATGGTTCATGGGGGCTTGAAATTTTGCCAGGTTATCACTTAATAGTGAGAAGTTAACCTCAGAGTAGTCCCTGAATATTCCAGTGTTAGCTGGGGTTTCAGGTTTTATTTTTCCTTTAAAGGTGACAATTTTGTGGTCTGACCTTACCAGAGAAGAAATCACAGAGCTTATCTAAATAACCTGTATTGGTTCATGATTGACTGTGCAGTAGCTTAGTAAGAGAAGTTTTCATTTAAATTTATATTTTATTTTTTTACCACTGTTTTTCACTGCTTGTAGGAAGGAAGGAAGGGGTAGCTTGTAGGCAAGAAGATGTACTTTGATTTATATTTTTTGTTTTACCTTTAATTTTCACTGTTAGTTGTTTGAAAGGGATAGGTGTTATACTGGCAAACTCTAACTATCCCAAGGATAGTCAGCTATAAATTCACACAATGCAGAGAGGACAATCCAGAGCTTATCTAAGCAATCATGTCTCGGTTTATGATTGACTGTGGAGTTGCCTGGTAAGAGAAGTTTTATTTGAATTTATATTTTATTTTTTATTACTGTTTTTCACTGTTTGTAGGAAGGAAGAGATAGCTTGTAGACAAGAAGATGATTTATATTTTTTTGTTTTACCTTTAATTTTCACTGTTTGTTGTTAGAAAGTGATTAGTTTTAGACAGCCAATCTTTAACCATTCTAATGGACCTAGACAGCTATAAAGTCACACAGACTTCAGAGAGGACAATCCTAAACAACCCTGTCTTGGTTTGTGATTTATTGATCTTTACTGTAAAAAAAATATAAAAAAATATGTTTTAATAAAGAATGCTTTTTATTTAGTCACTCTAAAAAGTAAAAAATAAGGAAGAAGAGTGAAAACTTTACAAACACAGACAAGCTGATTTCAGAAAAGTATTCAAGGTTGATCTTGCTGATTCCTACTATTTCTTCTGGTTCCTCATTACCACAATCAGCAAAATCAACCTCAAATGCATTTCTGAAATCAGCTTGCCTATGTTTCTTTTGCAAAATTTTCACTCTTCTTCATTTTTACTTTTTTTGAGTGACTACATAACAAGCATTATTTATTAAAAAAATCTTTTTTTATATTTTTATTTTTTACTTTTTAGTTTTGCTCAGTGTTTTTTCCGCTGTCTCGCTAATGACAAAGGGACAATATTTTACTTAAAGAGTAAAATATTGTTATTCATTTGCATCTGAATATGGATTCCTTAAACAAGTATACCATTAATGATTTGCTAAAGCAGAAATATCTTGTACAGTGTAATAAATGCTATATATATTTAAAAGTTCCTCATGTTCGAAGTTGGAAGATATGCTTTCTGTTTTTAGTAGTAAATCTAGACTTACTGATAATGATTGCACTTGTACAACTGGCATGGTTTGGAGAACTGTTGTTTCATATATTAATGATTGGACTAACGAGTTAAATGATGTTAGGCAAAGAGCAAATAGAACACATTTTGGAAAGGATGTGTCTATTGTCTGTAAAGATCACTCAACCCCTATAGAACAAGAAAATGCCCCTGACAACTTTGGAATTGCGGATACAAGTATTCAGCAATCTGAGGATTCAGGATTTAAAGGAAATAAAAAAGAAAGAAAGGAAAAAGTTTACAACAAATAACAAGGAAGAAAAAGAAACTGATAAATGTCTATAAAATAAAGAGAACACATACCAAAATGGATGCTGCTTTGTTATATAACACACAAATTGCAGGGAATGATAACATTTTTCTTTCAGAAAACCTTCAGTCTACAGGAAAAGGCAACCATTTTCCAAAAGAGAAAGCAGAAAAAGAGGCAAGGGGCAGGTGAAAAGGAAGAAATCAAAATTGAATGTGGAAGAACTGAAGAACATTACTGCAAAAAAAGATGAGAAAAACAGATGTTGACAACATGGATCGAGCTGTGGATGTACAAAGCCAGGTGGATGAGAATTCTGTACATACTCACAATACCCAATGGAAGAGGAGAAGCTCATTCAACAAGGGAATTGGCTTTCTTTGGTGGTTTTCAGAAAAGGAGTGGCCTTTTAACAGCTTGGTCCTGTGTAAATATTTTTACAAAGCACTGCAAACTGGAGTCCTTCTCCAGGTCTAGAACAGGCTTTGCCAACAACATTCTCTAGAGGCTCCTATAGTTTTAGTTATTAGCCTTAAGCTATGGTAATCTACCCACATAACTTTGGCTACTAAAGCAGTGATCCATAAACTGAACATAGTACAGCTGTGTAAGTAAACTTACCATAACAGTAGATGTCTCTCCCTCTAGCTCCACTTTTTTTCTGCTGATGCTTTTATTTTTCTGTTGGCAGGATGTGGTTGATTTCCATGTAGTTATAATTTGTTTAGTTCCCTTTCATAAGCATTCAGAGCTCTTGCCTCCTTCTTAGTAAAAAAAAAAAAAAAAATGTGGAGAAGTGTTTTGCATTCCAACTGCCATTGATATGGAGCACCTCATGCACTCCTAGCAATTGGAGCTCCTGCAGGGCACCTGACTCTCTCTGAAGCTGGTTTGTGCAAGGGGTAAGACCCAAATAGTTTAAAGTACTGCAATAGTAATCCATTAAAACATCTACTGTTATGGTAGGTTTACTTATACAACTATACTTTATCTAAGTTAGCACTATGTATTCCCAGAGTAGGGGCAAACAACTTAAAATACCTTCCACATGCTGTGCAGTTAGTGTCTAGTCACCACATTTGTAATGTTGAACAGAAACACCCATATTAGTATTGTGGAGCACTATATTAGTATCATTGAAGTTGTTAATGCATGAGCATTGTTTATTTTCAAATTAGTTTACTGTTGGTGTTGTGGTGCTTAATAATTATGCATCTGTATACATTTTTTTGCATGTGCAGGTAACCTGTAAATTATACATTTGACATTTATTGTCTGAAGTCCAAAATGAGTTTTTTCTTTTTATATCACACAGTCTGTACAGTTTCTTCAGTGATATTTAGCTTGCATAATGGTTAGGTAGCTGGCATATATATATATATATATATATATATATATATTTTTTTTTATGATATCTTGAAATATACTTATAGCAACATCAATCTTGACATTGCCTCAGCAGTTAAATTTGCAAAGGAGTTTTATACCCACCTAGATAAATATATAGAACTGGCAGTCCCATCCAGAACAAATAATGGAAACTTTAAAAGCAAACTACTATGATAGTCCACTGACATAAAATATACAGGTTAGTTAACACCTCTTTATTTTTTCCGGTGACACAGAAATGTGGCAGATGCCCCCAGTGTGCATACATTGAAAACAATTATGAACAATGTTTATTGGACAAAATAAAAAGAGATGCTAAAGGTGGTAGGTTTAACTGCCTTTCTAAACAAGTAGTATACCTGGCTTTTTGCATGAAATGTCAAGCTTCCTATATTGGCAAGACTATCAGTGCTCTCAACAAGAGGATTTATCAGCATTTGTACAGTATACAATGGGCAGACAATAAAAGCGCACTTGCCAGACACTCTCTTATATGTGAAGGTTTTATTAAGTTCAAGTTTTTTCTCATTGAAGAGGTACAACCCTCAGCATACTCCAATGATTGGAAGAACACACTCTTACACCGTTATGCTATGGCAGTTAAGATTAGATGCCACTTACTCACTAGGGATCAAGTATGGAATATCTATTACAAGTGAATTAAAAAGATAGTGAACAGATTTTAACTAATTTGAATTTCGGTTGTCCATTGCTATGTTCTTTTTATTGTATTTTTATTGTGTTATTGACTTTTTTACATTTGTTTGCAGGTTTCATACAATATTACATTTCATTTTTACTTGGTTACTAGATCTTAAAGAATTTCACAGGGTTTGTTGCCATGACACAACATGACTGGCTTCTCCCAGGGGTATGTACATTAAGTCATTATTTCTTTATGTTTCTAATGGGGATTCCTTACTGTATCATGGTTCTCAAGATGTCTAATGTTTAGACAAAAGAGCTAAACCACAATTCACTGTGACTACTGTCTTTTTTGTATGTTTCATTGTTATTAAAACTGTTCAGTTTTGTGAGTATGGCTTGCTGGAGTTTTTACTTGTATTACAAGTTGAGTTTTATCACCAATTCCGAGATTCTTTGTTTATTTTTTATCTATAGGCAAATGTATAATCTGAAACACGTGGACAGCTTATATTAAAGATAACTGACTTTTAAGACTGTAGATGCAGAGGATGTGAAACTGGGCTCATTTACTTAGAAATCAATGTGAACAGTGCAGGGATAATTATGTGGGGAGGGTAAATGGAAAAAAAAAGTATAATTTAATGCATTCAAATGTGATGATGCCAGAAAGAAACATTTTTCAGTAGAGAGGTATCCATATTTATGGTAATTATAAACAATTCTGCTCCAAGTATTTACCCATGTACATAACTTAAAATAGACATGATAACAGTAGCTGTGAAAGAGATACAATACAACATTGTAAGGAAGGGTAGTAAATGTGATATTAATGTTTATATCATACTTAGTTCAGATAATAGCAAAGACAGTGACTACATTATGGGCCATTCACATACAGTGCAGTTATTAGTATGACTTGTATCTACTGGGAACGTATGTGTGATCACTGACTGTACTGCTGTATCCTCCATTTCATCCAGTATAAACAAAGCATGAGCCATACAGCAGCTGTGTCATGCACAGCCGAAGGGGTCATAATTTAACATTGGTTGTCATTGGGCAACCATAGATATGGGGGTATATTAGATTGACATATATCTTAGACAAGCATGTGTTTTATATACATGTAAATCATAAACAGTAATATAATAGCAATCAAAAATACACAAGTGATAAATGACAACACGTCTGATGACATTATAGTACTTCAAGGTCTTCATTTCTAAATGGAGAGCATCTAATGCAAGATTATACTGGGCATGCTCACAAGACATTACAACAAACATTGCAATAATAGCATGCAAACAACACAAATACATATATTATTTACATAAATAATAAATAAATAAAAATTAACAATAATAACTTCATGCAGTGCTGTTTGTGTAATATCAACACATTCATAGAATATTACCCTTGGCTGGAACTGAACAGCAAGCTACGCAAGCCAACCAACTATAGACGTGCATGAATCATATGTGCTACAGTAGAAGTCTTCGCAAAGCTGTCAGACTCCACCTATGTGAAGTCATTAAATCCTATGATCGTGTTGCAATTTGTATGAGATAAAAGAACTGAGTGAGGTTTCTCCCACTGTAATTGTACACGTGAACACTTGTGGATGTTATTCATGTGTAACAACAATAGGGCATGCAATGCTTGCATTCAGCTAATATGGGTTTTGAACAACTGACTATGTGGCAACAGATACTACATTATATTGGAAAGAGTGAACATGCCGCAGTGTTATTAGTGCTGCAAGTGTGAGATATTTTGGTCTTTGAAGCCGTGATATCATTTTATCATTGCAAGGGAGATGGCTGCCTGTCATTTCTTTAAAATAGTTTTGTTATATGTGTTTTTCTCAACAACATTGCTTGCTGATAGGTATACCCAGATGGACAGATGTAATACAGTCATCATGTAATGAGAGAATGGCAATCAGGCACGATGTGTGGATAGTCATAGATTCAAACTCGTCTTACTAAAACACCACCATACAGAACCTAGTATCATGTCCTCATGCCACAGGAAAAGCCATAGTAGTTTTCTTGGAATAGACAAATATCATCCCATGGCATAATTTATATCAAATAAAGCATTTCTGTGTGAAAAAGGAACAGAAATGATTGTAATAGGAATCCCATTCTATACATGTACACAGCAAATAGCTGACTGATAACATTGTTACCAACATGCACATTCACAGACATAGTGACACAAGTGAGTCAAAGGAGTAATGGGTGAATGTGAAAAGATCACCTAAAATCACAACCTGCAGAATACTACCTGAATCACATGTACTACATGAGATGTTCTACTACAATTGTGACAGTGCACATTTGCATGGATGACATCAACACTCTTTAATACGTTGATGTTCTTCTAAAAATGTATAAAGGTGGTTGAAGTGCATCATAACAATACACAGCTACATGCATTAGAAGCCTTCTCTGCAATGCATGATAGGCAAACACCCACAAACAATAATTTACCATTGCTGGATTCAAACCTCCTCCCTATGTACTGATGCAGTCTAGAGAGCACAATATCAACAGCTAGTGTCACAAGATAACTTATATGAACACTTTGATGTGGTTCTTTTTTGATAGTATGATGTAAGCACTGTGTTTCCAAAAATGTTTATTGCTGTGGGGGGGGGGGGGTGGTGGTAATACAAGTCTATAGGATAATCATTGCCCTGGGAAAATATGTCTCCTAAGTGGACTTTTACATAAAGAGTATTGTCATGGATACAACTGCACATGGCAATACATAAGCACTGACATTACTTATCCATTGCTGGATTTGAACCACTTACCTATCTATTTACACTCTCTGTACAACAAAGAATTAGTTGCAAGTATCACAGAAAAACAGTGGGCTGCAATGGCACAATGTGCAATTTTGACATGCTGACTTCATTAGTAGTAAGAAGAGAAGATGTTTATGGTAAAAGTGGGATAAGGGAATTAGGTCATCCTCTCCTATGTTAAAAAATCTTCTGCTGATTGGTAGTTGATGCAGCATGTCTGTTTGGGAAGCTATAAGTACCTGACATTGAAGCCACATGCACACATGTTTTCCAATGGGAGATTTGAACTTCTTACCTATCTAGTTATACAATCTAGAGCACACAGTATTAGTTGAAAATACCACAGGGACAAGTCTGACTGCTAAGGGGAAAGAGGGCACTTTTGACAGGATGACCTCATTAATGCGATACAGAGAAGACATTTGTGGGAAAAGTGAGATAAAGTTTAGAGGGAGCTGTGTTCAAAGTTAAATGTATTCTTCTTAGTGGAAGTGGACAAGGTGTATTTGACATTATAGTGTTACTTACTCATCACTGTAACTCCCAGACACAAAGCACACACATTTCCCATGGTGGAGATAGAACCTCTTATACAATCTAAAGGGCACCATATTAGTCACACGCACTGCAGGAGAAGTCTGAATTCACTGATGTGGAAAAAAAGCACATTTGTAATTAGTAAAAATTCACTGTTTGGAAAAACTGGCACTGTGGATCACAGGTCTTGGGACAAATGCATATGTGTAAATAGGCCAACATAATAGCACTGTGATTGTGCCATGTAATAACATACTTTTCTGCTAAGGAATATGTATACTGTCCTTCATGTACATTGCATTACAGTAAGGGACATGTACCTGTTTCATAGTATGGGATGCCAATGGCAATCACAGTTGTAAACCACTGAATTATCAATCGATCGTTCATTCTACTTCATTCCGGGATGACTGCACACTTTTCTTGTCTCGTACATGCACGATGTGCTTAGACAATGCAGACACTTCCTGAATAGAAAAGTGCATTGCAGAATGACAGTGATGGATTATGTGTGAATAGGTTATCCAGCATTGTAACACAGTTGCAAAGGTAACCACTGGAGTGCAGACATACATTAATAGACTGACTTAGTGAGTCAACATCACTTTAAAACCCAGATAACTTGTTCTCAAAGTTCAATACAGACATACAGACACTGTGCAGCCTAAATAAAGAATCATTTCTTATTTCCTTTTACTGAAGCACAGTGCTGCCAAGATAATTTGTGTGTCTGATGGCAATGTATTATTGCATGCGCAATCGTATCTTGAGGTGTTAAACTTAGAATGGGAATTAGCAGTAGTCTATGGTACTCGGTGCCAATGTTCACGAAAATAAGCAAGTCTGAATCTGATGGACTACAGAACAGATACATGTTATGGCCATGCTGCAAGTTTCACAATTTACACATTTGTCATGACAGTTGCAGTTAGTCAATCTTTATATGTATGATACAGGTGTATTATGAAAAACTTGAGGGACAAAAACATGTTATTGCTGGTGGAAACATGGCTCATGGAAGCAGTTGTGAATCAAAGAGGTCTACTGGATGACACAGAAGAGCTGGGAAGAGGTGGAGAGCTGGTGGTAGGAATACACAATACAGACATGCTAGCACATTAATTCATGTTTCTTTTCTGCACATATTTGGATTGTGTTACTGTTTGCTTTATTATCATTACTATTCATGCAATATCTGTATAAGACAGGCTTCATAATGGGAAGCAAGCACATTAATACAGTAGCAGGATAATGATGTGTTAGGAAAAGGTGTAGTCAAAATTAACACCAGCAGGAATCATGCAAAACATTCAAAAACACTTTGGCATACATCTGGATTCGAACTTTAAGAATATTTCAAGAAAAATCAACAGATTTGAGTATTATCTACACATACCACATAGGAGCTCCTGCTTCACAAAGTTCCCATGTAGCAACAGATTGCTGAAAAGGTGAATGTATGCATTACTCTTCATTATCATCTTGACAACCGCAAGCTGTACATTCAGCTCTTGAGCTTGTTTTAAAGTAGTACAACCTGACTATACATGGCTATGTACAATAGCAAAAAGGGTACCAGAGTAATACCCCAAAGGCAAAAACTCACAAGATTTTTGCAATGCACTGTGTATTTCCATTTAGCCTCAGTTGCAGTTGGTGGTCCATGCCAGACACTGTGCAAACACAGAATACAGAGGAGGAAGACTAATGACACAGAGAGGAGACGATACATATTTGGGGTGAGAGGGAGGCAGGGACTAAATAGCTTGTGAGAGAAAATCTGTCTATTGGTCTTAGCTTTATCTCATCATGCCATAAAGGAAACCCTGCTTAACATACTTTAAATCACAACTGAAGGACAATGACAACTTACTAAAGCAGAAGGAATGTCTAGGAAGAGAGACAGATAAAAGAGAGGAATGACAACATTATTTTCTGTGGGACATGTAGTACCATCTGCATGGTGTGTTACTCTTATTTCCTCATTATTAATCTGTCATGCTATGCACAATAAAGTGCTTGCTGTAGGGAGCAAGAAGAGGTAGGAGAGTGAAAACACGATTCAGATACAAACAGGATAAGGGTGGTTTAATAAGTCTCCCTTATGGGCCTGGATCATCTGTGCAAATGATGTCTTGATACACTATTTAAAGTTGTCATGCAGACATGTGCAGTTAACTATATGATACAAATGTAAAATGTCATGAAATAATAATTTGACCTACAGCTGTGACTGAACTCATGACACAATGCAAAACTATCTGACAGGGGAATTATCGCAACACAGCAGATAGGAACTTCTAGTTCATTTATCCAGCAGCCTGACAGCTCTTACAGTAAGTGTATCACAACAGTGCCTTTAGCCTGCCATTACTCTGTATTCACATAGAGCAGTAGACTTAATCACATTTGCATGAAAGTAACCAGACTATAGTGGCTGAAATTAAAATCTTCAGCTTTTGCCATAGCAAGTTAAATAACATTCATCATCACTCACCTTTGGTGTGCTATGCCAACCTCAGTGCAAATGCTGAGGACAAAAATGAAGTTTTTCCATAGGTCATTTCTGGTCATATATGTTGTGTGTGATTCTATTTTTTGACCATAATAAATGTGTGGAAATGGGGTTGATAGAGCAGTGGTGAAAATGGGGTTAACAAGCAAAATGTAGGACACGGGGAAAGTATACAGGAATTTACAAGAGGATGGTGGGAGAGAAGCATAACTATCGACTTCTTCACAGCATAAAATGTAGAATTTTACAAGGAATTTCATGACTTTGGAAAGTCACCACATCAGAGATGGGTGACAACAACAGAATAATGTTTTATAGCCAATTTTACCAACTCAGCTGTGTCAAGATGACACATAGGTGAAGTTGAGAGCTAAGTATGAAGTGCACATTTTTTTTCTGGGCCAGGTGCCCATTTTTTTATTGTTTACAAAGATGAATGTAGGAGATTTTGCTAAGGAATGAAAGAGTCGGGTAAGTAGAGTAGTTTAGGTAGCAGGCACAAACAAAGGACAGAGGATTTGTGATGGACACAAAGAGTTGGAGGACACCATGATTAGGGATAAGTAGGGGACCTCAGAGGTGGATCCATATCCAGTTTGAGAACTGAGAATCTAGCACTCCCCCTCAGAACTATCATCACTGTCTCCTGTGTCAGCTGCCTGTGTCAGTGCTAGATCTGGCATCATTTTTGCAATCTGACACAGGTACTTTTCAACTCTGCAAATAAGTGCATTGAGGCCCCTGTCCATAATGTCCTTCACTAACCTTGTCAGCTCATCTTTGGGTGACAGAGTTGTCAGCTCCACCACTACTGCCCCCGGAGGATATCACTGGAGCAACAGCTGAGGCAGAGCTACCCAGTGCAGGTGAGGCAGGTAGAACAGGAGCTGTGGAGGCAACACTGACAGTTTCCAACCCAGATGTACTAGGTGTCTTTGTTTCCTGTTGTGATACAGCTGCAGCCACCTGTGGAGGTGTGGCAGTCTAAACAACAGTGGTTGGTCTACTTCCCTGTGCTGATGGTCAGTTTGTTTTCAGAAGCAATGTATTATAAAAAAATAATAAAAGGAGAAATAAAGGGTGGTGGTAAAAAAAGAAACAGAAAGAATTCGATCAAAGACAAGTCACATTACTTAATAATTTCAATACATATAACAAAATGAGAAATACATAAGTATACCTTATCCACATCCAGATATGAAGACAAGGCATGAATGTGTCATAAAATCAGTCAATCACAAATGGATGACATAACTGATAGAATCATGTATTTCACAGTGCCATGTCAGATATTTGCGTTCTAAGATAATGACTGCATTTGCAAATACTGGATTGTTAATGCCATGCAGTATTGAAGTTAAAATATCTTATAAATAGTAGCCTGTAAAAATCAAATCTCTGTTTCTGCGTATTGAGTACGCACACAATTAACCTGACACACTCATTGCCTAATGCAATAACCAAGAGTTATTGGAACAGACACGCAGGTTTGCTGTTAAGGTTAAGGTATGCCTGCACAGGATGATATACAGTGATGGACTGAGAATACTTCTGTGCTTTGCAATCAGAACACATGCATACTTACCCATTGCTTTTCTGAGTCAGGTTCTTCTTTCCTGATGTGCTTCACATTTTTCTGCAATCTCTACTGCAGCTGTACAGTAGAAAAAAAGTATGTATGAAAGCATAATGAATAACTGTGTTGGCTACAGAATTAATGCCATAGCACAGACAAGTTATGGGTCAGTATACTTACTTAAATTCATCCTCCCATCAACTAAGGTAGTCGCATTGCTCCTTTTCATGTTACTGTAGTGGTGACATCATTGCTCCTCAATGCGTGGGATGCCAGTCACATTGGAGACAGCCTTGGGCAAGCTATTCCTAGCCTCGGCCTTATATGGTGACCCAGTATATTCCTCCTGCAGTAGCCTCTAGCTGTAGCACTTCCCAAGGAGTACCACAAAAATCCTGGACTATTCGACACCTCACCTTTGCTCTCTAAATGAAACACCATTTCTACCATCGCCAGACATGTCTGCAGCAGTGAAGACAGAAATATGGGTCTGAACTGGCCTCCAGTTCAGATCTCATTTATAACACCTTGTGCACTAAGACACACAGCCTTGTCAACTGCATGTGCACAACTGGAAGCACAGCAATGGCATAGCAGACACGTTGGCAAAGATGTACATTGAGAAGCACAGAAGGTGTTAAAAATGGCTGCGACATTTGGCCATGAGCTGCACACAATACTGAGACATGTTCCAGTGTTAAACCCTGATATGTTTTATATTGTTGGTTATGACCATGGTTGGTTGGAGGAAAAATAGTATGACGTATGACATACTGGCCTTTTGGGAGTCAGACACTGGTAAAATTGAATAATTCCACCTGGGAATTGAACTCAAGAGAAAAACAAAAATAAAAATCATGCTGTTTTAAAGTTTGCTGATTAATTGTCTCTACCACAAGAGAACTTCCTTGCTATGATGGTAACTAGAGGTGCACTAATGTATGATTGAGTGCAGAAATAATGAAGAGATGCCTGTATGTTGGTGACATTACTTCATCATGGCAGTGCATTTCTATGTAAAAGGCATTGTTTTTGTTTATAAATACATGTCAGATGCATGCATTGCATAACTCGAGTAAGACATAGTGAGTTAGGTTACATGCATGCTTCATAACACCTACTGTCATAAACGCATACTTAAGATATGTGGGAGCTCAACAATTACAGCACAAGTATTATGCAAATCATACCTATCTATGTGCACTCTATGTTAAATATCATTAGTACCATATTTTGCATAATTTATATTAATGACAAGTTTCTTGCAATAAACAGAGTTATGATAATGATGTGTATTTACTGTGGCATTCCTGAGAAAGATGTAGTGACAAATGGCATTCTGACCCCCTGTAAAAGTGCGTGGCAACTGGATTCAAACCCTACATCAGCTGTTCTTGCCCTTTATGATCACTGTACTTGTACCTTGTTCCACAGGGAAAGTTACTTCCCAGACTAGATTTATTCATTGAGTAGTAAACAGACTGTTATCCAGAGTGCTGATGGCCTCCCACCATCAACAGGCTTGTTTGTGCTATAGAAGGCAGCCTAAATTAAAATTTTCACCTTTTTCTATAGGCAATGAACTGTTTTTAAGTGCTGCTGAGCTGAGTGCAAATGCAAAAGACATGAGAAAAAAATATGAGGAAAAAAAACAGAGCGTAAACTGAATTCAATCTATGAATATATTTAGCAATGTCCTGAGAAAGCAGTGCATTCAAGTGACACATTCATCCTTCTTATATCTTGCAACATCAGAAACGTAATTTGTGGCACACATTATCAAACTTGCAATTAATGACAAATAATGTAAAAGTGGACAGAAAATAGCTAACATGCTGTTATCAATACTGAGAATATTTGAGTTTTACACAACACCACAGTGATCTAAAAATGTTTGTAAATATGCATTCTTTAAAGTTAATAATTAATTGGATGTGAATCCTGCATCACCTCTCTTATTTCTCTTAAATCACTTCACTTATACCTTGAGCTACAGCAATAGTTATCTGTCAGTTGCAATTTATTTACTAAGCACAATACAGAATGCTGAAGTATGAACACTGGCACCATGCATGTTTGTGCTACAGAAGGTAACCTAAATTAAAATATTCACTTTTTTTCCTTAGGAAATGAACCTAGTTTGCACACTGCTGAGTAAAGAGAATGCAAAAGACATTGGAGAAAAAATAAAATAAAATAATAATAATAATAGTACTACTACTACTACTACTAATAAATTGACATTGAAAAAAAAAGCTGAAAGGAACATTTAATTCAGACATAGGGGGTACCTAGCATTGACTAGAGGAAGAAGTGTATTGCAGCGATATGTTTATCCTTCTCACATATCCTTGACACATCTGAAAATTAATTTATAGTTCACATGTTCACATTATCAGGACTATAGGTACTGCCAAATAATGTTAAATGGGACTTACAACAGCTCACATGTTGTTAGCAATTCTGTGAATAGTTGATTTTCAAACAGCAACACAATGATATTACAAAATGTGTGTATATTTGTATTCAGACCCCCTCTTTAACATGATCACTTAACTTGGTTCAAACCCAGCATCAACTGTTTTGTTTCTGCATGATCTCTGCACTTATATCTTGTGTCACAGAAAAAAATTATCTGAGAGGTGCATTTTCTTCACTGAGTACTGTCCAGAGTGTTTTGAGCTGTGTTTCACCACCAGGCTTGTTTGTTCAATAGAAGGCAGCCTAAATTAAAAATGTCCATGTTTCCTTACACAGTGAAATGCAGTTCACTAATGGTGACTGGTGCCTGTCTAGAGTGTGCAATGCCAAACAGTGTACAAATGAGGAAGAGAAAAAAAGAGGCTACTGAACTAGAGCAAACATTATGAAACAAGTAGGTAAAAAGTTGAGTTTTGATATTTCCTCAACTTGCTTGTATTTCAACATGAACATATGCTCATTAAACATCATTATATTCACACAAATACAGCAATGTCTGGATTAGAACCCCATGACACCAGAACATTCATAAGACACAGTTCACATTCTTAGCACTATGTGCCAGATACACAAAATTAAAAAGAGGTTACATATACTTAGTATATGGCATAGTATCAATTAATATTGCAAGTGCAACAGACTGAACTTTGCCCTGTGTTATTTGCAGTTAGATATGTGGATGGCTGTGTTACTGGCAACAGGGGCAGATAATCTTTCCTCACATAATATAACAAATGTGAACACTGCACCTCTTTGCTTCTCTTTATTTTGTGAACATCATTGAAAGATCTATGTTTCTCTAACAAGACTGGTACATGCTTTGCCTTGCAGTTGATATTTGTTTCAATGAGTAATCCACTTCATAATCAGACACAATTGTATCGAGATAGAAACAGTTGTCATAAAACAATTCATATCAATGTTAAGAATGTTCCTCTCCTAAGTCAGCCAATGGTAGCCACAAAATTTCTTCTCAGTACCTTCTCCCTGACACACCCTGATTTCAGTAAGAATGATCATTCACACTTGCAAGCACTTAGCACATAGCACTTCTCTGTGCTCTTCCTTGCAGAGGAAGGGAATGCTATGCAATTGTGTAGGTTCTTAAACCATGTTTACATTCCCCTGATTTTGGAATACATGAATGCTAATGTGTTCACACCTCATTTGAATATTTACAGTGCTTACAGGGCTGAATCTGCACAATATCATGATAATCATGTAAGCAAGAAATGTGTAGCATAGTATGAGACACTGTTTATCCAGAGAGCTGCATGCTGCTAATTACTTGCAAAATATGTGTCTAGTGTCAAAACTAACTTGATGCAATGGTAAGTTTCTGTTTTTAACAAAATACTGTATTTCAATCTTAGTGATGGATTGCATTTCACAATACACCTATAGTTTAGTGCATGCACTGCTTTTCCCTTACTGGTGGCATAAGCATGTATATCAGTTATTTGAGACATTAAAAACATTTTTGAAGAATATAAAATGACATTATGGAACATTTCCAATGTTTGTCTGACAATTTATTGCAGAAGAGTGTTGCATTACTTTCTAGCAATGTCAGGGGTTTGATATTTGTAGCCCACAAATGTGTTAAACCTATTATATATAACTGACCACCCTCCACACAAGTGGACATCCAAGAACACTTTTACCAATTTGTACAGGAAAAGTTCACATTGCTTTGGTTAATACTGCAAAGTACTACTCAGTTACACAGCTGCTGTCCTTCTTGCTTGACCTGTACACTTGCTTTTCATTTCCTTTACTTTTTTTTTTTTAGGGGAGAGCTGTATTTACTTGTGTGCACTAATAATGAGCTTTATTCTTTTTATTTATTTTGTACATTGATGTTGGTTCTGGCATGGAGGACAACATCAGTGGGCATTCTGCTGAACTTTCAAGTATGCAATACAATTCAATAATTCACACTCATTTCTTTTGTTTTAGACTTGCTGTCATGTATCTTTCACCAACACCACCACCCTGTGCTAATGATGATGACTGTGCACTAGTTTTTACAGATTTTTAATGTAGTATATGTGTGGGAAAGTAAAATGTTTGATGCACATTAATGTGCAAAGTCCATAGGTTGATATTCCAAAAATTGCAGTCATGCTGTACTACTGACATTACTGTATACAGGACAGATGTCCTATCTTAGGGACACATGACTAGTTGCATATGGAATTAAGCAGTTACCTTTTTTCAACCAGGTTCCACATTTACCTTGGGCCTTAGATGAGGGTAGAAAAAGTTGCATGTTTATTATACTGTTTCCCTGTCTACCCAGTTTTGCTGTACAATTTTCCATGTCATGCAATCCATACTAAGTCAAACAGGTTATACAACTCCTTCTTTTTCTTCTTCTTGGCAGAGGTCTGGCAACTGCAGCATCAACTTTAATTAAAGCCTGGTGCATATACAACTTTCTGATAGCAGCAAAATGCTGACATGTTTTTCTAAATGTAATTGTGGCTGTAATCCAAAGAGTTTTGAATTTCATGGCAAATGCTACATTGAGTGAATAGCTTCACCATGTCAGCTTGGTTAATTAGCAGGTAATTTGGCTACTTATGCTTTCTTTAGTGCATTCTGCCATTTACTTTAGTTTGGCAGCTCTAGACTAAGTGCAGAGCCACTTAATGAATATGAAATGGTGCACAACTTTGGGCATGGTGCACTCCATCGTACATGTGATAGCTGCACTTAGTGTAGCTGTTAATGAAGCTGGGTCATAGTCAATGCAAGAAAAAGATCATTTGATGAATAAATGTAAAAAGGAATGTAGAATATGTAAAAGTGAAGGGTATTTTGATGTGATTGTAAAAGGAATAAGGAATGTAATGTTGAGCAGGATGATGAGGAAAATAAATGTCTGAAAGTAACGAGGAAGTAGGGGAAAAGGGGGAATGTAGTAATGAAAAAGAGGATGAAGTAATAAAAGATAACAGATAAACATGTTATATTTCTGGAGGATAAAGGTAAGTGTACTGAGACTGTTGAAAAGAAGAAATTGAAAGTAGTAAGCCAGATGTTTGTGAAGGGAGTGTATAGGATGTTAGGAAAATAAATTTGATAGGTGCTAGGGTAGGGGGGGGGGATGATTTAAAAATACAACACCAGAGATTAAAAAGAAAGTTAAGGAGTTGTTTTAGAGATGTGTTTCAGTTAATGTAAGTAATGAAAAATCTGATTTTGAGAATCAAGGATTATCCGTACGTAAACCCATGAAAAAATATTCAGTTGGGAAAGAGTAAAAATAAGAAAACAAAAATTTAAAAATATTTCCCCTAAACTTAAAAAAAGGAAAAGCAGTATTATTAACACTGTAAGGATGGGGACACTAGAATATTGTACTAATTGTAATGTGGGTGCTATTCTTTTAGAGGACCACTGCTACTTCCCCACTGTGCAGAATAAGCTTTTCAGGACATAATATAGCCTTTTGGGTAACAATAATATAACCCAGGGCTCTAACTGGTAAAACATGTTTTTGAAATATCTTTTGAAGATTAAAATGAGCTCAAGATCACATGTATAAATTTCAGTCTAATGGAGAATTAAAACTATGCAAGATTTAGCTTCAAATAAATGTAAAATGATTTTTTTTCCAATTTAGGAAGGATCTTTTCAATGACTATGACATTCGACTGGAAATTAAGAACTATTCAGATATTCCATAAGTAAAAAAGAAAAAATAGAAAGGGAGAATGAGGTAGAGAGAGAGAGAGAGAGAGAGAGAGAGAGAGAGTGTATGAGTGATCCTTTGGGAGGCCTGAAATGGCAGGTGGAACATGACAGCAGACTTCAAAGTCTTGAACGCAACAGTGGAACCTTTACCAAACATTATTTATATTAAATTTTTGCCAAAGAGCATTGTATTACTTTGGGAAGACCAGCTATGTGGGCAGATAGACCATGTAGCTGCAAGTTGAATAAATAATTTATGTGGTAGGTTTGGAGAATATGAACACAATAAGGCCAGTTGTGTAATGAAATGATACTATAATTCTTCTGCACATTAGTGGTCGATTGAGAATCAAATAATGAAGTAGTGTTTGATGAGGGTAGTAATAATATGCAAGGTGAATTTATGACTTTTTCAGAGAACAAAATCATTGCTGAAGAAGATAGTTCTGAATTTTGGAGGAGTTTCTAAAAAAGTAGGGAAACACATCTGATGCAGTATGATGTTTATCAGGCAGGTGATACAATTCTTTGACTATAACAGAGGGTTCTGACTATTATAATAAATTATGCAACTGTGAGAAATCATTTATTAAGTGTGAAGTAAAACTTAATCGGGTCTGGAAAGATTATGTTAACAATAGGGATTATCCTATACCACCTTCTTCCCAGGTTTGGGGCATGAAGGGAAAACAACAACATAACAACAGGCTAACAAAACAAATTTGGCAAATGGTGTGCAACCTAACCTCAGCTTAGATCAGTTGGTAGTCGAAGAAACCAGTACCTGACAACAATGATTTTTTAGAACAAGAAGCCTGTGCAGAGATAAGGAGTTAGAGAGAATCAGGACAAAGCAATTACAAGCTGGGTATCAAACATACCCTTACAGCAGATCACCTGAGAGGGGCAAGCACCAAAGAGGAGGGTAACAGAGGGGAAGAATGAGGCAACAGAAGGGGTATCACCTAACATACAGAAAACTTGGACCAAACCCAACTGGCAACCTATGAATTCCAAGTGGTGAACAACAGCCACCATGGTAATATGAGTTGGGATAATTTGCCTTACAACCAAAACCAAGACCATCTCCTACCCCCCTGTGTTGTAAGAACCAACAGTAGTGGTGATTTCTTGATGTATAATTTTTCTGATTGCCTTATGATGTAAAAATGCAGACTTATTTGCCTGGAGTCTGACTTTCATCACAGTAAAACATACAAACATAGCATATCTGCTCATGGATTTAAAACATTATATACTGAAACTCAATTTTAAGGTCATATTTCAACATTCTAACATAACAACAGCAATGGACCTCTTGTGACTATTTAGTACTTATATCCCCTCCTCTGTGTCCTACTCTAGCTTTATATGAGAAAATATGTGAACTGGATATTAGGAATACTTTAACCCAGCAAAGACTATTTAACAATATGGATAACTTCACAGGTAAGGAGAAAAACAGATTGACAATACTAAGGAACAACACCAACATTAGGATAACTAAGCCAGATAAAGGTGGTGTTTTAGAAATTTTCAATAAAGGTGATGACATCTGAAAAATGAAGCATCTTTTAAGTGATAGTACTTATAGGGAAGTCTTTCTTAATGAAAAGAATGGGGTATACAGACGTATAAGGGGTCATTTACATTATATGTTCTTTAAGGAAGGAATCACAAAAGATGAATATAGTTACCTGAATATGTGTAATCTGAAAACACCCTAAATTTTCAGTGTCCCCAAATTGCACAAAAACATTGAACAACCTCCCATGTGGCCCATAGCAGATGCATGGGGCAGCATTACTCATTGTTGCACAAAATACTTGGACACAGAATTAAAATCTCTTGTTTTTGAAGAACCTAAAATCTGTTCTGACTCCTGGGAATTTCTATGAAAAATAAATACTATTCCATTCAAAGCATGTTATGTATTCATAACTATAGATGTCAAAGACCTTCACTCTGTTATACCCTGCTATTTGGGGGCTGAATGGTTTCGTGAATATCTAGCCAAAAGATGTTTGTCCCAAGATGAAATCTATCTTTATGACAACTTATTAGAGATTGTTTTGAAAAGTTTTTTTCTATCATTCAACAGCGTTGTTTACCATCAGTGCACGGGAGTTGCCATGGGGTCTCCCTGTGTTGGTGTATTCGTGAGTATTATGGTGATACAGTGGGAGAAGAACCATTTATTTACATCCCAGTTCTTTACCCACTGCAAGTTTTATACACAGTTCCTGGATAACATCTTTATTTTATGAGATGGAAGAGAATATTTAATTCTTTCATTCATCCAGTTCATTAACAATTCCACTCCACAGTGAACATACTGCATACCTTGATGTATGGCTTACTAAAAATTGCTTAAATGGTATGGTCATCTCTAAAATATATCAAAAGAAAACATATTCTAATAGTTTTCTTCATTTTGACAGCTCCCACCCTATCACCCAGAAAAAGCTGTCATTAAGGTACAGTTCATGCATCCTGCCAGAATGTTTTTTAGAGAGGAAGAATTCTGAGATGAATGCTTAACTTTAACATTCATGTTCTTTAAAAGGGTTCTCCAACTGCCTTTATAGACAATGCAATGTATGAGGTGATTACCAAATGACAAATCAATTACTTTCCCCCATTTTATTTAAAAAAAAGTGATTCTCATCTCATACTACAAACCAGCCCCTTCAACTCAGGGGTAACTGGTGGGGGAGCTAATGCAGGTAACAATGTATATTGCTATTTTATTACTGTGTTCACCCAAGAGAGTCTGTTAATAAAAAATCTTCTTGAGACGAATTGGACTATATTATCAGAGGACCATCCTTAAAGGGAAAATATTGGTGAGAAACCCAGGATTACATACCACAGGGCAACTAATCTAAATGCCTTGTTTGAGAAAGAATTGAAACAGACTACTACAAAGGAAATGAGAACTTGTAGGG